>NC_059072.1:296781838-297098603 GCF_020497125.1 Mauremys mutica
GCTCCGCAGGGGCCCCCAAGAGAACAGCGGAGGGTCCTGCCTCCGCCCCTCTCCTGGAGCCTCAGCGCATCAAGCGCCGAGTCTCCGCCGGGGCCCCTGAGCCCCGCCCCGCTCAGAGCCGCGTGGGGAGGGGGCGGGGCTGGGAGCTCCAGGCTGAGCTCAGCTGCCTCCGCTCAGCATGGAGCTCCCAGCGCCGCCCCCTCACCATGCGGCTCTGAGCGGGACGGAGCTCAGGCCCCGCCGGTCACATGCTGCGGCTGTCGGGCGAGGCGCTGAGACTCCGGGTGAGGAGGGAGCCAGGGATAAGCGGCTGGGGCCGGGGCGGGGTGGGGGGAAGCGGGACCCACCGCCGAAGCGCAGCCCAGTCTTCGGCGGCGGGGGGCCCCTTCCATTCCGGGACCCGCCGCCGAAGTGCCCCGAAGACCCGTGGCGGGGCCCTCCCCCGCCGAATTACCGCCAAAGACCGGGCTGCACTTCAGCGGCGGGTCCCGCTTCAGCGGTAATTCGGCGGCGGGGGGGCCCCCGCCGCGGGTCATCGGGGCACTTCGGTGGCGGGTCCCAGAACGGAAGGGCCCCCCGCCGCCGAAGACCCCGGGCCCCCGGAATTCTCTGGGCAGCCCTGATGTCCGTACCTGTGTGTGTGGTAGAGGAGGCTTGAAGGACTGGCCAAGCAGGACAGGGTGAGGGAGCCCAG
The DNA here is from genome assembly GCF_020497125.1 of Mauremys mutica. Taxonomy (NCBI): domain Eukaryota; kingdom Metazoa; phylum Chordata; order Testudines; family Geoemydidae; genus Mauremys; species Mauremys mutica. The sequence goes on from NC_059072.1 coordinate 296,782,533, forward strand.
GCTGGTAGAACGGGCAGGCTCAGTGGGACTCCAGTTCATCAGGTGGCACCCCAGAGTGGGGGGTAACTCATCACACATACCGTTTGTCCTATTTTGTACTTGTCCTGAGCAATATCTACATGTTTCCACCTTTTATAGGATTCCTTTTTGATTTTTCAGGTCATTAAAGAGCTCCCAATAAAGCCATATTGGCCTCTTACTGTCCTTCCTATATTTCCTGTACATCACAGGGTCATTTGATCATGCACATTAAATATTGTCTCTCTCAGAAACTTCCAGCTCTCCTAAATTTCTTTTTCCTTTAGAAAAATGGAACCCCACCTATCAGTTCTTTGAGTTTGTTAAAGTCTGCTTTTTTGAAATCCACTGTCCTTATTATGCTGCTCTCAATCCTTCCTTTCCTTAGAATCATGAAGCCCATAATTTCCTGATCATTTTCACCCTACATTGCCTTCCATCTCCAGATTCACAATCAATTTCTTGTCTGTTAGTCAGAATGAAGTCTAAAATGGCTGTCCCTCTTGTTACTTCCTTCACCTTCTGAAACAAGAAGCTGTTCCCAAGCACTCCAAGAACTTTTTAGGGATTTTGTGTTTGCTGTATTATTTTTCCAACAGATGTCTGGGTAGTTACAGTTACCCTTTTACTACCAGGTCTTGTGCTTTGGATATTTCTGTTATTTCTTTGAGAAATGCCTTGTCCCCTCCTCCTCATGATTAGGTGGTCTGTAGTAGACTCCTACCATGACATCACCTCTGTTTTATTCCCCTTTTATCTTCAACCAGAGTCTTTAAACTGGTCTGCCTCTCACTCCTTCAGGACCTGTGAATAAAGTGTACACATGCTTGATATACAATGCAACACCTACTCCATTTTTTCTCTTCCTGTCCTTGAACAAGCTATACCCCTCTACACCAATATTCCAGTCCTGAGATTTATCCCATCAAGTCACTGTGATGGCAGTTAGGTGTGCACTTAGCTAGTATACTAAGATTTCCAGTTCTTCCTGTTTATTCCCCAGCTCTCTCGCTGACATAGTGCTGTCCATATTAGCACTTAAGTCAGTGTAAGTTATGCCATTCAGGAGAGTGGCTTATTCAGACCCTGAGTGACAAATTATATTGAAGTAAGTGGTAGTGGAGACTGGCCTTAGTGGAAGAGGCCATGATGTGAGGGAAACTGGACCAGACGGGTTACAAAGAAATTAAGGGAGAAATTAAGGGGCGGGGGGAAGAAGTGGCTGGATCATTAAGCGAAGGCAGCCAGGACATTTGTATAACGTTACATTTTTATCAATCCTAAAACACATTCTTAATAATCAATTGGTATTAATTTCAAATACAACACATGCTTTAATAAGGCTAACTTATGTATGTGGCAAAATTTATTTAGAAGACTTCATCTGGAGTGATACTCTTTATTCTCTCTGTGTACAGTATCTATCTCATGTTATTCCATGGTATTTTTACTTGTTTTTATCATGCAATCTGATTACTTTGTCACATACAGATTAATCCATCTTGTTTTTGCCTCCTGGTAATAGCTCTCCTATTCTCATCTTGTAGGAGAAATATACATTTAAATGTAAGAAAGATAAGACCAAAGACAACGCCTACAAGGCCATTGTAGGGCTAAAACAAAGACAGGCAGTCAGATAAGAGGAGCTCTCTTCCCACCCTTCCTAGCACATTGAAAGGAAACATATTTTCACTACTACATAGGATTATCCACATATGAAGTTGTTCCTGATTAACTCCATGTGTGGACATTCTGATTTCAGAATAAGCGTGTCTGATATGGAATTAATCAGAAACAGTTAAGCACCTATAACTTCACATATAGAGAAGCCCTGCCTACAGCACGGTGGCATTATTTATCAATTAGTGTAACCACAACTGCAAATCTGATGGAATCAGAGAACTCCAGTAATTCATTTGTTAACTTCCTGGGCACCAGGGTGGGGAGAAGTCTCAGGAAGGTCTTGAGCTGTCAACTGAAGTAAAGAGAGTGTTTAAACAAAGGATACATTTAAACAAATGATAATTTAAACCACAGAAAAAGAGAGATAAGGGAAAATACATTGCCTGACTGAGAAGTTATTGGTCATTTTGAAATAGGAAACAGATAGCAAAAGTCATCCCTTATAAACGAACAACCTTCTCAATAGTTAGATAGATAAAGTACTGGAGGAGCCCCATTTCCACAGCAGTTATAATAAGATGTTGTAGTCTGTGATGTTGGTAGAAACCTTGATTGAAACATTGTTTTTATACACAGCCTTGGCTACCCACCCATTTGTTGCCGCATATTTCTTGGTCCTGTAAAGTAGTATCTGGAGACATTTTAATATTTATAAAACAAACAAGAAATCTTTCCTTTGTCAGAAATTCCTCTTTTATAATATTTCTTGCAAATACCATTCACACCAATACAAAAGCAGTGCTGCTTTAAAATCACTTCACATTTAAACCAATCCCGTTAAGCATGACTTCACCTATAACTTCATCTATCAGTTATAGTTATTTTTTGAGGTTTCTGAGACTCATAGATTTGAAACATCCCATTCATTTGTTCAATGAGCTTCCGAAAACTGTCCCTAACCATTTAGCAGGAAGTCAGCACAGATTATGCAGCCGTCTGCCTAAAATGTGGGCTATTTTAGAATTTAGTGTAACAAGTTGTAGTTACAATTGTTCTTGCCATCCAGTGGAACATAGCGATTGCTAATCCAGGAAAGTCTTATCTCAATGAACTGCTGTGTTTCTGTCATTGTTGCAGAGAGATAGTGCAAGGAGAATTTTGGATAGGATTACACTTGATAGCAAGACCTGTGCTGTTCTCTGTACAAATGTGCCTCATATCAAATAAACCAAGAGGAGCAAGCTTTTCAAATGCACATTATGTAAACCTTGTTATCAATGGAACAGGTTACTTTAGATGGAAGGTACAGGCTGATTTGCAACTCATGATACAGTTCAACAGGAACCAGATATCCATTGATATGCACATTCAGTGTATTGGAAAAATCTTATCTCCCTCCTACGTACTGTGGGATGTTGCTTATGTAGACTCAGGAATCAGCTTTTTATATCCACCTGCAGGTACAATATAAGCAGCTGCAATGGACTTCAAGCCATGAAAGGCACTGTGGAGATCTCTTCCGGAGTGCATTGTTTCCCTGCCCTTCAGTGTTGGGTGATAAAAAATTGATCTAAAGATCAGCACAGGCAACAGTGTTTGTATAAAAAGGGGGAGGGGGAAGAGGAAACAATATTTCACTGATCCCTGTGCTTTCTGTTATTTACCTTTGACCTCCCACAATGAGACCTCTGTTGGTTAATAACAGTACTCTCTTTGTGGAGAAACAGTGATGAAACAATTCCTTTCCGTTCTCTACTGCCCCCTACTGACATACCAGGATGCACATCCTTGGTGTATGTTAAAACCTGCAGCAGTGTAATTTTCACCAGCTCCTGTCAACCTCTGCTTTTGGTTGTACAGCAGCCAAATAAAATCAACTGCCTTTCATGTCTGTGAAAAGTTAAGACACAAGTTGTTTTAAAAGATGAAATTGGAACAATTGGATTAAAAGGTAAAACTGCACACATCTCAATAGATTTGAGATTTTGTCATTCTTTGGGAGGCTTGTGCAGTCAAGTAGGTAATCCATGTTAGCATCTCATCTTCAGGACATTGACCCTGGTTTTATTCAAACATTCTAAAAAAGGGATTAATTCCTTCTTAGTTTCAAAGCAGTTTATCTGTCTTAGAAAATAACTGCTTTAAGCAGAAGACTTTATACTTGTCTGGGTAAATTCTGTTCCAATTTTTATTTTGGCCACAAGTCAAAGATAACAGCTGTACACTTGTGGGTTCACTGAACTTTACGTGCTTGTTGGCCGCATCACTGACTAGAGGGAATAACCAATAATTAGAACATTTCAGGTCATCTTGAGAAAAACAGTTTTCTTGTGTTTGGAAAGGTTGTGTGACCCCTCTTTCTGATTCTCCCAAATGTGGATCTGTCAACCAAGGAGCATGGAGCTGCATAAACAAATCACATAGCCATTATTGTTGTAGACTCAAGGAAAAATATACCATCACCCAGAACTCATGAAGGGTATTGCACAAAGGGTTTCCACTATATTTAGCTTATTTAATTATTAACTCTGTGTGTAGCCCCATAATAATAATGCTAACAAGCAATGCATTCATGTATTCTTTGCACATTGGCATCTCTCTTCATAATGGTGTGTGACTCAGACCTTGAAAGCTATAGGTTTTTTTCTTAGTTGAATCAATACAAGTTTACATAAATATATGTTTCTGTTTTCCTATTGTTCCTCCAACAGCATTTATATCTATTCCCTGATGACAACAACAACAACAACAAAATGTAGCAGGATGGAAGCAAAAAAAAGGGACAGAAAATAGAGATGATTCAGATTAAAAGACTTTAGGTTTACTTAAAATTTTCTTTCTTTTGAAAGGAAAAAATCTACAACAGCTCGGAATTTTTATTAGAAAAAATAAAAATGATACAGTCTTTGGAAATTTTAACTGTTCAAGGTATGTTTTTCTTGTTGCTAGCAGTGTCGAGCCTCTCTAACATGGAATAGAATGAAAATTAGTTTTATGTAGCACCTTTCAATGCCAAGGTATTCAAAGCATTTTGTGAAAGTTATACACTAGTGGTACCATGACATGTGCTGTAGGCAGACAGTGCATCCATTGTTTAATCAACAATAGCATGCTGTCTATGGCTATTGGACAGAGTATGTTTGTAGGAGTGTTAGAATATGAATGTTGGTAAAGATGCTGAGGTTATCTGATCTTCTCATCCTTATAAAACATGCCTCGGGAGCTTTAACTTCTACCTAGTGCACCATCAGGCCATGTTTACACTTAGCGGTAGATTGGCACTGCAGTGATCGATACAGCAGGTGTCAATTCAGCGGGTCTGGTGAAGACCTGCTAAGTAATGGTTTCTCAAACAGAGGTCACTGCTTGTGTAGAGAAAGCCCCTGGCAGGCCAGGCCAGTGTGTTTACCTGCCCCGTCCGCAGGTCCGGCCGATTGCGGCTCCCACTGGCCACGGATCGCTGCTCCGGGCCAATGGGAGCTGCTGGAAGCGGCGCGGGCCGAGGGACTTACTGGTCGCTGCTTCCAGCAGCTCCCATTGGTGGCCCCCAGAACCCCACGGAGGTGGAAGGTCTGAGTCTGAGTCAAGGAGGGACCCATAGTTTAAGCCTTATTGCTTTGCAGTGTAGACACAGCCCCATTGGACTCGTCTGCCAAAAGTATCTCACAATCCCACCGACCCAACTTCCTTTGCCCTCTGGACAGTCAAGTTTGGTGGATATTCAAGTTTTTCCACACAGGGCCAAGAACAAAGGGTTAGAGCAGCCACATTTTGGCCGCTAGGAAGTCTGGGATATGGGTAGTTGGACTTTGGCCAACATAATGCAATGTAGATGCTGGTGCCTCAGAGTTCAGTAATTCCTGACCTAGGGCTACAAATGAGTGTAGATGCTCAAGCCCTAGTTTAGCAAACGCAACATCTGCTAACTCAAGTTCTACTAACCCAAGAGGGCAGCACCCCTGCACTGCTGTTGGGAATAGGCATGGGCTCAAGTCCTGGTGTAGAATTTACAAAACACAGACAAAACACAGAATGTTAGTAGTAGTGGTACAAAAGATACATAATTTGTGCATTCTATGGTATGACCTGTTTGTGACCCTATAGTTTTAATACTATCTTTTTGAAGGGAGCAGACTATTGCTGTTTTGACAGATAGCAAATATACTGCATATAAGTACGCAGTCAGTCCACAGTTTACAAGATGTCATTAAGATGAATTGTTCAGGCTGCTGGGACTATGAATTCTGTCGTCATATTATTTCACAAATGTTACCTATGTTCATATAGATTATCCTGAAAACTGTGGTGAAGAGAGTACACTTCTGGAATAAGGCCTATTCACTTTAATTGTTCCAAAAGATAGGGGCATCAGAGTGCTAGGTATTCCTTAAGAGGAGAAATAATCTTAACAACAACCCTCTGTGGATCCCATTCCCAGTCTGTCAAGCATTTCTGCAGTTGGGATGGTTGACTTGCAGATCAGCAGTGGCGTGCATTTTCAGAACCCTCTTCATCTTCTGATGTACTTTGCAGAGATAAGTCTCCAACAGAGTAAACAAATAGCCTGATAGTGTACTAGGAAGGTGGGTAATGCAATTGTAACCCATACGCATGAATCACAATGTTTAATGGAATAAGAAAAGTAAGAAACAGTGAGAAGAACACACCATTTCTTGTTTTTGTTTTGGAGCCTCTATGCCTACAGACTTGCCAGAGTCTCACAGTGATACTGATGGAAGAGCCAGAACATCCAGAATCTGGGGTTTGATGGTTACTAAAGATGTTCAGTAGCTTTTTTTAAGCTATATAGGAAGCTTTCATTGTGAGCAAACTGATCGGTGGGACATAGCTTTCAGATAATGACCATGGGTAAGTCAACTGGAGCTTTTCAGAAGGAGGCTATAGAATAGAGGAGGGGTCGGCAACCTCTGGCACGTGGCTCACCAGGGTAAGCACCCTGGAGGGCTGGGCCACTTTGTTTACCTGCCGCGTCGGCTGGTTTGGCCGACTGCAGCTCCCACTGGCCGCGGTTCGCCATCCCAGGCCAATGGGGGCTGCGGGAAGTGGCACAGGCGAGGGATGTGCTGGCCGCTGCTTCCCGAAACCCCCATTGGCCTGGAACGGCGAACCGTGGCCAATGGGAGTCGCAATTGGCTGAACCTGCCAATGCGGCAAGTAAACAAACTGGCCCGGCCTGCCAGTGTGCTTACCCTGGTGAGCCGCGTGCCAGAGGTTGCCGACCCCTGGAATAGAGAAAATTGGAGATAGCGAATTCAGCAGCTGAACCATGTGGGGAGAAGAGAGATCCATTGTGAGGTCTTTTCTCATAGACTGTGCCAATCCATTTGGATCCAGATGGGGAACTCCCTATCCTACTGCGAGCCAGATAAGGACACTGGAGGTTAGTGGGGAAGTTACTGCTGGTTGTGAGAGTTTAAGACTCTTTCTGAAGAAAGACAAAGGAGTTTGGAGGTGTCTGCAGAACTGCCACCTGACTCTAGCTGTAGGAAATCGAGGAATGTATATATTTTGAATTGCGCATATTGCAAGGAGACTTAACCCACGAGAAAGTTGGAGGGAGGGGGGTTGTGTGTGTGTGTGTGTTATAAGGTATACATTTCCTCACCATTTTGTAACAGCAAGAAGTGTGAAAGTTTGGGTGAGAAACACCAAAGGGCTATCACATAATAGTCGTTTATGAGAAATATTCACAACCAATTCACATATTGCTTATAGATTATTTAAATTTATCAAATGTTATTTTTAATACATTGTTTGTTACTCTCGCTCTCTCAATAGTAACTTTGTACAATGTTAAATCTTTGTCCTGAAAGGACCGAGTTCCGGCCTATGCTTCAGCAGAAGATTAGATTGAAATAACCACATAGCATTATTTTAGCCCTGTTACCCATTACACAATTCCTCCTAATGTCTGATTCTCTCTGGTTGAAACTTTCCTCTGCTTCCTTAGCTTCTTTTCCAAATAACTGAAAGCTACTAATAATTCATTTAAAGGGGTGGGGGTGGAGGGAGTGAATTTGGATAGGAATGGGCAAAATAACCATTAAATATACCTAAGGCAGCTAATTCCATTTAGTAGCATTTGCTCAGTCCAGCTTATAAATAGTAGTTTCCATGTGCTCACTTGTCTACAGACCCCTGATAAGAGGATGGGAAAATTAGTTTTGTGGAAGTCTGTCAGTCTTAGGATAATATTTATGACTAAATCTGACTTTTTTGAAAGCCCACTTGAATGGCAAAGAAGGAGGATGGTTGTTTGCTAACCTTTCCACATAGCAGAATGAGGAAAGCATGAGAGTTATGGAAATTAATTTTATATCCTGAGACATGACTAAAAAGCTGAATCTATGTAATTAAATTTGATATTGAGGTTACAGGAGAAGAGACATTACAGGATGTCATCAGCATATAATGCTAATTTGTTATCAGATCCTGGAGTCTCTACTTCCTTAATATCAGGGCTATTCCTTGTTACTCAGCTAGCAGCCCTATTGATAAAACAAATAAGAGAGAGGGCATTGCTATGCTGGAGTTTCTGTTAAACCATTATTTACTGTTACTATAGACAGAGGCTGACAATAAAGAGCTTTAAAATACCAAAGTGGAGGCAAGAATGAAATTGCACTTTCCAAAGCAGCAAATGAGAACTCACCCTTGATTCAAATTGGTCTCAGTGCCCTAAGCTAGTAATACTTCATCCGTGGCTCAAGCCACATGCAGATTTTCATGGTCCTACATACATCTCTCGTGGAATCCATGCACTTGACTGGAGCACCAATCCCTCTCCAGCAGAATGTAGAAAGTCCACGCCTAGCATACTCAGAAAGCACTGATCTAATAGAACTATGGTGTGGGAACCAGAGAGCTCCCCTAGCTGCTGGAAGTGGAAAAATAATGAGTAAATGAGATTCTACTCTCTGAGTTTATCCCCATCCTTATCTATAAAAAGAGCAACATTCTTCCCCAGCGCGCCTCCTCTTTCATGTAAATGGTGGCTTTCAGTCAGAGATGTCTTTTTTCTTTTTTATGCATCAGTTATATTATATGGAGAAAGTTTGTGGATTAATTTCATTTATGAACATTTATGGTAGTCATATAACCCTAATGTCTCTGACATCAATGGTAAAATCCCAACCCCATTGAAGTCAATGGCAATTTTGGCATTGATTTCAGTGAGGCTAGGATTTCACCCAATGAGAATTCAGACCTTTCAGTAATTTACAGAAGGTTCTCAGCTCTTCACAGAACAGGGTCCCATATTGCTTGAACAAAATACACTTTATCAAAATAAAAAATGAAATAAATGAGGGTTCAGTCTGTAACCAAGGCTAAGTTTACACTGCAATCAGAGGTGGGCCTGCAGCACATGGAGACATACCCGAGCTAGTTTTGGTCTAGCTAGCTCCCATGACAGGAGCACTGAAGCCATGGCAGCACAGACTAGCCACTTGACTATATACCCAGTACAGCCCATGCTGCAGCCTATGCTGCCTTGGCTTCACTGCTATTATTATTCGAGCTAGCTAGATTGAATCTAGCTCGGCTATGTCTACATGTATGGTAAGGACACCTCTGATTGCAGTGTAGACATATCAGGAGTATGGTACTGGCTTCAGAACAATGACACACACAAAATGGTCACAGTGCACAGATGTAAAAATATGTCAAAACCAGGGATCAGCAACCTTTGGCACACGGCTCATCAGGAAAATCCGCTGGCAGGCCGGGATGATTTGTTTACCTGTAGGGTCCTCAGGTTCGGCCGATCGCAGCTCCCACTGGCTGCAGTTCGTTGTTCCAGGCCAATGGGGGCTGCGGGAAGTGGCCACCAGCACATCCCTCGGCCCGCGCTGCTTCCTGCAGCCCCCATTGTCCTGGAACGGCGAACCGTGGCCAGTGGGAGCTGCGATCAGCCGAACCTGTGGACGCTGCAGGTAAACAAATCACCCTGGCCTGCCAGTGGATTTCCCTGATGGGCCACGTGCCAAAGGTTGCCGATCCCTGATCTAAACCTTTCTCCTCAGTTCTTGTTTTCATAATTCCTGAATGTATGCAGAAACACAGAGAGTAAGCGCCAGAAAGCTATCACCATTCTGAAAGTAGGTTTTTAAAAGATAAGATAGTAAAGAATAGTAAAAACAAGATACACTATTGTTTATTGAACAGTGAAACACTTCATACGTTAATCATCAAGCAAACATTATGTGTAATCAAAGGCACTGTTCTAGTTCAAATACAACGTCTGTTCCCCGATTAATTAATTGTGGGTCTCTGTAGTTAGAATTTTAAAATATATTTTCTATTTTTCCCAAATGATGGCCTAACATATGTTTTGTAATTCAAATAGAAAAATGTTGTAGTCAATGAGCCTCCTCTCTTGTGATCCTAATAGTGAGGTCTCATTAGATTTCAGAATAGTTTCCCAAGGGAAGTGGTTGAAGCTTATGCTGGGTTACTTAATACTTGAGACTAATCTGCTAATAGTAAAATCAAGACTACAACTCTCCAAGTTTTCCTCATGGCTCCCAAATGCATTTCTGCATCTCCTTATGTAGCGGTAATTCAAATTACTCCATCTGCCAACAAAAACATAAATGGACTCTGAATTTAAAAATCATACTTGTCTGAATTGTTTCCTGTTATTATGAGATACAGATGACAATGTAACTGAAACATAAGAGGGGAAATGTCTGTTTTTTCCCTTTTATTTTATTTATACGGCAACACTTTTGGGGGACAGTCAGGCTCAATGTTTCTGCTATACAGTCAGTCAGTTTCTGCTTTTATCTCTGTAGGTCTCTCTTATAGCAACAAGAGAGAGGACCTTTCCCCACCAGCCCCAGGTAGCAGTGGTAAAGACTGCCAGAGCACTTAACATGGACCCTTCTAGTTAGGTTTATATTCTGGGGAGTATGGAAGATTAGCAGACTACACAGTTTGAACCAAAAATATTTTTCCAACTTCTGGCTTCCAGCACAAAACAGAGCCTTCCCCTTGCCTCCACTCCACTCCTCCTCAACAATCCCCTCTCCTTTTTTCATGATTTTTAGGAGAGGACCCTTGGGCCCCTCTCTGCCCTCTAACTGCAAGTCTTGATGCTGGGTTACCTTCCATAATAACAATCTCCTTCCATAAGAGGTCCGGTATTATGTTTTTAATGTTTTTTCTCTTGCCATGATGCTTTTTCGAGTCACTATTGGATCCCCTATCCCTTCTTTACAACTGGGCCATTGAGGAACAGATTGTTTTTAATGGATTTTAACAGGAATGGATAGCTAGTACCAGTTATAGTGACAGCTCCAGAGACAAACATGAGGCAACTACAAGATTTAACACCTCTGTATTTAATCACTTGCTCTCACGTAATTCCTCTGCCTACCTGATTTGAAACAATTAATTTGCATGGTAAATAGCATGCTTAGGTGAAGGTAAAAATTAAAAAGAAAATATAAATTGCATGCTTCTTCTGTGAGAGTTTTGGATGCAGATTTATTAACATACTAAACAATGGAGATAAATTTTACTCTGAACAGCGACTAATGGTTCATCAGATTAGAATATCTTTGTCTTAACCTTGGTTGAACTTGGCATTGTGGAACATTTGAATTAAAGAAGCTTGCCACAGATTTTGTTTCTCTCCAGCAGAGCTCCACCACATCTCCCCTTATGTTAGCACTCCAGGGCAGCTTAACAGGGGTAAAAATAAACTCTTCTGAGACTCTTTATTTAGAATCCTTTGAAACCCAGCTGTACAAGTAAAACTTCAAAATCACTCGTTCCCCCTTTCACAGGGCCTCCTTGGGGCTATTTGGAAAACATTGGGTTTGTATGCCACAGTCAAGAGTGCCAGTCAGGAATCAGAACATGACTGCATCTAGCACAGCAGGAGCACATTGTACCATTCCCAAAAGACTGGGGAAAATGCTTTGTGACACACTGCAGCTGATGGAATGCCTGTGAATAAAAATGATTACAGGCAGTTGATTTAAAAAAAAAGTCTCCTATTGATTCAGTGTGTAAAATCCAAACATGACATTTGCAGATGACACTTCTACATTTCCCTTTTTGCCAGCACTGAGTATCTCCCCACTCTCATCTTTTGGTTCTGGGTATGGTCATCAGTGAAAGATCTGTCTTACTAAGGAAGAGACAAGAATCATGCTATTAGAGCTTATGGCCTCTACTTGTTTAAAATGCATTATTTAACCCTAAAACTCTAGTGCAGTACTATATTAAAAAATATTGTAGTTGGGGGAAAAAAAATCTATGTTTGGCATTTTCGTGGAGCAACAGGTACAGATACCTGTACAGGATATGAAAGGAGATGCACTTCTCACTAGATAAGGGAGAACAGAATTAAATCCTTCTGAACAGGGTATTACACAGCCAAACGAACCAGTATAGCACTGGGATGTGATAATATGATTCTTCATAGAGTTTATTAAGAAAGCTGCCATTAACATAACACTTTTTCTACTGCTCAGGTGAAAATTACATTTGCTAATGAGTTTTGACAGTCTTTAATAAGATACATGGATAGGGTCAAGGTTTTTGGAGTGAAATCCCACCATCAGTATGATAGTTGTAAATACAAGCCTTTCGCAGCTCATTAGCAAAACTGATGCTTGCTAATATACAATAGGATCATTGAATTAGTGACATTCCAATGAATTGTTTCAGCACCTTTCATATTGTATTACTGAAATCTGTATAATTTGAGCGAATTTTCATTTGAAGATGTTTACTGTGACCTTCTTAGGCAAGTCCCTATTTTTCAAACAAGTTAGTTGCTTTTCTTTGTATGTTGAGACCACAGGTTGCATAACGATACTTCCACTCACCTCAGATCAACTATGTATTTTGCAGCATCTTCTGAGAACTATGTATGTTCAAAGTTTCTGCACTTGCATTACCCAGTGGCCATTCAACAAGTATAGCATTTTTATATGTATTAAGTATTTGCTGGTTAGAAGAAAAAATGTGACATACTCTATATGTCAGAACTATGATATCATTAAAGGTCTGTATTTCACAATTATGCCTTTTTTGTTGTTGTGCTGGCCAGTGTTCCCTTCAGTTATGTTTCTAATATAGTTGATAAATAAGAAGCAATGAGAAGTGCTTTATGTGAACAACAAAGTATACAATGCGAGCTTGGAGAATACAGCCCCGAAAAAGTGCAGTGGTTGATTGAAGGAAGTGAAAGAAAATGAGATAGCAAAGGAAAGTTGATTATAGTTTATCTGCCTTCCACTTCCTCCCCAGTGTATATATATTTATCTAATATAAACAAAGGTGCATTTGGCATAGTCTTCAATAGGCCTCTGTACCTACTGGCTTAAGATGGGTGTATTTGAACTTATTTCAAATGCCTAGAAAGTTAATTTAGGAGAAAAGGATACTTGCATATGGTTGCCAAAGCAAAACAAACAAAAATACATCTTTGTAGCTGAAAGGGGATTATTTATCGCTAAATCTATAGGCTCTTTAAACAAATCGTTCCAAATTATGGGAATTATACGTTGGGTTTACCTTTTGTCTTATAGTTTTCCGCTTCCTCTGATTTAACAAATCTTCCTCTATGACTTGAATAGTTTGATTAAATAAATCACCAAGCATTCCTGTGTCATCTCCAAGGAGCCACAGGAATGAATGGTAATATCCCCAAATGGCTCAGGTCTTTCCCCATTGATCCAACCCAATGAGATATTATGGGTACTTGTTCCTCCCCCAGAGCTTCCAGCTATAGAGTTCCACAAAGCTCAGTGCACTCACCCATACTATTCAATATCTGAATTACACATAAAAAGTATGTGAAAATAATGTTTTCAAGGTGTCAGTTAATGAGCAGCTATTAAATATTTTGTTTTATCCCCATTGTTCACTGTGTGGCCAGAGGCCTTATTTACTGCACACTATTCCAACCCTGTCCTGAAGACTAAATTATGAATTTCCTTATGGGCTTTTCCATGGTATTAATCACAATGGTACATGAGTGCTTCACAAACAAACATTCTCCCACCTAACTAGTCCCAAGCTCTACTTCATAGGCATCTCAACATAATGCTAGTGTCTAGGTCAGGGATCAGCAACCTTTGGCATGCGGCTCACCAGGGTAAGCACCCTGGTGGGCAAGGCCAGTTTGTTTACCTGCTGTGTCCGCAGGTTCGGCCGATCATGGCTCCCACTGGCTGCGGTTCGCCGTTCCAGGCCAATGGGGGTGGCAGGAAGCCGCGGCCAGCACATCCCTCGGCCTGCGCCACTTCCTGCAGCCCCCATTGGCCTGGAGTGGAGAACTGCAGCCAGTGGGAGCCACAATCAGCCGAACCTGCAGACGCGGCAGGTAAACAAACTGGCCCGGCCTGCCAGGGTGCTTACCCTGGCGAGCCGCATGCCAAAGGTTGACGATCCCTGGTCTAAGTTAAAAGATGTTTATTATAGGCAGTTGTCTTTAATTTGGAGAAGACCTGCTATCTCTGCTAAGAAAACTCATTATAAGTTAATGCTGCAATAGTACCTCACTTCCTCTTGGCTTTATTTTTGAGATAATTCCTCAGTAGTTGAATTTTTGTTCTTCTTGTCAGTCTCTGAATACTTTTGTGTGTAGAGGTACCCGAGTTCTTACAAAGTTTACTAAGGAAGGAACAGCAAGATTTATGTTACATACCTCTAAGACTATAGTATTTGGAGGGAAACCAGTACAAAATTTCAGCGCATCAGAAATTATTTTTGAAGGTGAGAGGGAGTGAGATACCTTTGGGATAAATGATATAGTCAGTCTTTGCCAATTTCTAAGGTATTTTAAGTCACTAAATAAAAGGAGGATAAAATTAGCATGTCAGATCCTTTATTATTTTTTAAGTTGTGAGGGAAGCACTACACTCAATTATAAAGAACCCCACTGGTTCATTACTGGGTATCTTCCCTCTGTCCCAGCTGAGCTGGAGGGAAGGAATCTAACCAGTAGAGAGAACTCCATTATCAAATTCAACAGCCATCTAATCGAGGGTTCTATAATCCCCAGACTACAGGAAAAGTAAGTAATAGCCTACAGTCAGAGAGGATCATGCAGAGGAGTGGACTAGAGGCTGTAGGTGAAACAGGAGCAGCCAGCTGGTAGCCTGGGAGCTGACTGCAGGTTTGGCCGATTGCGGCTCCCACTGGCCGCGGTTCGCCATCCTAGACCAATGGGGGCGGCGGGAAGTGGCGCGGGCCGAGGGATGTGCTGGCCGCGGCTTCCCACCACCCCCATTGGCCTGCAGCGGCGAACTTGCCAACGCGACAGGTAAACAAACTGGCCCGGTCCACCAGGGTGCTTACCCTGGCGACCCGCATGCCAGAGGTTGCTGACCCCTGCTGTAGAGAGTGCTGCTTGGAACAGCTACAGCACTTCTTCCAAGCCTGTGGTGTGCAGATCACGCTACGCCACATTTAGAGGGAGTTGCATACCATGACGCTCAAAAGCAATATCCTAGACCTGCCAATTTGAATTTATCATGGTCAAAACCCAGATTCATTGCCTAAGAAGTAGAACACTTTACTTTAAACCACAAAACTTTCCCAAATTCTCTAGTTGCTTGATAACATGAAGCATAGAGACTGTAGGCTCAGTCACCATTCACATGTAATTCTAGTTTCTGATTAAAATCCACTGCTGATATTCTAGGACAGGGGGCGGCAACCTTTGGCATGCGGCTCGCCAGGGTAAGCAGTTTGTTTACCTACTGCGTCAGTAGGTTCAGCTGATCGCAGCTCCCACTGGCTGTGGTTCGCCATCCTAGGCCAATGGGGGCTGCAGGAAGCGGCATGAGCGAGGGATGTGCTGGCCGCAGCTTCCTGCCTCCCCCATTGGCCTGGAGTGGTGAACTGTGGCCAGGTAAACAAACTGGCCCAGCCCACCGGGGTGCTTACCCTGGCGAGCTGCATGCCAGAGGTTGCCGACGCCTGTTCTAGGAACTGCTGCTTATACATGATCCTCTGCACTGATGGCTCCACAAATAGAACAAAGTCAAGAGTTGAGAACTGAGATACTCTTCAAATTCAACCCAGTCAAAGACCTTTCCAGAATCCAAAGATACCAAGCAGAATAGCAGGACCAAAATCAACCGGTCCAAAAGTTCAACCAACCCAATGGATCCCATCCAAAACTCTTTTACTATCTGTTAACTGGCATCTATGAACAAACCTGGTTTCTATTCCCTAGTGGCTCGTACTTTGGAAAATACCTTAGTGGGCAAATAGAACAGTGAAATGAGTCTAGAACAGGCACAGTCTACATTGCATTTATTAAGTTTAGAATAAATAAAATTTGCTTCCTTCACAATAGAGAGGTGAGAGCTGTTTTTAGTATTCTAAAAGCTACTTAGACTAGCCAGCATTTTTGGAAGCACCAAGAAAACTTAGAAAGAAAAAATCACAAAAGCGGTTGGGCCCTGAGGCCTTTCCTGCTAGCATGTTTTTAAATCTCCTTTGAATTGCCTCAGGCTCAAAAGGACAGTCTAACCTGGCCTTTTATTCTGCTGAGTAACCAGACATATTAGCCTTCACAATATGATCTTTTATCTCCAGAGACCTGATTCTTGTTCGTATAAAGGTGCTAATAGACATCTTGAAAGACTTCACAAATTTCTTTTGTTTTATATTTCATAGCTCCAATACAGTCCCTAATTACTAAAATAGATCTTTTTTTTTTCTTCTCTTGTCTGATCATATAAGCCAGCAGTGTGTGAGCTTTATTGTCCCTCTTTCAGGGAAATATTGGCAGTGGAAGGCTGACTGGTTCTGCCTGCCTCTCCCTCTTCCCCTGGAGATTAGTATTTAACTGACCTCAAAAGGCTGGTATATTTAAGATTTTTTTAGAGCCTCTTTTTAAATGGGATTTTTTTTAACTTTAAACTTTTGTGTGAAGACTATTCCTTTCAGCCTCTCTCTTCCTCCCTCCACCTCCACAACTCCACCCCAAAGCTATATTAATAAGTGTATCCCTTACTGCAGTTTTATAAGCTTTCCAGGCAACATTATTAGAAGTTTCACAATTTTCATTGTTTTCCAACTTTTTGTTTTATTTCTTAAAGATAGGTGGTCAATAATGATGAGGAAAGGTCACTGATACAGAGTGATCTGGATTGACTGATAAGTTTGGGTGCAAGCAAATGCTATGGCCTAGATACACAAAGAGACCTAGACATTACAACAATGAACATGAAAGAAGAGAGATTGAGGGAAACCCTCATCAAAATTTCCAGTAATCCAGTGGTTATAGCACTCTCCTCAGAGTTGGAAGACCCCTGTTCAAATTCTTTCTCCCCCTCATGTCAAAGAGAGAATTGAGCCTGTGACTTCCACATTCTAGGTGAGCACACTAACCACTAGGCTAAAAGTTATGTGGGCAACCCTCCGCCTAGATTTTGAATGAGACCCAATCTAGTAGGCAAGCTCAGGTCAGGCCATGCAGGTAAGATAGGCAGGTGAATCTCTCTCTTTCTTTGCTTTAATAAGGGAGAAGCTTATTGATAGATCATTGGGGTGAAGTTGGGATGGGGAAGAGAAAGAAACTAACAGGAATAGATTTTTCCAGTTTACACCAGGATCACAACTATCGTTCTCTCTCCCTCTCTCTGGCATAATTTATACAACCAATATTAATACAAGAAAACAAGCATTTTAATCCTACAAAGATATCTTCAGATTACTGGCCCTTGACTGGTGGCCTTTTGTTATTAAGCTGTTGTTTGTCTAATCAGACACACTGTATTAGGACAGCTGCAAATTTAAAGACATAGGTCAGTATATTGATAGAGGTTTGGGAGCTCAAACTCTTGCAGGAAAAGCAGTTTCTTTGAACAGTTAAAAACAATCAAATCACTTGAACTATTAATATAAAATATAATTAGAAAGGTAAAGAATATTTAATAAATGTCTTCAACACTATCTAGATTTACCCTGAGTTACCTTGGATAGCCCAAGAATGAATATAGTAACGGTAAATGATCACAATGCACTTTCTTAAGACTTGATCTAAAACTATTACCAAGCTTCAGTTTTAAACAAAATGCAGCTCTTCACATTGTTTTAGTGTTTGCTTCATAAAGTTACTACTTTTCAGGGTATTAAACTTAACCAGAATGTTTCCCTCTTTGAAATCATGTGTTTCAAGACTAGCAATCAGTTTTACTAAGTCATAGTTTGTGATTATTACTTCTGCAATTGATATTTATGTTTTAATTATGCTTTCCTCTACAAATCATCACAACAATGTAATTTTAACTATGGTACCTGTACATTCAGACAGCACACAGCTCACACTGGAAATGTTTGAATGCTCAAACCCCTGCAGCAATGCACTTCCTGCAGCTGACCTGGGTGCACAGTAGGAGGTTTAAAGAGATAGGGGTGGAAATGTAGAGTCTTAATGTTTTACATCTTAGTGGCTTTGTATGGCCAAAAAACCCACCAGTTTGGAAGATTCAACAATTTCCAGTGAAATTCTCCCTTTTAAAGATGGGGCATATTTCTGGACCTGGTAGAAATGCTCCCCACCCACATCAAGGGGTGGGGGGAAATTGATGGGGCCAGCAGTGAAAGGGGGGATGTCCCTGTAGCAAGGGAGTGAGGCACTTGCCAAAGAACAACAGGTAGCTGCTCCCATGGGAGTCTCTGGCACCCAGTGGCCAGCTGGAGGAGATGGGTGCTGATTGGCCAGTGTTGGGCCAGGATTTAGCCCAGCATAGGGGCCACGGATAGCCTTTTTTGGCTTAGTTCCAGCAGAGAAGGGATTACTCACTAGTTTCCAGCAGCAGTCCTCAAAATTCAGGGGAATTCTGGAAAGGTTTGTAGGACCCTTTTCCCAGGGGCAGAGGGTCTGCCCGGAGGAGGGGCATCTCTGTTCCACTATGGGGGTTGTACCTTTGCCCCTGCCATGGGGCCTCTGCCTGCTATTGGAACACCAGCCCCCTTAGGGAGGGATTCCATGCTGACTCCCCAGCCCCACTCAAGTGGGGGAGGCAGGAGCCATATGGGGAAACCGTTGGGGCCACTAGGACCTGAAGTTGTGTAGCTCTGGTCAGGCCTGCAACTATGCCTCCCATCCCTGCTCACATGGGGCCACATGGTGCTGCTACATTGGCTGGAAGGGACCTTGTTGGAACTGGATCTGTTGCCTTGGCCACACCCCTCCTCCCTGCACAGAAGAAGGAGCTTTGGGAGTGCATTGGTCTGTGAGTTTGCCTACACCTCCCCCATGTCCAACGTCTGGTGGAGAAAGGGGAGGGGCTCGTGGGGCATTGGCCCAGGATACAGCCAGCAGCCTGCAGGTGCCCGCTCCAGGAGCTCTTCTGAGGGAGACAGGCATTTCCCCCCGTTGGGGTTCTGAATCCCCATACAGGAGGCCCATGGGGTTGATTCAGGGTCTGAGCTGGAAGATAGTGAAGGTCTGAGCTTCACTGAGGTGGATGAGGAGGAGTGGGTGACTGGCCCTGGGGCGGCAGGTCCAGCAGTCATCCTCAGCATGCAGTGGCGAATTCTGCAGCAGCCGGCAGATACTGATGGAGGGGATTGCAGTTTTTCTTTGGCTTCTCTTGCTGGCTTCCTGGCTCTCCTTGTATGCCTCTATGCTTCTCAGACGCAGCCTCTGGATTCCAAAAGTACTGCTGGCAGCTGGCCTTTTATGTTGCATTGCAGCTCTTTCTTCATATGGCTTCCAGTTAGCCACAGTTACCTCACTTGCACATGTTCAGTCTTGACCATGGTCTCAGAATTCTGATTGATAGCTCTGACCTTTAAAACAAATTGTGACCAGTATGAGTGGGTTCTGACCAGTTAGAACAAGGATCGGCAACCTTTGGCACGTGGTCCGCCAGGGTAAGTACCCTGGTGGGCCGGGCCAGTTTGTTTACCTGCCACGTCTGGAGGTTCGGCCGATCGTGGCTCCCATTGGCCACGGTTTGCCGTCCCAGGCCAATGGGGATGGCTAGAAGCGGCGCGGGCCGAGGGATGTGCTGGCTGCCGTTTCCCGCCGCCTCCATTGGACTGGAGTGGTGAACCATGACACCCTGGTGGGTGAGCACCCTGGCGGGCCACGTGCCAAAGGTTGCCGATCCCTGAGTTAGAGGCTTAACTGCCTGACCTCTCTGTCACCTTGCTACACGTGCTCAATATTTACCAGTTTTGCACATGTTCACTTTTTTCCTTTGCCTCAGAACTGTGATTCTGTTGAGTCACACTCACTTTGCTCTTTGCCAGGGTCCTTTTTTTAAAAAAAGAAACCCGAAGAGCTTACTGAACATGCTCAGGGTTCGCAGTGTCTATCTTAGACTGGAGTGATGTTTGCTTGTTCAGAATGGAGATCAGAAATACAAAGTAGACACCTGAGAATTTTCTCTAGTTATGTGAGAGATTTATTTCCTTCTTCACATATAAGGAATGTGATACAGGAGGGCCAGGGAGAGTGTTAGAGGGGATATATATAAGTCCTAGGCTAATTAAGGTGTGGTTCCCTGTAGGCTAGGGAGGGTTGCTATAGGTTAATTGAAGCATCTGTAGTCAATTAAGGCCCTCTCAGGAACCCAATAAAACCTCCTACTTCAGGCAGTCAGTGGAGGCAGAGGAAGGAGAGAGGGCTGGAGCTTGGAGGTGTGCTGTGAGAGCTGAAAGACCAGAGAACTGAAGAAAGGGAGATCCTGTCCTAGCATCTAAGGACTGAAGGTACCCCACCCAAGGGGGACGCGGGTAAGAACCTGCAGTGGTTGAGAGGGGCTGGGGCTCAGATTGAGGAGCAAATCCAGATCCCTCCCTTCCTTCCCTTCTCTACCACCTTCCTGGGCCGCTAGTGGAAACCTCAGCACCCCAAGAGCATGGGCAAGGGGGTAGCATCTTAGCCCCCCTGCCAAGAAAGGTGCAGGACCCACCATACTAACATTGGCCATCTTGCCACAGGACTTAATAGTGAGGGATTATGCTTCATATGGGGGGTAGCATGGTTAAGGTGTGAGAGAGAATTTAGATAAAGGGTGGCCAGCTAGTAGGCCTGTCCTGTTGGAGTAAGTTAGATCTGGGAAACCCACCATGTGGTATTTCATAGTGCATAAACTCTTAGAAGGGTGGGTGCTGAAGGAATGACAGGTTACCCATAACACTGGAAATCCTGACAGAATTAGTACAGGGTCTACTGTGGGTGGCCTTTCATTTAAGGTGGCATTTGTTGTTGTTCTCTTTGGCACTTTTAGAGTGAGTAAGCTGGTGCCTATGGCAGCTGTGGCCAGGTTCCAGCATACATTAAGTATAACAGATGTATAACTATCTGCAGGAGCAGTCTCTCTGCATTTAAGGGACAAAGCACAGAGGGAAGAGGTGGCTTCTGTGATGTTGAAGGAATGTGCAGATGGGTGCTTGTGCCCATAGGTGTAGTTTGACTGCTATATTTAGGGGTGCAAAGCACATGCGTGAGCATACAAGGACACAATGAAACCAATTCCCTTGGCTCGCTGGCTGTCTCCCCATCCCTGGAGTGATACCTGGGCTGCTGGTGCTGGGGAAGGGGGGAGTGTTATATCCTTGGGGGCAGCCGGTTTAGGAAGAAATCACTTGAGGCCAGACAGCAGACAGCTAACAAACTACCATTTTATTTACAGACACAGAGCTCACCAAACCGGCCGAAATCAGCTGGGCTATCCCCTAATAATCTAACTCAGTTGCCATAGGAACAAAAACCATGACAACCAAATACACAACATATTCCTCCCCCCCCAATAAGAACATCCCCTAAATAAAACACACACTAGACTAGAGAAGGAGGGTAGACTGCCTCCATTCCCGGCTAAACCCTGGGGATTATTTTGCCCCATAACCGTGGGTTCGCCCTAGCTAAAGATCCAGCCGATGAGGAGGCCTTCTGTCTCTAGGTGGATTACGGCGAACTTCTGGTGTTGTTGCACCCGAAAGTACCATGGGCTCTGGGTCCGCAGCACGAACAGGTGATTTGTGATTTGGTGTCTCACCAGAAGAGGTGAAGTCAGACCACTCAACTGCAGATGTGTCCTGAGGACTGGCATGACCTGGCAACAGCTGATCTACATGCCGCCGCCAGGTAAGATTCTCTGCAGTCCGGACTGTGTAGGAAACAGGTCCTGTTTGAGTGATGATTGTGGCAGGGACCCGTTTAGCTCTGGAAGTATAATTCCGAGCCAAAACTGGCTGTCCCGGGCTAAAGGTTCGCTCTTTTGCTCTGGGTGCCCGTCTGATAACTTGATTTTGCTGCTGATGTTGCACAATTTGTCGGGGTTCAGAAGGTTTCAGCAGATCAAAGCAAGTGCGCGCTGTCCTCCCATCATTAGAAAGGCCGGAGATGCCTTGTTCGTAGCATGAGATGTGTTTCTGTAGGAAAGTAAGAAGGTATCCAGACGCTTTTGAATGGAGTGTTGTCCCCTTGCTGATTTCAAAGCGTGTTTCATTGTCTGCACAAATCTTTCAGCTAATCCGTTGGTGGATGGATGATATGGTGCTGACGTGATGTGGTGTATCCCATTTGCCTTCATAAAATTTTGAAACTCCTGAGAGACGAACTGCGGTGCGTTGTCGCTCACAAGTTGTTTTGGCAGACCAAAACGGCTAAAGAGTCCTCGTAGTTTTTGGATAGTACTCTCTGCAGTAGTGGACTGCATTATAGAGACTTCTGGCCATTTAGAATGGGCATCTACTGCCACCAAGAACATGCTTCCTTCAAAGGGGCCAGCAAAGTCAATGTGAATACGTTGCCACAGGTTTTCAGGCCAGTCCCATGGGTGTAGGGATGCCCACTGGGGTGCATTCCTCACACCCTGACATGACATACAAGCTTTTGCCTTCTCTTCAATAGCACTGTCCAATCCAGGCCACCAAAAATAGCTTCATGCAATTTCCTTCATGAGCACTATTCCACAGTGACTGGAATGTAGCTGTTCTAACATCTGTGATCTCAATGGTGGTGGAATAATGACACGTCTCCCCCACAACAAACAACCAGATTGGACCGATAACTCTGTCCTCCTGGACATATAGGTAACAAGGTCGGGTGAGACCGGAGAGGTTTGTCAAGTTTTTCCATGCATCACCAGGTCCATAACTTGGGACAATAATGGGTCAATGCGAGTTGCCTTCTTTATATGAGTAGCAGTGATGGGTGTATTCTCTACCTGTTCAAAGTAGAAGATTTCCTTTTGGGCACTATCTTGATGTTTGACCGGCAAAGGCAACCTTGAGAGGCCATCTGCATTGCCGTGCAGAGTGGATTTCCGATATTTGATTTCATATGTGTGTGCTGAAAGTAACAATGCCCAACGTTGCATACGACTAGCAGCTAATGGGGGAATGCCTGTGTAGGGTCCAAAAATTGACGTCAGAGTTCGATGGTCTGTGAGAAGAGTAAATTTTCGCCCAAACAGGTACTGATGAAACTTCCGAATTCCAAAAACAATTCCTAATGCCTCACGTTCAATTTGGGCATAGTTAGTTTCTGCTTTGCTTAGAGTGCGTGAAGCAAAAGCAATAGGTCTCTCTTCTCCTGAAGGCATAATGTGTGACACGACTGCTCCCACTCCATAAGGGGAGGCATCGCAGGCCAATTGTAGGGGTAAGGATGGATCAAAGTGTGTTAGAACTTCAGAATTTAGCAATGCATCCTTAGCTTTGTTAAATGCAACATCACAGGCTTCAGTCCGCTTCCAGGCCTTGTTCTGCCCAAGGAGCTCATGAAGTGGTTTTAGCAGTGTGGCTAACTGTGAGATGAACTTTCCATAATAGTTCAGTAGTCCTAGAAACGAGCGCAGCTGGCTTACATTTCGAGGTGGGGGAGCCTCCACAATAGCTTTAACTTTTGCAGGGGCCTTATGAAGACCTGCAGAATCAATGATGTGTCCCAAATATTCAACAGAGGGTTTGAAGAATTCACACTTGTCTTTGCGAACTCATAGGCCATACTCTTCCAGTCTTTGTAGGGTAGCCTCTAAATTCTTTAAGTGATCCTCTTCATTTCTTCCAGTGACCAGGATATCATCCAGATAGCACTGAACTCCTGACAAGCCACACAAGATCTGGTCCATAGCCCTCTGGAACAGGGCGGGAGCAGACGTTATTCCGAAGGGTAGGCGACAGTATCGATAAAGCCCCTTATGAGTCACAATAGTCAACAGCTCTTGGGACTTTTCATCGATGTGCATCTGTAAATATGCTTGACTCAGATCAATCTTACTGAACTTTTGTCCCCCAGCCAGGCCTGCGAAGAGGTCATCGATGCGGGGAAGCGGGTATTGCTCTGCACACAACACTGGGTTGACAGTGACTTTAAAATCACCGCAAATCCGGAGAGAGCCATCTTTCTTCACTATTGGAATGATAGGAGTGGCCCAAGAGCTATGGGTAACTGGTATTAGGACTCCATTGGTGACCAGGCGCTCTAGGTTCACTTCGACTTTCGGCCTGATGGCATATGGTACAGTTTGGGCTTTCAGATATTTTGGTGGACTGTCAGGTTTAATGTTCAATGTCACAGTGATTCCCTTCATACTTCCCAAATATCTCCAAAAACAGCAGCATGTTTCCTTAGTATAGGGGTTAGACTGGTTTCTTCTTTAGTCATCCGGTGCACTTCTGCTCAGTTCAGTTGAATCTTCCCAAGCCAAAACCTACCCATTAAGGCTGGGTAGTTACCTCTCACCACAAACGGTGGCAATTTAGCAGCCTGTCCATTGAGCTCCACCTTAACATCAATAGTGCCCAACATGGGCACAGCTTCTCCCGTATACGTCTTCAGAACAGTTTTTGTTGACTTAAGCGGAAGATGCTGTACCTTTTCTTTATACACAGTCTCGGAGACCAGCGAGACAGCTGCACCGGTGTCCAGTTCCATGCGTATAGGTTTGCCATCCAACAACGGGGTTACCCAGTATTCATGTGAGCCCATTACCAAAGACAAAACATGCAGTGGCACTTCCTCTTGCGATGAGGTGTCACTTTGATCATCCTGGGTCTGCTCTAGAGTATGCAGGGTTCCTCTTTTTGTTGGCCAGACCACAGGCCTCTTTTTCTTTTGTTTACAGGCACACTCAATGTGTCCCTTTTTGCCACAGTGTCGACACACCAGGTCCTTACACCAGCATTCTGATGCCTGGTGACCCGGCTTACCACAGCGGTAACATTCTTGACTCTGCACAGTTTTGTGGGTCGGTTCTTGTGACACTTTTTGCACCCTAGGGGATGCACCGATGTATTGCGCCTCCCTTGTAGCCAGTTCCATGGAGACAGCAATATCAACAGCCTTCTGTAAGGTAAGCTGAGCCTCTGTCAGTAGGCGCTTCGGTATAGCTTCACTGTAGAGGCCACACACTAACCCAGGGGTCAGCAACCGGTGGCTCGCGGCTCGCCAGGGTAAGCACCCTGGCGGGCCGGCCCGGTTTGTTTATCTGCCGCGTCGGCAAGTTCGGCCGATCGCGGCTCCCACTGGCCACGGTTCGCGGTCCCAGGCCAATGCGGGAGGCAGGAAGCGGCGCGAGCCGAGGGATGTTCTGGCCGTGGCTTCCTGCCTCCCGCATTGGCCTGGGACCACGAACCGTGGCCAGTGGGAGCCGCGATCGGCCGAACTTGCCGACGCGGCAGATAAACAAACCGGGCCGGCCCACCAGGGTGCTTATCCTGGTGAGCCGCGAGCCACCAGTTGCCGACCCCTGCACTAACCTGTCACACAGGGCATCATTTAACATCTCCTTAAATTCACAGTGTTCTGCTAGCTTTTTTAAAATTGCTACAAATTGTACAACTGTTTCATCTTCCTTTTGGTCTCTTTTGTGGAACCTATATCTTTCAGCAATTAGCAGTGGTTTTGGGGAAAAATGGGACCCCAGGATTTCCACAATGTCACTGTAAGATTTAGTCTCAGGCTTAACAGGGTGTAGTAAGCTGCGTAGCAGGGAATAGGTTTTAGCCCCTACAACACTTAAGAATATTGGCACCTTCTTCGCTTCTGTAATGTCATTTGCAATAACAAAAAGCTCAAAACGCTCAGTATACACATGCCACTGCTCTATATTCTCATCAAAAGGTTCCAGTGGCCTGGTCAGAGTAGCCATGATTTTTAGTTTCACTTTCACAGTCAGTGCAAACAAGCAGCTTTTTTGTTTGTTTCTTCTTTACCTTGACTTCTACTTCCTTCTGTTACTGGAGCAGCACCGGAATCCCACCCTTGTCGCCACTTGTTATATCCTTGGGGGGCAGCCGGTTTAGGAAGAAATCACTTGAGGCCAGACAGCAGACAGCTAACAAACTACCATTTTATTTACAGACACAGAGCTCACCCAACCGGCCGAAACCGGCTGGGCTATCCCCTAATAATCTAACTCAGTTGCCATAGGAACAAAAACCATGACAACCAAATACACAACAGGGAGGATGGGCTGACTTAACAGGGGAACCCCAGCTGCCACTCTGGCACCAGCTGCTACAGTGACAGCTGTAGGCTGCCTCTGCGGTCCAAAGCCTAATCCAAAATACCAATGAAGTTCAGATCTAGATCTGAACTTTGCAGCACAGACCCACCTCTAGAATTAACTAGTGTGTTTGCTTCTCAAGACTTCCTCCCTGCGTATAGCATTTTAGCAAAAATAGAAGTAGCTCTGATCTATTGTTTCATTTATCAGAGGGCTATGTTCTCCAAATTTTGGACCAATAAAATAGTCATCTATACATTTTTGTTTTATCCTCAATATGTTCAATTTTCAATGTAATACAAAGCAATTCAATTGAAAATGTTTCGTGTTTTATTGCATAGGTTCATTTGTTTCTTTTCTTTCTTTTTTTTTTTTATAAGAACATTTTATTTTTTTGGAAGACTTCAGATTTTTTTGTAATGTTCTTCCACCGTTACCAAAGCCATATATGATCTTCTCTCCTCTTCTGTCACTCTCTCTTTGACAGTTTCTTTAGGTTACACACAAACAATTCCAGCTGAGATTGGTATCCAAATCTAATTCACATCATTCTCTATAGCTCAACTGTAACACTTACTAAAAAGATGCCCTTGAAGCCTGTTGACCTACAAAATAGTATTCAGCAAAACTGTCCCAGAACTTTTCCTTTAGTTTTTACTGTCTGACTCTTTGGTACAGATAATTACACAAAGTATGGATAAATGAGGGGTTTTCATTAGCATACAGCAGTCTGTGTAAATTATACATGGACATTTACCATTTTTGATGGCCAGATCCTCACTCTTGGGTAATTTAAATTCTTTCCTATAGCAATAATTTTGATTTTATACAGAATGTGTAAATCTAAAATAACCCTTTCCCTCTCAAACATTTACTGCATACCAGCTATTGAATATCCTGCACTTTCATGAATTTCTTTAACAGAAGAATTTGAAAACAAAACTAGAGCAATTAAATCAAATTAGTTTTAATTTCTGTATTAAAAATCAGAAATGTCCAGAGGCATGGTTCTCACTGTATCTTGCAGACATACAAATCAGGGGCACTGTAAAAAACCAACATAAGAACAGTGAGTTACAAAAAATCAAATCCATCCAGTGATATTTCTACATAAAATAAGTGAAGGATTCAGAAGACTGTAAATTTATTATTTTAAATTAAGGAAGTAGTTTACAACAGAGGTTCTCAACCTTTTTCTATCTGAACCTCCCCCCCGCCAACATTCTATAAAAACTCCACAGCTCAGCTGGCGGGCTCCTAAAAAGTGCTTAGGGCCCCACACGGGGCCCCCGACCCCTGGTTGAAAACCACTGGTTTATAAGATAGTTTATGAATTAATTAAAAGCCTTTTCATTGAAAAATACATGGGGTAGTTAGAAGATATGGAAGGTGTTATTATGGACAGTTCAATGTAAGCTTATTTCTGGAACAGGTGGTACTTGTAATTGTTTCTCAGCCTTCAATTAATATACTAACAGTCAGACTATCACCCTACTTCTGCAATGTGATTTGCTAGCTTGGCATCCTGCCCCTTTGCAGATTCAATGGAGCTCTACCTGGACATAGAAGAAGGATCTTACTGTGGGATGGTGTAATATAAAGAATGTGCTAAGTCTTGGAGTACAATATTAGTATAACCAAGTGGGACATATCCTTTTCTGAGGATGGAATCTTGTGTCAAATCTGGGGTGAATTCTTTGGAGGTGGGTTCCAGCTGAATCATTTGAAAGCTGTGATAAGGATTATGGAAAGGATTAATACAGCAGTGGAAACGTTCTGTACTGAAGTAAGGAGATATCTTCATGATAAATGTTCATTCTGATATTTTGCCATACCACTGGGAGTTCTATGGATAGATGGATGTAGTGTAGGATATCAAGTTCTTGGATTCAGTGTGCAGAGCAGAGGAGAAAATTGTGCCCTTTTAAAAATGCTGGCACCAATTATTTATCTTTTAAGGCTCTTCATAAAATAATTCCTCATATTTGCTAGAAGAGGGAATGTGAACTATTTTCAGAACATGGTAAGCATCACTTCCCCAGTATGTGAACACAAAGGGCCAAATTTAGCCTTTGGTGTAGCCAATGACTTCACTGGAGTTGTACCCAAATTACATCTGAGTGAATGTACTTGAAAAATGAGTTTAAGGTTAGGAGCTATATTATGAATAAGCACTGACATAATTTTCCTCAATTCGCCTCCTTTTCCAGCTGCTCCAAGCTCATGTCAATACTCTGCATTGCACCAAAATTAGCTCAAGTGGCAATGACTTCTTTGGCTAACACTGTTTCGACAGCTTTATTGTTTAAAGAGAAAAGACACATAT
Source organism: Mauremys mutica (assembly GCF_020497125.1). Lineage (NCBI taxonomy): Eukaryota > Metazoa > Chordata > Testudines > Geoemydidae > Mauremys > Mauremys mutica. The sequence continues at coordinate 296,810,973 of NC_059072.1, forward strand.
AAACATGAGTACTTGTGGCACCTTAGAGACTAACAAATTTATTTCAGCATGAGCTTTCGTGAGCTACAGCTCACTTCTTCAGATGCATCCAAAATAAATAAATTTGTTAGTCTCTAAGGTGCCACAAGTACTCCTGTTCTTTTTGCGGATACAGACTAACACGGCTGCTACTCTGAAACATATAAACATGTTACACAGCAATTACACATAGTATTTCCCAATGACCAATTTTTCTGGGAATATTTTCAGGCCCTGAACTACAAAACATATGGAAGTCCAGATGAGTTTGCTGTTTTTTCTTCTCTTATTTGTTTAATTTCTGCTGACAATATCAGATTTTCCATCACCAATGTCAAAGTCCATACTTAACTCAGTGGAGGAGCTGAATTTTTCCAATGTTGTTTTGTTACATATATTAGTTAGAACACTACATCAGTCTTTTCACTTTTATCTTCAGTAAGTAGCTTATGCAGTTCTAAAGACATTTATACTAATAGTTCAAATCTTAGGATTTATTGCTACTAGTAAACTTAGCTGGTCACTGAAGACTTATCTGTGAATTTTCATTCCCCTAACAAATCAACCTTATTCAACCACTATTTCTGTGGTGTTTGTGGTGTAGGGCAATAGTCCATTTTGCTCAATAATGATGATTTCTTACAGTATGTGAACTTTAAAGAGTGTCCTGGGGTTCTGTAAAGCTCCCATGTTTTTTTACCAACATTTTTTTTTTAGTGAAACTCCTTGTCCAAAAATCTGAAAAAGGTATTTTTTGGAACAATATAATTTAATAACTACAAATTTTTTCAACCCAAAGTACCTTGGAAAATTAAAATGTGCTAAGACTTAAAATTTCAAGTAGTTTATAAAAATACTGAAGACAGAACAGATCTGAAGATGGCAAAAGTTCCATTGAAAGGAGAATCCTGATGCAACTTTAGTTTACAATCTTAACACTATTTAAGCTGTTTGTTTGTATTTTATACAATTCCTTTCCTGGGAATTTGTAAGCAAACTTCAGTTTCAATGTCAAAGAACCCTTTGGTACCTAACATGATTATGCTAATAGAAAGATACATATTTCACCAATGCAAAAGAAAGCTAGATGAATCTATTGATGAAAAAATTTAATATTTTACAGGTACCACTTTTTATGTGCCAGTATGGGGTGTGTCTGATGAGATGATTTGAGATCAGCTTGTGGAGAAACCAGCCATCTCGTGCAGAGGTGAGTGGTTATTATTAGAATCAGAGCTAACTTTACAGAAAGCTGTACTTATTGCTAGCCAAATTGAGTCTACTATGGCAGAGACTGAATTAATTGCTCAGAAAACTGCATAGCATGTTAATTCATTGAGTGCAATTTCCAGAACATTATAGGAGTGGCAGCAAAATGGTGGTAAACAGCATACAGTTCAGCATACAATATACAGAGACTTTTCAGCAGCCTCCATTATACTAAACAAAGTAATTCTTGTATGCTGTATAGAATGAGATACCTTGGATTCCTTGCAAAAGATTCCCAGTGACACTAACATGGAAAGAGATGATTTTTTGCTAATAGATATTACTATGTTCAGAATCAAGCACATAGAGGCCTGTTACTCTGTTTAGATAATTGCAGTTCACCAGATTCTGTTCATAAATGGCTTTATTTGCCAAACTGCTGTGTTGACATTTGCACCCCTACAGTCTGTTGAACTGGTGCTACATACTAAGTCAGCTGTGTCAGTTCTTCTTCAGCCTACTTACTTGCAATGTTTTCTTAGTATCCAGGGTACAGAACATAATGTACCTTTGGTGAATGCGTGGTGATAACGCAAGTCACTATTGATGTACAGATATCATTTTGTTGTGAACACTGCCACCTCTGTGCTTGGCATGAACTGGAAGCTTACTGGTTTAAAACTGCAGATTATTAATTGCTGCATTCTTTCACACCTGCTTAGGTGTAAACTGTTTTGTTTCATTTTTTTCCACTGTGCTGGACTCCACTGAGTCTGACACACTGGGCTTTTCAACTTCATTTGTGAATGAAGCAAAACTCAGAAGGAAGTGTTATTTATTATTTATGTAGCACCCTATGTGTTCATGGCATTTTGCAGAAAAATGAGGAAGCAAGATTTCTGCCCTGATGACCTTACAATCTAAATAAACTCACAAATTAAATAACAAGGCCTGTACATCCAAATCAAAAGAAACTGAAATTGTGTCCCACGTGCTCCAAAAGACTATGCGTGTAGCACAAAGAAATGTACAATGCTTAGTTTGATTAAAGCAAAATCAGTAGGACAGAGATATTGTTATGTGAAATATCTTTGTAAATATAACTGTTTTTTAAAAAAAAGAATAAAAAAGGCAATCTAAGTTTAATGATCCATGTAAGACTATAGAAGAAAAGGTCCTACCACTCATAAATTACCAGGTGGGAAATTATGGAATGCTACGCTTGTACTCCTACATTAGGAACACAAGTTTTGTGCTTCTGATTCTCTTGATGGATCTTTGCTTACTAAATACAGCTGTTCCTGAGCAAAATGAAGTTGGGAGGAATGTCCATTGTGGTAGAACAAGAATAGCATTTGAATGAACCCGAGATTACCTTTATGGAAAAATCCTATGGAATTAAATAGAAAATAATTGCCTTTCTGTAGAAACGGTAAGCCATGTTCCAGCAGGCATAAAATTCACTATTAAATTCTATAGAATGGCTCAAAACTTGTATAGAAAGGATCTAGTTCCCCATTAAATTCTATAAATGTGTAGAGTAATTTCTATATAACTGAATTTAATTGCATCCCCTATAGGAATGAATTTTCCAGTCTGCAAAGGCCACTGTGCACTTCATAAGTATAATAGGGATAGGCATGTTAGTCTGTATCCACAAAAACATGCATCTGAAGAAGTGGGGTTTTTACAATGAAAGCTTATGCCTGAATAAATGTTAAGGTGGCCACTGGACTCCTTGTTGTTTTCATAAGTATAAGCAGCACAAAGTGGCTTTAAAACAGATGGTGACTTCCATTAGAGCACACTGCTTGCATAAAGGGACTCTGTGCCACCTCCTATACTAGCCATCCTCTACTGCTTTAGTAAAGGGACAGAGGGGATCTGTCAGGAGTGCTCTGGGGATGTGAGCTCGGGTGGGAGGGAGCATGCTGGAGCCAAAGTCCACTGGCATAGAGTCTGATGTAGTAGAGTAAGGTCCCAGCTGTCAGGGGCGGCTCTAGCAATTGCGCCGCCCCAAGGAGGGCGGCACGCCGCAGGGGGTGCTCTGGCGGTCGCCAGTCCCGCGGCTTCGGTGGACCTCCTGCAGATGTGCCTGCGGAGGGTCCACTGGTCCCGCGGCTCCAGTGGAGCATCTGCAGGCATGCCTGCGGGAGGTCCACCCGAGCCGCGGGACCAGAGGACCCTCCGCAGGCATGCCTGCGGCAGGTCCACCGGAGCCGCTTGCCGCCCTCCCGGCGGCATGCCGCCCCAAGCGCGCGCTTGGCGTGCTGGGGTCTCGAGCCAGCCCTGACGGCTGTTCTAATGCTGACCGGGGCCAAGTGGGCAAGGAGTCACAAGACGATCCCTGTGGCCGCCACTCTCCTGTATATCTGAGATATGGTCGGCTACAGTGAAGAATCAATGGTTCCCCAGGCTCAGAATCAATGTGGGACCTTTCCTGAAGAATACTGTAGTGCCCTTTCCCATGCTCATCTGCTACCCTCTCAAAATATCTGTTGCATTCCACAGTACCCTTTCCTTAACCCCTACCTCTCATTCCTCCCTGATGGTTCTGCTCCTTTCCTCTGCCTCAAATCCAACCCCTCTCCCCTGCACCAAGTAGGTTTTTGACATCATCTGCAACTACTACTCACTTCTGCTGCTGTCATAACCAGCTGATGCTGCTCCAGAGAACATTATGGGTTCTGTGTAGGATGTTACTGGAGACTATGAAAAAGAGAGATAGTTGTACATATGTGAGCATAGGTACATAGTTAATGAGTGACAACTACTGGAACACAATAATATGTAATATTATTCATGAGTAGCACCAACAAAGTTATTGTTGTACAAATGGCTTCTGGATCATCCAGCTTTCAGAGGGTGACAGAAAACAAGTACAGATGTGTGGGTGACTAATCCTGTACCCTGGGTGTTCCTTGCTAACCCATGCTGCATTTCCATCATCCCCCACCCCCTTCCTAAGCAGGCCAATCTGAGTGAATGGGATGAGGCATCTTTTGTATGCTGCCTTCATCCTCTGCTTCTGCAGGACCCTCTGGATACTTAGCCTTAGCCACCAAGAACTGCTGAGGCTACGGGGACAGGGCTTATACTCATGTTTGAGACCTGTAATCAATTTAACAGTTCTTATAGAATACTGTTATTTCTACTGGGCGATGCAAATATATGGTGATATGTGTTACTCTGGAGTTCACCATGTGATGCTAAAGCACCTTTATGTGTTGTCTAAGATGACTGTTTTGAATCATGTCTATGCTATTGGTTAGAGCTTCCTAGAATAAGCTAAATTCTTTAACTTCTTTTGGTCTATTCTAAATACCGACTGTGGTTAGATAGTGGCCTTCTGTGGAAATGAGGTCTTCTTAGGGTTGATGTCACGTGAAATTCATTGGTAAGTATTCATTGGTAAGTAAGAGGATATGAGTCTGGTATTGCTCTAGTTAAAGAGCTTTGACTCAAGGTGTTGTAACTCATGCTTTTAGATCTGGAAGTCCCTGGTTAATCCCCAGCATGGTGGCCAGGGTGGTGCCTTTCCCACATGCAGATGTTTCTTTCATCGTCCTGATATTTTTAAACTGACCTTTAGATCATTTCTATCTCTGTTCAAAACCTGCTTAGGGTCAGAGGTGTCTTCTATCCCTCTTCATCCAGAAAAACCCAAAACAAAACCCAAAAAACCTCTTGAAAACTTACTACTTCTACAAGTCCCCAAAATGCTGATGTACACTGGCTTTGTGTGTGATCATGTCTCTCTCTAGTGGTTGGTCTAAGGGACTAAGTAGTCTGTTGTTATCTTACAGCTAAAGGAGTTGTTCATTGCTCAAGTGCAGAGGGCTTGTGCTTTTGGGCTGAAGGTTTGAAGTTAATCCCCACTATTAACTATGGGGTCTGTATGTGAATGTGACTAAGGAATGTTACATTAACCTTATTATACCACCCAAAAAACCAAAACAGCAGTGCTTAATTTGTAATGAAAGAGGTCCCAGGGCTCAAGCAATTTTTTTACTTTCATAACTGATGTGGCAAGTCCACAGGTGCTGCGGCTATGAACTTCCAAGTCTAGAGTCTAGAGGTGCAAGCCCTGGCACAAATTAAGTATTGCAAAATAGCCCTGTTTAGCTGTTTTTCAAAGGGTTTTTGTCTGAGCATGGTCAGTCTTTTAGCCTCTTAGCACTTCATGGTAAAGTTGTGGGCCAGATCCTTGTCTCAGGGTGCGTGTGTGTGTGTAAATGCTGTCAAGCTTTGGGCCAGTCCTGACTTTCAATTTACTTAGAACAGCTTCAGAAATATTTTCAGTTTTATGTGTGGCCACTGTTGGAAGACAGGATACTGGGCTAGATGGACCTTTGGTCTGACCTGCTATGGCCATTCTTAAGACAAAGAAGCTTTTCCTATAACTGGGTATTGTTGTAATGCAGACATGTTCTGGTCAGTCCTTCTGTTCCAAACCAAGTTCTCTACTCTAGGGGAAAATGGTGCAGAAACAATGCATCCAGGAGGCCCTCCATATAACTGGTTAATCTAATTTTAAGTCTGATTTGTGCAATCAGAACAAGACTTGGACCATGTTTTTGTTTTATGCAGCAAATGGCACTCCATTGACATTAATTAAATCCAAGCAATAAATCATCAGTATGGTTATACTGTTTATTTCAATACCAAGCGATCAGTACATATGGTTAAAATGAATAAGGACAACAAGTACTCTCTATGGAATTATATTTAAGACTTTTTTGTGAATTTTTTCTTGTTCTTTGTATATACTGCAATAAAATAATATAATTTAGCAGTTATATAGCACCTTCTTAAAAACACTACATAAGTATTAACTAGTGAGTCCTCACAATGCTCCTGTGAGATTGGTCACCATTATTCTCCTCATTTTACAGAGGAGGAAATAGAGACACAGACCTGATTCCAAATATTCTGGACATCATAGATGGCTAACATTTTGTAAAAATTGTATATAAAATATGCATATACAATTTAACAGTGCTCTTCTAAAAGATTCTCTTCCTTGTGATTTATTTTTATCAGGAATATAAGCTAATTGTTCTGCTGTAAAATATACAGCTGTTATATTTAGTGTTAATCTCATGAACAGCTTGAGCTGCAGAGAGTACATTAACCCTAAATTGTTTGCAGGGTGAATGACCTTTATGAACCAAACGTTTTTAATGGCTATGCAGAAGACATGCTACTAACAAGGGGATATTGCAGAAGGGCAGCAGATAATCCCCTCCCATCCCTATGTATCCCATGAGTGGTCTGTTCCTTTCCTTTTATTGTTGCTCGCCTGAGGGCCTTTCAATATATTCCTTAGATAAGCTGAGCTCCTACTGACTTCACTGAGAGTTTGGCCTGGGTGAGGAATGAGGCTTGGTCCTTACTTGGGTGGGTTTAGATGGCTCTCTGCTCAGCTTGCTGGCTTCTAGGGATCCATTTCTGACTTGCTCCATATGATGCATGGGGAGTCTGGACACCTAACTCGGGATGGTGACTTTCACTGGACAGCAGGACACCTACAGGTTAACCTTTGAAACATCCAAGTACCCTCTGTGAATCTAGCCCCCTGTGCCTCAGTGCCCCTGCTATACAATGGAGATGATAACACTAATTTACCCCAGGCTGTGTTGTGACGCTATATTTCTTCATGTTTGTGGCAAGCCCAAGAAGAAAGTAATGATGATGTGTAGTAAATATTGACTGGATCCACACATTCAATGATTAGGATACAAAGAAATGTTCAATAGCTACCCATATGGGGCCTGATCCAGTGTCCACAAAGTCAATGGGAATTGTTCTATTGCCTCCAAACCTAGTGAGCACTCTTTGGCCTGTGCACTGGCAAAGGTAACAGTCCTGTGGGGGGAAAAAAATTGGATCCTGTAATTAAAGACTAGTAACATATACACATAAGGGGGATGAATTAATATTCTACAGACATCCTTACTTCTGTCATATGCTAACTTCTGAGTGATTTGACTTTGCAAACTGAACGTTCTTTTAACAGTTTTTTTTATTTTAAATCTAATTTATAGAGATCGAATCAGATCCTCCATTGGTATGAGTTGTTGTAGCTCCATTGACTTCAGTGGAACTACACCAGTTTTTATCAGCTGAGGATCTGGCCCAGACATTTATTACATGATCATATAGTTTCAAGCATGAATTTGGGTTTCTGCAACATTTATGAGTGCAAACGTGTTATGCATGTCATGCCATATCATTACCACTAAATCCTTTATGCCACTCTAATATGTTTTGTTCATGTCATGTATTTGACAGAAAAAATATTTTAGAAATATTGTAGAGCATTTTTTATTCTTACTATTTTCATATCTCTCAACATTTAAGGCAAGGTTGTCTTTGTTACTATGAGTCCAGCAATACAGGTTTCAGAGGGAGAGAAAAATGATAGCTAATAAATGTTAGAAACCTCTAAAAATTACCTTCTGTACAATAGCTTTTCCATACATAATAATGTCATGTCTCATGATGGCCTGATGTCTCCTGATCTTCCATTATTAGAAGCTGAGACCCTTCCCAATGGTATACAGCTCCCATTTGTAGCCTAGAAAGATATTGGACCTTAAACCTGTGACTGGTGTAGGACTGAAAATTGTCTATCCTGGGCCTTGTGTTCATGTTATTTGGTGGTAGTAGAAGGAAGCCAAGGAAGCATAATTTCTGTATTCTGTATCGGAAAAATATACATTAGGAAGCGACTTAAAAATTGTTGAACACTGAGCATTAGAATTGCACTACAAAAGTGCAGGCATATACTCGAATTCTGTTCCCACCATGTTGATTCTTAACTTTGTCTCTGAGGGGGGAATAGAAAGAAGTAGTGATATTAGAAGTAATTTGTGAGACAGTACTAGAGGGTCTTATCCAACACCCATTGAAGCCAATGAAAGTTTTCATTGATTCCAATAGGAGTTGAAATGTACCTTAAGTTCCTAGTGCTGTGAATGGTTATGCATAGTCACATGTGTAAGTGTTTGGAAGACTGGTGCTTAGATGACTATCTGCTGCTTTAAAATAAATCTTTCTATTTATAGAGTCTAATAAATGAATTTCTAAAAATCTACAAAGTAGTAACACCACCATTTACAAGAAAACTATTAAGGGGTTTCCCTAGGAGTATGTTAGAGGCAGAATTATTAAATGTCAGACTACTGAAGGATGCATTTCTGCATAATCTTTCAGTGTTTGAAAATACTGTAAAACAAGTAGAAATGTTCAGTTTTCTATCACTGCTTGTTTGTTGCTTTTGTAAGTATTTACCACCTGTACTTATTAACCTTCAACACGGGGAACTCAGGATCTCAAACATCTGCTGCTGCTAGCTTAGTCCCTTGCCAGATTTAAACTTTATGTTGTTGGAAAGAGAATTTCATTTCGCACTGCAGAAATTATGCACATATTTTATCCGGCCAAAAATATGGGGATCCCATATCATTATTGGAATTCTGCTTGCAGTTTGACGACAATCTGGAGTAGAAGATGAATAACTACAAAGTGGGTGGGATGAGGAAGACGGTCAAAGAGAAGTGGCTTTAGTAATTTCTTTTATTGGGTACCTTATTTGCAACCATAACATTTGTATTGTAGCCTTAAGATGCCAAAAGTTCAAACTTACCATATCTGTGTCAGGACGAGTTGATATTATATTTAAACACTGTGTGCATGCTAGATTTTTTTAAAACGCAGGTCTCCAAACTCCGTGACATTAGATTGAATCTTTTCATATGGTGACTTTAGCTTGACAATCTTTGTGCTACTTAGCAAAATCCTGTGTATTAAAGAGCTACTGGAGCTGCACATCAGTTTTATCTATAGTAAATCATCACGAAAGATCACAATATTGGGTCTCAGAGGCTTTCAATATATTAACATTCTAGTAAGATGCTGAAGATGTTTTTTTACCAGAAAGACCTTGATGTAACTTGACCTTATAATATGAAAATAGGATTTTTCTATTCACCATTTCAAAATGCAGCATAAAGGAGGAGGAGGGAAGGGAGGAGGATAGGAAGTATAATGCATTAAAAACCATTTATTGTGAGTATATTTGCACAGGTGCTAAAGAATACATATTTCATTCTTTATTTTATTAAAACAAAATTAAATGTTTCCATAGTTTCTTTGCTGCTCCCCACATGCTTATCTTTTGTAGGCTGTTTTCTAGAAAATATGATATTAGAAGTTCCATATTTGTGCAATTTTACAACTCACCACAGAAAACCAGAAGTCTCAGTTCACTTTATTTAGGGAAAAGGATTAATGGTAATTCCAGCTGCACACAATATTAGTCCAGAAAACTGTGAAATATCTTCTATAAAGTAACCCTTCTTGGGTTTGCTGTAGCTTAAATTGCCTTTTTGGTTGCTTAAGGTGCAGTTTGTTCGTCTGGCATAAAATATTCAGATCTACATCTTGATATATGTAGAAAAAGGATCTTAATAAATACATAAGAACAGGATGGGGAGGATGCAAACACAGGAGTAGGGAAACAGCTAACTGCATTGCTACCTATCTGAAGTACAATCATTATGTGATAGGGGAAAAAGATAGAGCAGGAGAGAACTGGCAGATATACCAGAAGGCGAAAGGCGCGCACGCACACACACACACACACATTGGAAGATTATATTGATAACAATTCAAAAGCTTGCTTTAAATGCTCTCCTTGCTCAAAAGCACTCTAAAGACTTTGGAAAGCAAAAAAGATTTTTATGTACTACTTTAATTTGTTTCTCTCCCTTTTTTCTTTTGCTGTCACAGGGGCAAGAATGGCTGACTCTCAGGGTCATTGCAAATTGATTTTTTGTTGTACACTTAAAAGAACTAAGGGAGATTTTAGAGTTTTGCTTCAGTATTACTTGCTCTTAAAGATTTCCATTTTTATTATTGATTTTAATATTTTTTTCCTTTGCTATGAGAGGCTTGAAGAACAAATATCATTTCTGTGGGGGCAAAATATAATCTTGCATGTAATTCCCTAGTGCCATTTTGGGATTGCACATCTAAGTAAAGAGAACCACGATAAGATGCCCTGAGAGACAACAGACGAGGGATGTTTTTGTTAATTTTAATGAGTCTGTTTTAAAGGCATAACTCCTAGCATAGGACGAGGGGGCTGGAGGGTGGGGAGCTAATGATGTGATTGATGTAGATTTTATTTATAATCCCTCCTGTGCTTAAACTCTTAACATTTATTAATTTGGAAACAGGGCAAATCCTTTTTTAAATTCTCATTGTCAATGGAATTTTTGCCTGGAGGCTTTATTGAATCTTTAGATGTAGCCCTGCACTGAGGAGAGAGCATAGCTGCACCATTCCACTGGAGGGATTTAAAAGACATGCAGGTCCATTGGAGTTCCAAGGTGTGCAGGGAGCACACACATAGCTACACCCTTTTACAGGGTGCAGTGTCTACTCCCCTTTGACTGATAGCTGTGCTAGCCGTCGAAGGGGACAGCACCCTACCTCTTTCTTGCTCCTTTCTCTTTCCCCGCTTTGGGTTGCTAGAAATGGCAATCTCTGAATTTAGGGACTGCAATTCTAAGTGGCCCCACCTCTGATTAGTTATGTGGGAGAGGAGGTACCATGCACTATAATCTGGCCAAAGTTAAGGAGTTTTGGGGACCTTAGTTGGTTACAGAGAGGCTGACTACAGAATTGTTTCTTTGAAACCCCTATCTCCTTTTGATGAACTCCCACCTGTGCTTCCAGAAGGATAACACTTTTTAAAAGCAACTTTTTATTATCTTTGATTCTTATGCTGTTCTATCGGATAATATTCAGTTGGGAGCTTGTGTCTGACCAACATGCAACATCATAATAAATAAACTATATGCCCCTGGCTCTGGTTTGAGTCAGTACTGAGGAGCACGTGGGTTAAGCTACAACAGAGAAGCAGAGGAAAAATAAACAGAACATTCACAAGATTATAAAGAGAGTGACTTGAATTATGAGGGAGAGAAATTTATAAAGGTTTTGTTGATGAAATGACTTTTCTCACTGCATGAAAATTAAAGAATCCCTGGACCCAAACCCCTTTTAATACCCCAAACAAGGCTTCTACTGCTGCAGGAAGTCAATTATCTCCATGGCAACCAAAACAAATACTGAATACTGCCTTTGCAGCCAAAGGATAAAAGGTGCATCTAAAATTAATTTATGTCTCCGGATCAGACACTTGAGATGAGACAACTGGTCCATAAAGTACCCATAAGGAGCTAGTAAAAGGGGAAACAAAATAAGTCCCTGGTTGAGCACTTGAGGGATCTGTGCTTGGAGCATGTAATTTTGTTGTGCTTCTGTCTTTAAGGGAAAAGTTGTCAATATGTCCCCATTTTCATGCCTACTTTCATAATGTTCCCCCATATAACTGAGGCTTGCCAAAGAATGTTTAGTAAAAAGGATAAAGAAGAGTGATCTCTTAATCTGCCCCAATGTACAAAAGAGACCATTCTTTATTGTGTTAATTAATTTAGCTGAGAGAATCTCTCCTTTTCACCCTTCCCCTCCTCCCAAAAAGGTTACTGTTCTGTGAACATCCCAGCAGATTTAGAATATAAAAACCAAAGCCTTAGGATGCAGAAGTGGAGATGCGTATGTTTTTCATTAAATTAGAAAATAAAACATACTGATTAAAATGTTACTCATAAAATAAATCAAAACAGGAGAAAATGTCTCTCAAAAATGGTTATGTGGCCTCCTTGCATAACAATACAACTCACCCCTGGTTTTGTAGGTTGGCAGTCAATAGCAATACCATATTCCTCTTCAGAAGTTCTTTTGCTTGACAGCTCCCTATTGATGCTGATTTTTGTGTTGTACACTAAAAAGAACTAATGGAGATTTTTAGAGTTTTGCTTCAGTATTATTGCTCTTAAAGCTTTCCATTTTTATTATTGATTTTACTGTTTTTCCATTGCTGTGAGAGCCTTGAAGAACAAATGACATCATTTCTGTAGGGCCAAATATAATCTTGCATGCAACTCTCCAGCACCATTTTGGGATTGTACATCTAGGTAAAGAAAAACACCAGAATCCACCTTGAGAGACAGCATACAATGGATATCATGATGTTTCTGTTAATTATAATGGGTCTACTTTAAAGAGCATGACACTCAGGTAAAGAGTGGGGGTTGGAGAGCTAATTATGGGATTAATGTAGCTATATTGTAGCTGCTGCAGCAACAAGGCTTTGACCATTTAACTGACCCTTAGTTAACAGAATCATAGAAATGTAGGGCTGTAAGGGACCTCAAGACATCATCTAGTCCAGGGGTTGGCAACCTCTGGGGCACGGCTCGCCATGGTAAGCATCCTGGCGGGCCGGGCCAGGCCAGTTTGTTTACCTGCCGTGTTGGCAGGTTCGGCCGATTGCGGCTCCCACTGGCCACAGTTCGCCGTCCCAGGCTAATGGGAGTGGCGAGAAGTGGTGTGGGTCGAGGGATGTGCTGGCTATGGCTTCCCACCACTCCCATTGGCCTGGGATGGCAAACCGCGGCCAGTGGGAGCCATGATCGGCCGAACCTTACGACACAGCAGGTAAACAAACTGGCCCGGCCCGCCAGGGTAAGCACCCTGGCGAGCCGCGTGCCAGAGGTTGCCAACCCCTGATCTAGTCCATTCTCCCATGCTGAGGCAGGGTTAAGTATATCTAGACAGGTGTTTGTCTAATCTGTTCTTAAAAACCAGGTGACAGGATTCCACAACCTCCCTAGGTAACCTGTGTAGAGTTGGCTTAGCTGACATGAGCAGACCAAAATTAAGACAAGACATGCCTGAACAAGTAACTGCTGATCAAGCCTGACCAAGTGATTGCTGAAACAACTAACTTTTATGGATATGTTTATAGTAAATAAGGGGGTCAGAACTACCTCTTGTGGGTATGGTTACAGTAAACAAAGGAGGCAGAAACACCCTGAACCAATACGCTTGCCTGACATAATCTGCAAAGCAATTGGTCTCTATGCAGTCTGCAAAGTGATTGCTCTTTACATGTAAGAAGTATAGATGTTAGTAGCTAGGAATGATGTGTGGTGTGTGACATGAATTGCAACTATGGTATCGTACTGTAACTAAACCTATGCGTCTGGGCCTTGCATGGGCAAAAAGCTGTTACATGGCTAATAAAGTAACCTGACTGACCAGCTGACGTCAAACTGAGGGTTTTTTGGTTTTTTTGTTTTGGTTTTTTTTCCATCCCAGAGAACTGGATGAAATGTTCCCTTGGAACTGGAAAAGGTATTCTGGATATGTGGAGTGGAAAAGGTCTAGGAATCTCAACAACCTATTCCAGTGCTTAACTATCCTTTTATACTTAGAATTTTTTTTCCTAATATCTAACCTAAATCTCCCTTCCTGCAAAGTAAGTTGATTACTTCTTGCCAAACCTTCTGTGGACAATTAATCAACATCTTCTTTATAACAATGTTTGCATATTTGAAGATTGTTTTGTCCATGCTCAGCATTCATTTCTCAAGACCAAACATGCCTACATCATTCAACCTTTTCTCACAGATCATGTTTTCTGAACCTCTTTTAATTTTTGTTGCTCTCCTCTGAACTTTCCGCAATTTGTTCACATCTTTCGTAGACTGTGGTACCCAAAACTGAAGACAGTACTCCTAGCTGAGGCCTCATCAGTGCCGAGTAGCGTGAACAATTACCTCCCATGTCTTCCATATGACACTTCTGTTGTCATTCTAGGATGTTTCATTTGCTTTTTTCACAATAGCACCACTGTTGGCTCATGTTCAATTTATGATCTATTATAGCCCCCAGATCCTTTTCTGCAGTACTGCTGCCTAGCCAATTATTCCCATTTTGTGTTTGTACATGTGGCTTTTTCTTGTATTTATTGAATTTCATATAGCTGATTTCAGACCAATTTTTCAATTTATCAAGATCATTCTGAATTCTAATCTCGCCCTCCAAAGTGCTTGCAATCCTGTCCAGTTTGGTGTCATCTGCACATTTGATAAGAATATTCTCTGCCTTGTCGTCCAAGTCATTAGTTAAAACTCTGAATAGTACTGGACCCAGAATGGACCCCTGTGGGACAGCACTTGATACATCCTCTCAGTTTGAGTGTGAGCCATTAATAACCACTCTGAGAATGGTCATTCAAATGGATGTGCACCCATTTTATAGTAATTTAATCTAAACCATATTTCCCTACTTTGTTTACGAGAATGTCAGATTAGATTGTGTCAAAAGCCTTACTAACCCCCCTGTCCAGTCCACTAGGCTGTTCACTTGTCAAAAAAGGGAAATTAGATTGGTTTGGCATGCTTTGTTCTTGACAAATCCATGTTGGCTATTCCTTATAACTCTATTATCCTTAGGTGCTTACAAACTGATTGTTTAATAATTTGTTCCAGTATGTCTCTGGATATTGAAGATAGGCTGACTGGTCTATTATTCCCTTGTTCCTCCTTTTTCTCCTATTTGAAGACAGGTACTATGTTTGCTTTCACTAGTTACTTAAATACCCTAGGGTGAAGTTCATCAGGTCCTGCCAGCTTGAGCACATTTAACTTATTTACTTAGTCTGACTTGTGTTCTTTCCCCTTTGTTAATATTAATTGTTTTAAGCACATGGTCACAATTTTTGAGTGTCAAGTATCAGAGGGGTAGCCGTGTTAGTCTGGATCTGTAAAAGCAGCAAAGAATCCTGTGGCACCTTATAGACTAACAGACATCTGTTAGTCTATAAAGTGCCACAGGATTCTTTGCTAATTTTTGAGTGAAGATTGAAGCACTGGCAGGGAGGGATAGCTCAGTGGTTTGTGCATTGGTCTCCTAAACCAAGGTTTGTGAGCTCAATCCTTGAGGGGGCCACTCAAGAATCTGGGGCAAAATCAATACTTGGTCCTGCTAGTAAAGGCAGGTGCAGTACCCATAATGATAGTTACAAACTTTGGGCCAGATTTTCAAAAGAGCCATGTGTCCAATGCCTTCCATTGAGAGACTTATGTAAGTGGGTAAATTTTCAAAATAGCATTGTTCTCAATCAGACCTGCTGGCTATTAAGTACTTTGAAAATCTAGCCCATTATCTTTGTTTTTATTTTGTGTGTGGATTGTGAAATATAATACTTAATTTTAGCTTTTTTTTCTAGAAGCGTAGCTAAAGCCATAGGGGTAGGCAAACACAACTTTCATGCATTTAGTGAGACTTAGCCCAAATCACTTAAAAAAATTTACAGGGTAGAGTGTATATTGTTGAGATGATGTAAATAAAAGTAACTCTTCCTATGTGTTTCCGCTCTTGCTCTGCCCCCTCTCTGGGTTTAGCCATAAGGACTCCTTGCTGTTTTTGCTGATACAGACTAACACGGCTACCCCTCTGAAACCTGTCACCAATAAACACATTTTCCAGAGTTGTCAGTCTTTTTCTGAATTATACCAATAACATTTTAGTGCATGTCTTTAGTGTGATCATATGCATATTTGTTTTGTATTTGTAGTGTTTATATGCAACTGTTAAAATAGAAGTTACTAATTTTTATTTTTACTTTTTTATTTTTTCCCTCGCTATGCTCTACAACTTACATTTTCAGTCTTGGCTATTTTGCTATGCTCCCACCCCGCTGTGTGTCCTTGGATTTGGTTTACAAAATATGGTCACCTTATTGCCCTTTAATTTATACATCTTGATTTCACACCTTCATATTAACATTCCTGAGTGTCCCTATGTGGGCAAGTCTTAAGCAAAAGAGAGGGAGAAAAAACATAATAGTCATCATAATGGCACATTGGACTCTCTTAAGGCTCAGATATGCCAGCTAGGTACAAGCACAGGTGTAGCAGGACAGTATACCCACATTTTCACCCCTTCAGGGCGTGTAACATATTAAGCCCTTGCAGGCTTGGCAAGCTATGCTGTCTAGTGCCTGGGCCATGAAGCCATGATGTTGCCCCCTTCATTCCTGTTTCGGGGTATCTTGCATCTTTCCCCATTCTTATGTACCTGCAAAGCATCAGGAAAAAAATCTGACACTTGATGGGTAAGGACAGGGTGGTGCCTGACTCTCACTCATTAACAAGTAAAAACAAACCATTCATGATGTGATTGGTACATAAAGGAACAAAGAGAGTAGCTATCAGCTAAAAGAGGTCCCTTCCATTTTCAATTTTAGATTAGAATAATTAGCTGCTGCTGGCATTTCCAAATCCAATCTAGAGTGCAGGGAGCAGTTTGTTTTTAATCCTATATGAGAAGCAGAAGCAGGTAGGAAGTATTTTAGAGCTGCCACAGCTCTAGTGCTAGTATACAAAATCTACATTATTTTAATTCTCATCTTTTGAGCTAGAGCTTGTCCCTGCATATTCACAGAAAAGGCTGAACAGAAGCGCCTTGCTGAGTGCTAGAGAAACCATATTTGTACACAAATGTATGTGCATGTTGAAGGTTGTAGATCTCTAACATAAACAAATAATGAAATATTATGGCAGGGGAAAACTCATTGATGGAAATAAAGCCAAATTTTTTGTTTCCTAGGTTAATGCTATGTCTTGGGACTGTAACATCAGGTCTACTATCTGAGCCCAGCAGAGAGTCTATCAGAAACAATCAGCTCCTTTTAGCACAGACAGAACCTTAGCTATAATATCTTTAGATATTTATTCTGTCTAAAATGGGTTATTCAGATTTTATCTTATACATCCTTAAGCCAGGAAGTTCCACAAGTGAAAAGAAAAGGAAACCAGACTCTCAGATCAACTGATGGGAAAGCTTTTTCCCCCCATGCATTCTGTCCTTGATCAGCTGCAGAACTAAAAAGGGGTCAAAAAGAACATTTAATAAGATGGAGCAAATTAAGTTAAAATCCTACATGACTTTGTTTTTCATTTTATAAGGAAGGTATCAGCACCACCTCAAATGTGATGCTCACTGTTAGCTACTGTACCAGAGGCAGGATTTTATTGCTGTGAAAAGGATGCATTGTTGAGCAACCAGATCTGAAGAATGTTTCTTTTGGACCAGAAGCAATACCCCCGGAAGTCAATAGTAAGAAACCCACTGACTTCAATGGGCTTTGGATCAGGACCTATGAGATTAAGGGAACTAATTTTTTTCACAATGGGAAAGGAGAGACTTTGACGTGGTCTAATAGGTTTTTTTTTAAATTATGAGAGGGAAATGCAAAGTTGTGAGTGAGAGAATCACAGTACAGAGACACATTTTTATTCTAATAAGTGGTTAAAAACTAACAGCCCTCACACCACCAACCACAAACATGCAGTAAATGGGGAACTGAGATAGAATTACTTCTACTTCATAGAATGTATTTTCACACATACGGAAATACTTCTTACCTATAGAATAAATTATCAGGAAAGACAATTGAAACAAAGATTATACATTAAATAGGAAATATAAGGTATAAATGAGTTATAATTATTTCTTGAGAAAGAGGGAAGTGAGGGAGTATAGTGAAAAAGTGGGAAGGTGTGACAATAGTACATTAAAAAGAGAATGTTATAACTATACAGTAAATTATTTTTCATACCACAATAATATTATTAAATATAATTTACAATATATCATTATTAAATAATAGTAAAAGTGAAATACTTTTAATTGTGGGAGGAGACAGCACCACAAAAAAGGTGGGAAAACTGGCAAAGAAAGCCACCTGCACAAATAATATACCTGGTGCTCTACCCATGGAAGTCACAGTGTAAATATTTAAAGCAAAACAGATGAATGTGGAGACTTTCTCAACACAAAATAAAATAGGAATAATAAATACTGTGCAAGTCTGAAAGGTCAGAGTATCTCAGATACTGATTAAATTTTCATCGTGTTTTCTCTAGCAATGTGACTATGTCCCCTTAATAGAAACATGTTCTCAATTAACTTATGTCCACAATGTAGGGAAAGCAATACAGAAGAGGTTTTTATTGTTTTTAAATAAAAAAGTATTTTGCTAACAATTCAATTAAATTCAATTAGTGTAGCTCAATAAATAGTAGTTTTTTCCTCCATCCCACTTACCAATTTGATGATGCCATCTTCAAAGGTCAAAAGACTCTGATCAAATATACTACAAAAATAATTTTTGTTTTATTTTTGCATCATATATATATATATAAATAACAAAAATCAACTGACCCTTGTTTTCTAATGGGCAACACTTGTAGTATATTTGATCAGAGTCTTTTGACTATGTATATATATATACTATATATATACTTGTATCATTTATGAAATAAACACTTGATCCTGAAAAAACTTGATCTCAGAAGAACTACTCATGTGCATAAAGTTACACAGTGCTAAGTCCTTATATCATTGGATAATATATTAGAGAGAGCAAGGTGTTACATAGTTGCAGTCAATGCCATAATACTAAAATCTCAAGAGCAGTCAAGGCAAAAAGGAATAAATTTATAGGAAGAAGACACTGAACTCACCTAGACTTGCTGTAAGGTATCACCATCACTCACCACCATGCTTGGCAAGACTGGACATCTATGAGGCAGGAAAACAAAACAAAACTATTTTTAAGATAAAAGGCTTCGTTATCTGGTTTAGATTTCATTTACTCTGTTTACAAAGTTGAATTTTCTAGTGCACGAAAGTGCTCCTCATTCCACTGACGGTCTTGAGATAATTTCCAAATTTAAACACTTGAAATACCTGATGTAAAGTGTTTTCAGGCCAGATGTTTCATAAGTTCCAAATAAAATAAACAGAATACATTTGCATGAGTAGGGAGTTGTGGAATGAACAGTACAAGAAAGAAATATATAAAAGAATGTACAACTATTACACTGGGTATTGTAGTCCCTCTGCAGTGGACATTGTAGGCATATTTTAGTAGAATATCACATTAGTAAATTGCCATAGAGTAAAGGGACATAGTAAAAGTACCTAATAACTAAATCAGTTAAAAAAGGAAGACACAGTACAGAATCAAATAGAGGTTACGAGACATGAATTCTAAAATTGGGGACTCATGGAAAAATATTATATTTATAACACTGTAGTTTTAATTTATAGAATCAGAAATGTTAAGGCTCAAAGGCATCTTTACTATTGTCAAATCTGAGGTCCAGCCATGGATTTCACCCAGAGATTCTTGCAAATAGCCCAACAGCTTGTTGTAGAACTAAACAATTCTATAGAAATATAGTTGGTGCCTTTCATCTAAAGACTTCAGTGCCCTTTACAAATATTAATGAAACCTAACTACACCCTGGTGAAGTAAATCAATATTATTATATTCATTTTTCATATGGAACAGAGAGGTTAAGTGACTTTTCTGGTGTCATCACACAGTGTGTGATAGAGTTGGGGTTAGAACCTGACTGTTAATTCCTCTAACTCCTAAACCTAAATAATGTCCACTTGCCCACCCATTGTTTACCCCCTTACAGAGTCATACTGTCCTCTGGTTCTTAAGTTGAAGTCTTTCTGTGCTGTCCCTTGTGAGGCTGGGAAACCCATCAAGACACATGTATTCATGACTGAGGAATATATTTAAATTGTTTGAAAGGATGGGCTACAGGAGACTCTGCATTCTCTATGCTAATAGCACTCTTGTCATGCTCACTAGTCCTTTGTTTCAGTGCCCCAGTAGTCTTTCCTATGCAAATTAATCCACAGGGGCACTTTAACATGTAAATCACATAATCAGCCTCACATGTGATGAATTGATGGATTTTAAATTCCTTGTCTGTTGGGAGGTAATGAATAGTACTTATTTAACATATATGATTGCACTGGGCACATCTCCTGTGCTTAAAGTTACCCAGTGGTGGTGCTGTGCCAAGTCTAAGAAAGCATTCGTCTAGCTGCGGTACAATACCAAAAGTCTCTTATTTTGTTTGCCTCTTTTGTGTACAAAAAGTAGACAGTTAGGTGAAATATTCTGTGGCCTAGGATCTCTGCTGAGGATATGCCATTGTTCTTTTATTACTGACTGAATGTTATCTCCTATGGGAAAAGGTTACTGAATACAGTATTTTCAAATGGATCCAAATCATTTCACAATTAAAAAAAAAAAAAGGCCAAGTCAGAAAAGAACTATATCAAGTGAAAATGTGATATCTACTCAAAGAGCCATATAAGCAGAGTTGGACAAGTTAAACAAAAGAAAATTAGGCAAGGGAATATTTATGAAATTTGATCATACAATATTATCAATTCCCAATTACACAGCTCTGAGAATATTTAATGAGTCAGCTAATGCAAATGACTGGTAATAACTATTGAAAATTCAAGGAGATCTGGGGAGTTACAAAAGGTCTGGAACAGAGCAAATGTTGTACTGATTTTCAAAAAATAATAAAGTCCCAGAGGTCATTATTGGCAGAGAAATGCCCCAGATACCTAATCAAGTGTGTGGTCCTATATAGATTCATTCTGTACTCAGAGACAGTGCTGTGATTTTGGGGAGGATATGCTGAACTCTTTATACAGAAAAGAGGTTCAGTGCTTGCTTTAAATGGAAAACTTAACTTACCTTAACTATGGAGCTGCAGCCTGGAACCAAAACTTGTCCTTCCATGATAAGAAGGATAGAACTCTTCTAACTTGGCTCTAATCATACTTATGTCCTTTCACATATTGGTTATTGGCTCACCTGTGGACCCTTATTTATATCAGAGGTCACTTGCTCATACTAGTAGTCTGGTTTGTTACTCACATAAAAATGGCCACCGTTGTGATTAAGGTTTGCACACATAGTTCTTTTAGTGGTAAGGCTTGCACGTTCATTTCCCCTCTGCTTTACAGTATTTATTGAACCTATGTACACAATCTATTTATGCTATAGAAAAAGTAGATTTTTTTAATATGTGAAAATGTACCAGATAGATTTAAAACACTTTAAAAAAGGCCACTTTTTGTCAGCTTGAAGGAATATGGTATGTAAGCATATCATAACAATTGTAACAATTATAGTGCGATATAGGTGCTTAGGTGTGTATTGCAGCATAAGGTCAAAGGATAACTGCCTCCGGCACTCAGACAAGTTGGGAGATTTCCCATTAAAAATGTGCCTGTCAAGGCCTATCAGATGCCCTTTCTAAAGTCTCCCTTTTCCTCAGACAAAATGCGATGCAATGCTATTATAAAAGATCAGAAAACAATTTTGGAGCTAAAAAGAATCTGACCTGACGTGCTTGGCAGGCCAGAAAAATGAAAAATATATACCAATTTCTGACAATCTCAGTGTCCTGTCTAGTACATTTGGCTTAGAAGGAGAGCAAGCACAGTTAAAACCAAGTCCAAAGCAGCCTTAGTAATAGATATTAAAAAGTAGGAAATTCCTCTTACGTGCTGAAAAATATGAAAAACTCATATGGAAGCTGAATTAAAATTTAGGTCTCTTCTAATTCTCTGGGGGAAGAAAACAGGGTCTGGGAGGTTTTGCAGAAAAGTCACAAAGTGACTCACAGTGAAATTCTTTACTTGAGCAGTAATTTTACAAAGCTCCAATTAAAATAGTCATATCACATCCTTCACTCATCCTAATGGTCTTTCATTAAACATGAAAACCAAACAAAACTAAAACATATTTTAAAACAGCTATAAAATAGTACAACTTTGCATGTGCCTAGCATCTTTCATCCAAGAATCTCAATGCACTTTACAAAACTGGGAAAAGTATTATTACTACCATTTTACAGATGGTTAGCCTAGGGTGGTTATGTGAATTGCCACATAAGGTGCTGGAGTAGGGTGTAGAATGAAGTGTAAGCAGAGTCAGGATGAGCTCTACCCTGACATCTGATGGTAAATTGTGGGGAGTGTGGAAAGAATGTCAGGTATTTGCATTAGCACTCCCACCCCACTTAGCATAACACACAGCAGTCTGGGATGGTTATTTTCACAGCTGTGGGATCCCCAATTTCTTTGTTATTGGGGCAGGAGAAATAAAATGTTGTCACCCTGATTAAGTAAATGAGGAACTACAAAACTGTCTTATGATAAAGGGTTTCATTATCAACTAAATAGCACTTGCTAGACAAGGGACATGGGTTCCAAAACCCAGTGAATTGAGAGAGGCTGGGGACAGGTATCTGTACTTGGTGGTGCAGGCTCCTTGTGTGAGCCAGAGGCACCAGTTTTGCCTATGCCTCTCTCCACTGTGGAATGTCAGAGTTAATTTTTGATTCCCTTAAGAATCTAGATACAGGTTACTGAGCTGAACTCACTTTGGCCCAGTAGTGCACTGGCCCTGGGCTCCCCTACTGTGAGCTGAAATCACTAAGAGCTGAAATCACTAAAGAGCTGGAATTGCTGAGCTGAGAGGACTGAGTACTGTGCTAACTAGTGGGGGAGCCTGAAGCTATACTGTGGAGCAGAGCAGTTTCCGAGGACGGCTGGAGCGGATCACAGGACAGCTGGTGGACCAGAGCTGGTAGAGCGGAGCAGCTGTGGGACGGGTGGAGCAGCCCACGGAGCAAGCGGAGCTGAGCAGTTGCGGGGACGACTAGTGGAAGCAGAACCCCACAAAGAGGCAGGGCAGTTGGCCCCAAACCACGTAAGGTGCCCCTTTCTACCCAGGCTGGGGAGGGGGACCTCTGCAGGTAGACTCTCGAACTCTGGGGCTGCACTGACCCGGGACAGAGACTTTTGGATTGTGGGACTTTTGGGACTGTGGGCGATTTGGGGGTTGCTGGACTCAAGAGACCAGAGAGAAGGACATGGCCCAATTTCCTTGGGTGGGTCTTTGCTCACGGTTTGATCTATGAACTCTAGCTGAGGTATTTTCCCAATTTAATGCTTGTTGTTTATCTCATGTAATTAAACCTTTTCTGCTACACCAACACTCTGTGCTTGCGAGAGGGGAAGTATTGCCTCCTTGAGGCGCCCAGGGGTGTGTGTAAGATTTTCCCAGGTCACTGGGTGGGGGCTCGAGCTGGTTTTGCATTACATTGTAGGGAAGGGACCCATATGTATTGAACCCGGCCCTTGCTGCTATTGTTTCGGCCTGGCAGAAGGGTTACAGAAGTACTCCTTATTTCCATTAATTTCACGGCTAAAGGCCAAATGCTGCCCTTGGACATGTATACGTAGCTCCTCTTGAAGTCAATTGGAGCTGCATGGACACTTGAAAGGGGGCCTTAAATCTGTTCAAACTGAGAAGAAACATTTATTTTGAAGTTGCATTTCACAATACCCTTATTTCTTGGATGATGAGGTATGGATCACTCAATAAATTGCCCAGTTCTGTTAATTCCCTCTGAAGCATCTGGCACTGGCCACTTGAAAGACAAGATACTGGGCTGAATGGACCATTGTTCTGAGTCAGTATGGCCATTCTTATGTTCTAATTCAGGGGTCGGCAACCTCTGGCATGCGGCTCGATAGGGTCAGCACCCTGGCGGGCCAGGCCAGTTTGTTTACCTGCTGCGTCCGCAGGTTCGGCCGATCACGGCTCCCACTGGCCGTGGTTCACCACTCCAGGCCAATGGGGTCTGCGGGAAGTAGCGTGGGCCGAGGGATATGCTGGCCTCAGCTTCCTGAAGCTGGCCTGGCCCGCCGTGGTGCTTACCCTGGCGAGCCGCGTGCCAGAGGTCGCCAGTCCCTGTTCTAATTGGTAGTGTTATGCATTAATGTAATTATTGTTTACAATTTGTATTGTGGCACCTAGGGGTGCAAATTAGGTATTTGTGTCCCGTTGTGCTAGTCATTGTATAAACACATAACATAAAGATTGTCCCTGCTCCAAAGAACTTACAATCAAAGTAGTA
Organism: Mauremys mutica; assembly: GCF_020497125.1. Taxonomy (NCBI): domain Eukaryota; kingdom Metazoa; phylum Chordata; order Testudines; family Geoemydidae; genus Mauremys; species Mauremys mutica. Next base: position 296,834,945 of record NC_059072.1, read on the forward strand.
ATTCAAAGTTTAATAATCATACGTTTTTCTTCAGTTGCTTAAGGATTCAATTTTCCACCCATTTAATAATGATATTTTAGCTTTTCTTTAAATGCCTAAGAACATAACTGTCCTCCTGCTTTAGACTGGATACAAACTCCTATTTTATATAAAGCCATCTTACATATCTTTAAACTGGTCTGCAAAAGTGTCTAGGTACAAGTTCTTTCTTCTTGCAGATGTGTTAGTGCACCTAGGTCTCAAAAAGAAGAGTGGGAGATAGAAGAGCAAGTGGCAAGTTATCATTCCATCAATTTATAGGGCAAATGCTAAGAGTCTGGAGTGAAAACAGAAAAAAATGTTATGGCTTTTAAAGCTGTTTAAAGGATCTTTTGTAGGTCAATTGTGGTGTATGAAAGGGGTGGTTGCGGTACAAAAGGAGAGACCTTTATTCAAGATCTTTAAATGTGCTTGATATATTTTAAAATAAATCCCATGCTATGATCTGAGTCTGGTGGGATTTTTTTCTTTTTCTTTTCTTTTTAGTATTTGAAGCCTTAAACAATATAAGGTCAGTCAATCTAAGGGGCTCTCTCTTGCCCTTTGCCCCTTCATTTCAGCTGAAACTGGCTGGGTTGGGTCTGCTGCCCTTTCCATAACATATGGTCAGATTTTCAAAGGCACAATATTACATTCACCCAATGGGTACATTCATCTCTTAGTTTTATACCTTTAAAAAAATCTGACTCATAATCTCCAAAAGATGGGGGACAGGGCAAGGACTGTGCAATGTTGTCCCTTTGACTATATGCCAAAGAATATCTGCAGCATCTTTCCACTTAAGTTATTTTTATTTCCTCTTTATTTTCATGCTGTTTGCTTTTATTAATGGTTGGAGGTGGGATGTGGGCGAGCTGGTGTGTGAGGAGGGGAAGTTTGTAGTTTCTGTCACAGCTTTGGTGCTTATTTATTTTCCACCCATATTGCATTGTCTGCCTTCATTTGTATTTAGTTAGATACCAAGAAACCTTTGCACACTGGGCACTATAGAGATAAGAATATATTTTGGTAAGCAGTTTATTTTCTTCAGGCAGGCCGGAGGATACTGGTTTGCTGACATGAAAATGGCTTGGTACATCTTCGGCTGTCAGCTGGGGTAAATGTGCATGTCTGTGGACTCCTTACTATTTATATTTGCCAGCACTTAAATGATTGTTTAATACTACCACCTTATGTAGCCTGGCACATCTAAAACTTCATGTGTGAACAAAGTGCCTAGTCCATCAATACCTACAGCAAAATGCTATTTATTACACTTTACGAAATGAGGAATTTAAATTAATCAGATCATTGTGTTTGAGAGAATGTGATTTACATATTAAAATGCCCCATGGGTGGATTAACATAGAAAAGACCATTCTAGAAGAGTTGAGGGTTTTTTTCTTCATCAAAATCTTTTTCATGTCTCTTAGAGAAACAAAGAAGGTGAAAACTTTGTCTTGATTATGTATTTCATTTCCTATTCAGCATTTCTCTTAAGTCTCCAAAAATCAGAAAAGGTTTGAAAAACTCAGTAATAGAGAGAGAGAGCTCCTTGACAAATTGAGAGACACATTGTTAGGGAGCAAGAGAGAGAGAGAGGAGAAAGGTAGGGCAAGGCGAAAGAGAGATTCTGAATTTTGCAACAGCTTAGGAAAGACATCAAAAACAGAATAAGCCTTGAGAGATTTATTTCAGAAACAGGAACTGGGAGACTGTAAATATGTTCTGAGATGAGCCATTATGACACACACAGCAAACAAGAACCAATTTGATGTCAGTTCATTTTGTAAAGATATTTTTCATTTTAGAGATTATTTAACAACACAACAATGCCATGGTTACATGGTTAAATAAAAGAAGAATTCTGTAGTTACATGTTAAAGCCATAGTTTAGAGCAGGGTCTTGGCCTAGTATGCACTTGTGGGTGCACAACTTTGCACCCTCACATTTTCCCAACACTAATGTTTGTACATGCACTTTATAAATTCCAACAGCAGTAGTTATAGAACTAGCACATGCAAAACCTTGATAGACAAACGGCTTTGTAAACGTACAACTTCAGTCAATTGCCCACAGAAGAGTTGGGGTTGGAAAAATGCACAGGCAGGTGTTTGTGCATGCAAAGTTGCATACACACAAGTGGAGACCAGGGTCTGAAAATCAAGTCCTAAAGATCTAAATGTGCTCCATGCTCATTTCCTAGTATAGGATAAAAATCTGTTCTCTCTGAACTGAACTAGAGATTTCTTATTTGCAGCCTGGATCACAATTACTTATTCTTCACAAAACACAGAATATACAATATATTGCTTGGTGGATGTTTTTTCTCACTATTTGGGTTGCTTCTTGTGAGTGACCTATGTAGTAGGGCTTTGTGTGTGCTGAATCATAAAATCATAGAAATGTAGGACTGGAAGGGATCTCAATAGGTCATCTAGTCCAGTCCCTGCACCTGAGGCAGCATTAAAGAATAACTAAGACCATTCCTGATAGGTGTTTGTCTAACCCAGGGGTCAGCAACCTCTGGCACGCAGCTCACCAGGGTAAGCATCCTGGCAGGCCAGGTCAGTTTTTTACCTCCCACGTCAGCAGGTTTGGCCGATCGCGGCTCCCACTGGCTGCGGTTCGCCATCCCAGGCGAATGGGGGCTGTGGGAAGCAGCGCGGGCTGAGGGATTGCTTTGATTTTCTTCTTGCCAATCTGTGGTAGGCAAAGCTGTCATTGCAGCTCAAACTGCTCAGTATTGCTTTCCGCTTGCCAAACTGGTCACAGGAAAGTACTGCAAGGTAAAATCTATCCTGCCTGGCTAAGCTGGAGTCTTATTATTAGAAGGCAAAAAGATAGGAAAGAGGTACAGAAATAAGTTGACTGATGAAACTGGGCACACAAGGGAGGAGGTTATAGCAGGAAGATTAGGCTCACTTCACAGCTCAGAGCGCAGACTGAGAGACAGTGATGTAATCTCTTTGTCTGATCTATTGAGAACATCTTCCAGGGTCAGGAAAAAGAAAGCACAGAGGTCTGATGATAAATCCCTTCGTCCCAGCGTATGGTGGTGTTGGTGATAGTAATGTTGGTTAACACGCTCCACTATATGTAAGAAAACTGCCAAGTGCTTCTCAGAATAGCATTATCCAAAAGGGGCAACGACTTTATCCCACCAGAACTAACCAATCAAATCAAGGATCCGATAGTGTGTACATGCACACTTTCATCTTAACAGCATTTTGGTCTGTTGCTAGAACAATCCTGTAACCTCATCAGGAACCATGACTACCTAAATCAACAGTTCATTTAGTTCTGTTCATATAATCCTTTTGCCTGTATTCAGTGCTTTCTTTCAACAGCAATTTTACATACTAGGAGAGTGTGATGCACTGTGCTTCAAAGTAGCACCCTGTAACCCCCATATTTATCATTTATGTATGGTAGTGATGTTTCATAAAAAGCATGCCATGTAAGATACCATACGAAAGGTCATGATCTGCTGAAACTCATTGTTCTGTCAAAATATGTATATTGTTAATGTGTATGAAGTGATGAGATTTTGCTATGTGGGTGTTATTGAAATATGTGGTGAATTTGGGAGATGCCCACTGCTAGCTCTCCAGTGACAACAAAGTTGGTGACCCGCACTCAAACAGGCAGTAAGCGATCATCATGAGCCATTGACCAGCAGGGGAATTGTAAACAAGAGATTTATAATTCTGTAAGAGACAGTTGAGCAAGCACCACATCATGGGGATTGCTCAACTCAGTGACTCAGAAAGGCCCACCAGGACATGCCTGGGCCAATATCTTTCCTGGGACATGAATTGAGAGTATAAAATGAGGGACAGTGCCACCAGGAGACCATCTTTCTCCTCTCACCCACTACTCTGAAGGCAAAAAGAATGCTGAGAAGACAAAGGTTTTGAACTGAGGAGATTGGTCCCAGGCTGAGAAGGAAATTCAGCCTGTGTATTAGGAATTGTAACCTGCCTCCAATGTCCAATGGGGTGAGAAAAACTGTTTGATTCAAATCTTGCTTAGTCTTAAAAATTAGGATTTAGAATGTATGTTTACTTTTTATTTTCTTTGGTAACTCTCTTTAACCTTTATGTCTGCCACTTATAATCACTTAAAATCTATCTTTCTGTAATTAATAAACATATTTTAATGTTTTATCTTAACCAGTGAGTTTGTCTAAAGAGCTTGGGGAATCTATTCAGATTACAAAAGCTTGTGCATGTCCACTACCCTTTGACGAAGCAGTGAACTAATTAATGAGCTTGCATTGTGCAAGAGAAGGTTTTGCACAGTGTAAGACAAGCGGTGCAAGATTTAGGGCAGGAGAGATTTGCTGATATCTTCCTCTGTATGATTCATGAGTGGTTTGGAGTGCATTCATGCAATTTAACTGGGTGTGTCCCTGAATTATTGTTATCTGAGTGATCACAGCACCCAGAGGGGTTTGCTGCTTGTCACTAGCAAAGCATTGTGAGAGACAGCCCAGGCTGGAGAGTTAAGTGGCCACAGCAGTCCCACAGTTCCAGGTTGTACCCCAGGGATCCCAGCACTCTGCATTGGCCTCATTCTGCTCCCATTGAAATCAATGGCAGTTCCATCTACTTTAATGGAAGAAGAGTTAGGCCAATGCTAAGTGCTTTTGAAAAATCCCATCCACCATATTTTCAGATTTAGCTGAATTGTCTACCAACTTTGGACTTCAAATCTTATGTTGTACAGACAGATCCCCAGATTTTCATAGCCCATTGAGTTGGATGGGTATAACGGATGGCACAGTTGGATGCGTTGTGATTACTGATAATCTTCTGTTTGTTTGCCATTATATTTTGGCATACTGAAATTATGCTTCCATAATTTCTCACTCCTCAGTTTCTCACTCCTTCAATAAGAGTTTTGTCTGAGGGAGGACAGTGAAGGATCAGGGTCCTGGTACATATTATAGGATTTTTATCTGTCTGTCACCAGCAGAATAAAATTAAAATAATACAGATAACACTCAAATATGCTAAAGCTTTAAAATGTGAGTCAAGCTATTTTTTTTACAATGTAGTAAATTAGGACTAATTATTATACAATGCCAAAGGCATTGCACTTCAGACACATGATAAAAAATTATTTGCTTGTTTTATGGTATCAAGAATTAGATTATATTCTTCTTCCCACTCTCCCCATTAGTTTACTCTGATTTCTCTGCAGTTTCTGCTGATTTCAGTGTGGTGCTCGCCTAATTCACTCTGAGCTAGACTTCGCCATTTCGCCTCAGTCTAGTAAGGGGCGGTGGAGACCCACACTACCCCAGGCTGAATCCTAGGAGGTATTCAGCAAAATGCCTCCTTGAACTGTCTGAACATGTGCATGGTGTATGCATACAGGGGAGCCACATCTTACGCGGTGTTAGGTTCTGAAGTCAGCGCATAAGGCAAAAATCGTGTATAGTCAAACGCTCATTGAGTGGAATGGTGGGCAGAATCACCTGCACTACAGGTACAGTATTTAAATTGTTATTTTTCTCTTTTTTTGTTGTTTTTGTTTTGCCGAGCATGTAGAGTTAAAATCGTATAAGTTAAATGCGCCTATGGTGTGACTCCACTGTATTTTCCCCTCCTGCATGTCTGGCTAGCTCTGACAGCCAATGCAAGAGGGTTCAGAGCCATGGCCCCACCTTTTTCCTCCCTTTGGGATCCTTGTGTTCCCAGAGGAGGAGGAAGGGAGCTGTCCATGCAATCCTCTGAGCACAGGGACTACCATTCTGCGTGACCTTCATCCAGATGGTGCAAGGTAGGTTGAAGGCTATTTATGTCCTTCCCCTACTTATGTACCCTCACGCAAGGGCCACACAGAATCTGACTCTGTGTAAGCAATTATCATGTGCAGAAAAGATACTGCTGTCAGTTTTCATTCTCAAAAGCCAGAAAAGTAAGAAAAATGCTGAAAACATATTTACCTGAAAACTCCTCCCCTGAGTTCATCTATATTTTTAAACATCATAGTAATAAAACAAGGATTTTCATTTCACTTGTCTCCTAATCAGCAATAAAAAGCAGCTCCCAAAAGCCTGTGTGTTGACATTCAAAGGCTTTTTAGGCTTCTAGTGCTCCTAGTTCTTTGAAGGAAAGCAGGAAATATGCACTAAAAGTCAAGATTTTGCTGGAGCTGACTGGGGCTGGCTGTAGAGTAGCTGTGTGAGATATCTTTAGAAATATCATACTCAGTTAAAGGGACAGTTGAACCATCTCTCCACTGGGCATTTTTGCCCGTTGCCCTGGGCATTTTTCTCTGTTGCAGCATTTTTCTGTTGGAATGAATGGTGCTTGCCAAAGAAAGTAGTATCTTTAATATTTTAGAGCAGGGGTCAGCAACCTTTGGCACACGGCTCGCCAGGGTAAGCATCCTGGCGGGCCAGGCCAGTTTGTTTAGTGTTGGCAGGTTTGGCCGATCGCAGCTCCCACTGGCCGCAGTTTGCCATCCCAGGCCAATGGGGGTGGTGGGAAGCCGCGGCCAGCACATCCCTCGCCCGGGCCGCTTCCCGACGCCCCCATTGGCCTGGGACGGCAAATTGTGGCCAGTGAGAGCTGCAGTCGGCTGAGCCTGCCGATGCGGCAGGTAAACAAACTGGCCTGGCCAGCCAGGGTACTTACCCTGGCGAGCCGCGTGCCAGAGGTTGCCAGCCCCTGTTTTAGAGCAAGGCAGTAGCAGATTCCTTCCTGCCTTTAAAGTGAATTTTAATTTGGGGAGCAGCTGCCTACTGAAATAAAATTGCCCTAGCACCAATAAAGAACCTTACAAAAAATTGAGGGTAGGAAAGAGATGGGGCAGAAGCTGATCTTACATGGTTACTGCACTGTAAATCTGGAGTAACTCTACCAAAGCTAATAGAATTAGTAGAGATCAGGATCTAGTAGAGAATTAGAAATCACAATCTTGCCCGAGTTTGACAGATTGTATCATTTTACTTTATACCAGTGGAAACCAACTGCAACTTATCAAAATGGCTGAGGTACTGAGGACAGTGGTGGGATGAAATGTAGGATTCAGAGTCTCACTGTGAGCGATAAGTATTGAATATTTCCCAGTATACTCAACTTAAAAAAAAATTCTTTAGCAAAAACATTGCAAACACATTGTTATTTTCACGCATCCTAAAGACAAACCGAATGATAATGACTTACATTTATATAACCACTCGACATCCAGAAAGATCCAAAAGCACTCAACAATATGTGCATAGAAAATAACTTCACTGAAATGAATCACACCTGCTTGACAATTAGTGCGACACCATGCATTATTTTGGGGGGCCATTGCATTACATTTATTAATGATTTATGTACGATTGTGTTCTACTCCAGGGGGGACAGTTACCTCTGCTCCTTCAGGAACTAAAACAATTACCCGAGAATTGTAAATAATTCCAGAGACGTTCCACCTGTTGGGGTTGTTTCGCATGTACTGGTTCAATCTGGGTTTTCCAAAGACTAGGAGACAAAGAAAGGGCTTTTGGTATAAAAGGATGAGTTTGAACTGACACAGGGCTTCTTTCTGATCCAGCAAATGGACAGGACGTTATGTCCAAGGGAGTGGGAGGGCAACCCAGGCAAAAAGGTTGGAAAGTCTTTGGCCTGCCCAGGTCCCATAAGTCTAGGAGTGATTCCTGGCATGTTTAGTGTGTGTTTAAATATATTCATTGTTTATATTATGTTTTCTTTGTAAGGCTTTTACTTAAAGAATAAATGTGCTTAGAAAGAGTTCTGTGGTAACTTGTAACTACTGGCAGTACACTGTTCGTTGTCCTCGGAGAGACAAAGCAACGCACAGGCACTGGCTGTTAGGCTAACTGGCTTGCTAGGGATATTGCAGTGTGAGGCAGGGAACTGAGCAGCCTTAAAACTCCCTGGTCAGAAGAGAGTGGGACAAGGCTTCCTGCCCACAGAGACTTGACTGGATACTCCTGGAGTGGACACAGAAGGGGTAGTGAAGTTATCCTGAAACAGTTATGATCTGTCCTAAATACTGTCATTGCTTAACAACCCCACTACCACAATTATCTGATGGGAAGTGGAGAAGAATATCATAATTAACTGAAACACTGTGACAGGGAATTTGGGTAGAATGTCATTATCCACATTGGAATTTTTTATTTTCTTCTTTTCAGGTTCCTACGCTGTCCTCATTGGACAGTGGTATCAGAGTGCATCCCAGAAGCGCATTTAATGATGTGACTACTGTTTATCACATATTATTCTTTCTCCCCTTTTTTCCTCCAAGGGGAAAATTATGTGAAGATTTTGGATTTTAAAAATTAATTAATTTTATTTATTTATTATTGAAGATAAGGTCAAAGAAATGCATTTTGCACTTAGAATGGTAGCTGGTGAGGTTTGTTAGACCCTGAGGGAGTTTGTTGACAGCCAAAAAGCTCTGTCTCCTGAACAGATGCTTTACCTCCTGCAAAAATTAGCTTTTTTGGCCAGTAAACCATGTTTAAGACCCCTTCTTTTGCCTACAGTGCCATTGTATGTTTATTGTACACAAATGGTGAACATCTCTATTTTGTGTCTAATCAATGGTTGTTCACTTATTCAGCTACATTAATTTGGGATGCCATCAGTACAGCAATATCAATCACTCCTAAAAACATTTTTAAAAAAATATGAAAATATTACAGAGTGGGCGTTTTCATGTGCAATCTACAACTGAGGAATGTGTGAACTAAATGGACATATCAAGATCCCAAAATAAGAAGAATTCCAAGTTTGTTTCTGAAAGAACTAGCAATTATATAGATAACAGTTGCTTGGGAAGTGTCTTTGCTTTCTGGTATTGTAGTGCATGCACATGTCAACCTTTTCCTACCTACACACACCATAAATCTCCTCAATGTGGAGATGAATTGCAAATACAGTGCCATTTACTGCCCCAATTTTCATGACTAACTAACAGGCTGAGTTTGTGGTAAGAAGTAATCAATTGTAAGGTTTCCCTTTGTGAAAATGAGTGGCAAATATTTTTCTCTTTTTTCATCCCGAGTGCACAGTTAGATAGGTAACTCCAGAAGCTATTGGGAAACATGAAGTTAATAATTACTTTTTTCACCCATAATGTGGTAATTTTGAGAAGCTCCTGAGAGAGCATTGAAAAAGAAAATGCGAAATTGGAGAGGCAGGGCCAGCCCACAACATTTTGGAACCTGAGGTGGGGAGCTCAAATGACGCCCCCATTCCCCCTCGTTTGGGCCAAAACTTTGAAAGGTCTCAATTCTGCTGTCTTCCTGTTCTACTCCTCTCATGGTACTGCTCTGCTACCTACCCCAATAAAGGAGAACTAACAACTTAAAATGCCTTGTTCAAAAATTTTAAGCGACACAACTTCCAAATGCCTGAGCAGCAAATGTGACTTTTCTTGTCTGCATAGTAAACACTGACATTTTTATCGGTTTGAGTAATCAAAGTGGTGCTTTCCATGCCTTCTTGGTTGCAAAGATTTTAACTGATTCCTGCTGAAGGTCCACAGTCTGGGCCAGCTCATGCCCTATTGAGATGGTTGCAAGGCCAACCAGACTCGCCTGTGTCATTGTGGAGCGTAGATGTGTTTTTATTAACTTCAGTTTGGAGAAGCTGCGTTCTCCACTGGCAACTGTTACAGGCAGTGTTAGAAGTATGCACAGAGCAACAAAAGCATTTGGAAAGAGAGTGGTCATCTTATTTGTGCACATATATTCCAGAACAGCCTTTGGAGTTGATCCTGCTGAAATGTATCTTGTAAGGGCTTTCAGTTAATCACCTAAATCACTCGCATCAATATTGTGCATATCATCATGTGTCAACACTGTCACTAGTGCCCTGCATTGCTGGTGTAGGTCTTCTTCAGGTATAGTGAGGAGTTTTGTAATATCATACAACATCCCAAATATACTGCTGTGTTCCTTGAGCTGCATGAAACGTTCTTATATTGACTATATTGCACAATCTAACACCTGGTTAAAGAATTCAACTTTGAATTGTTGTTTGGGGTCTCTTATGGGATTATCCCATGCCTCATAATCAAAATGTCTTCTTCGGTGACTCTTGTATTCTTGAATGGGTGGGAAAATAGGTTCAGTGTGAAGTTCCTCTGCCAACTTCTGTGCACTCTTCAGAACATTTTGAAATCCCTCATTTGCCCGATAAGACTGTAGGTATGACTTTGTTTTGTCCAGTTGTTCCATTGCTCCAGATATACCAAGGTCAACACCTTGTGTCTCTTGCTTACAACATTTATTTCAAACAGTATGTCATGCCACAACACTAAGCCACACAGAAATTTGAAGTTATGTATGTTTCTGGTGATTCCATTTCCCTCTGCCACTGTTCTCCGACTGTCATAGCATTATCCTCCATAATGGCAACTATGACATCATCTATCTTCCCAATTTGGTGTTTGATAGGCTTTATCGCCTCCACTCAGCTTTCCCATTGTGTGGCACTCAGTGGTTTCAGTGTCAGAGAGGATGTTCCCAGATGTTGCTTCAAAATTTGCCATTGATGACTTGATGCAGAGAAAAATACATAGATACTTTGAATTACATTAAAAAATTCAGCACCTCACTAGAAGCTGATGCTGCATCACTAACCACCAAGTTCAATGAAGGAGAACTGCATGGGACAAAAAAAGCTCAAGGGTTTAACTCTCGGATCCGTGTCTGCACTCCTCTGTTCTTTCCTCTCATGTTGACACCATTATCGTAGCCCTGACCTCTCATGTCAGCTATCGCAATTCCCGTATCTTCCAGCTTTTAAAGAAGCACATTTGTCATACCAGCTCCTGTAGTATCATCAATGTCAATAAATTCTAGAAAATGCTCTCTGACAGTTACCATTGCAAGGACATTTTCACTAGGTTCTGTTGTTGTTACAAAACGCACCATTAAAGTAATTTGTTCTGTATGGCTGATGTCAGGTGTGCAGTTCAGAATAACAGAGTAATATCTTGCTGACTTCAGATCTGCCACAATCTTCTGTTTGACTTTTGTTGCCAGTAACTGTATGATCTCATTTTAAATTGTTTTTCCAAGGTAGTGGTGTGTGTACATTTCTTGGGTGGTGACTCTTCTTAGATGCTCCTGGAGTACAGCATCAAACTCAGCCATCAGCTCCACAGTTTTAAGGAAGTTTCCATTGTTTGACACATACAGCTGATCTGAAGTGCCACGCAGTTCTAGGTTTTTGCTACCAAGCATTCTCACAATGGGAATGAGCCTTTTCAGAACATTTTGCCAGTAAAGAGACTCTGATGCAATCTTCTCTTGATGCTGATCATCTATGGTGGCCTTTAACATTAGTCTCATCTCAAGCTCTTTCCACCTACAGAATGCTCTCTGGTGATTTGCTGCCTTCTCATGGCATGCCAGATTTCTAGTCAGATTTTTCCAGTCCTTTGTTCCTGTAGAACCTGATGTGGCTGGAACATTAGACTGGAAGAGTTTGCAACAAAAACAGTATGCAGCATTCTGGGTTTTTGAGTACATAAGCCATGTCCTCTCCACTTTGTCACCATTGGGGATTTTACGCCAGTAACGTGTTGGATGGAAACTTCTATTTTTATTGTCTTTGGGGATCATGAAGTTTTTCAATTGCTGTGGCCCATGCAGTACAAGGAAGTCCCTTGGGCTACTGCTCAAGTGAGTCCACAGTCCTGGATCATCTAGACTTAAGGAACTAAGCTCAGCAGCAGCTGTTTCTTGTGCCTCCACCACACTCTTTTCTGATCTACACTTTTCTTCAGGAATGTGCTTGGTTAAATCCATTTGAGATGGAGATATGGATGCTGCAGTAGCTGCTAGGTCACCTGCACTCTGACTAACTGGAAGATCAGGCATCTCCTCTCCACTCACATCCTCACTGGGTCCAGAAGGCTCACTGTGAACATTTGTGTCTATTATCAGAGGGGTAGCCATGTTAGTCTGGATCTGTAAAAGCGGCAAAGAGTTCTGTGGCACCTTACAGACTAACAAATATATTGGAGCATGAGCTTTCATGGGTGAATACTGACTTCGTCGGATGCATGTAGTGGAAATTTCCAGAGGCAGGTATAAATATGCAAGCAAGAATCAGGCTAGAGATAACGAGGTTAGTTCAATCAGGGAGGATGAGGCCCTCTTCTAGCAGTTGAGGTGTGAACACCAAGGGAGGAGAAACTGCTTTTGTAGTTGGCTAGCCATTCACAGTCTTTGTTTAATCCTGAGCTGATGGTGTCAAATTTGCAGATGAACTGAAGCTCAGCAGTTTCTCTTTGAAGTCTGGTCCTGAAGTTTTTTTGCTGCAGGATGGTTACCTTAAGATCTGCTATTGTGTGTCCAGGGAGAGTGAAGTGTTCTCCTACAGGTTTTTGTATATTGCCATTCCTAATATCTAATTTGTGTCCATTTATCCTTTTACGTAGGGATAAAGCAGGCTAGTAGCAGGGCCTGAGTGAGAAAAGGTATCAGCGTCTTAAGGGCCTAATGCTCCTACTACTTCAGTTGACTGCCTGTTCTCCTCAAGTGGGTTCAGGGAAGCAGCAGGAAACCGGAAGCTCCCTCAGAAGCTGGTGTTAATCAGTCCAGGCTCCTGGGGGTGCTAGAGAGGTACATAAGAGGCTTGTCCTCTTCTGTCTCCCTGCAGCTCCTGCTACTTTCTGTTATTCCCTCTCACCTTTTCTCCTGCCTGCCTGTTATGTCTCTTGGCCCTTCTTCCTCCAGCACAGCACTCCACCATCTCTGTGCATCTAGAGCAGAAAGAATACATATGCACCAGCAGCAGACACAATTTTCTATACTCTGGGTCCAAGTGGCGCCCCCCCCCCACACAGTCTGGTACCTGAGGCAGCCGCCTCAGTTCGCCTCATGGTAAGGCCAGCTCTGTGGAGAGGTGTGATGGAGAAAACAAAGAGATATAAGGCACATCTAGAAATAAAAGCACATGAAATAGTTCTTATAAGATAAATTGAGCAACATAAAAGAAGAGATCTCATTAATCTCTTACATATTTCTCTCTTTGGTGATTGAGCACTAAAACAGAAATAACACAGCTGGTTTAAGATCAGCACTTTTGTTATGAATAGAACACTGAGACAACAGATCAGCCACACAAACTGTAGGTTTCTTTTGGGGCCAGAGCCATCCACAAAGATGTCCTGTGTCTCTTCATTGCTTCATGTACCCTGCTGCCTCTGTCTTGGCTTCATGGCAGCAGAACATCAGTGCAGCAGGACTTCCCACTCGCTGCTACACCTTGCATCTACATATCTACAACCAAGGCTCAGGTATTATGATTATGCTGAATTTACCAAAGCTATCCACTTGGAAAAGGGCTGGTACAGTTTATTTCCTTCCTGGAGCATGAGGGAAACAGGGACTGAATTATGACTGAGATATTGTCAGGTTTCTGTTCGGCCCCTTACTTAGTGCTGATTGCAAGGTGCAATTCTAGCCTCAAGAATGGAGGAAAGAGTGATTACACAAGATGCAGAACAATGTTTTTTAGCCCTTAAGAATGTAAGCAAATCAAGCTACTTTTCTGTGAGCAAAGAAACCACTATATGTAAGGAGAGGGAAGAGAGTGAAGGTATGTAAAGAAATGTGAGCAAAACAAGCTATTTCTAAGCAAAGTAAAGATCTTCAGAACTGCAGGAGGATCTGTAAGGTTTCTTCACTAATCAATATATGTTGTTTTTATAACTTTGAAATTAATTAGAGCACTAAAAAAGGGCCTCAGTTCAGTACTTCTTGAAGAAGGAAATCCCCCCAATGAAGGCTTGATTCAGTGCCCACTGAAATCAATTGAAATGAATCAAACCCTGAAATTGGTAATTCAGCCCTATGGATTTAGCTAAAAGCATATAACATGTTTTCTTTCTTGGCTGAGAGTTCATGTTTCTTCTCTTTAGACGTTTGGAAGTATATTAAAAATGTCATTCATTTGGTTTTGAGCTGGACAACAGACCTGTCACAGCTTCACCTCAGCAGTGTTCTGTTTTTTTGTCAAAAGAACAACTGTTTGGCACAGGGTCTCACCTGCCATGTATAATACCATTCTTAACTGGAGATGTTATTTCCCCCTTCATATTGATCTTTACAGTAGACATAAAGTCTTAACCCTTGGATTTATAACTGCTTTCCTTGTCTTATCAATTCAAATAAGTTGAGCTCACCTTATTTGCATTTAGATCTTTCCTATTTTCCAGTTTCTTTCACATTCAAGCAATCTGTCTAGTTGCAAAACTCTTGTTAGAAGAGTGTAGTGAGGCAGAATGGCCTCCTCCAGAGCCTGACAAGGAGAGACCGTTGCATTCTTGCTGGTGGGTGGCGCCAAGCTGGCCTCGCACCAGAAGCAGATGGGACGGACAGAAAGCATAAGAGGCGGGCCCTTCAGCTCAGTTGCGTCGGAGCCAGCGAAGGAGGCAGACATCACTAGCTTGCTGCAGGATTCCGGACCAGACTCCAAGCTATGTGGTGCCCTGCCCCGGAGGAGACCAAGAGTGGGGAAGAGTTGCTGGGACTGCCATCTGCCACTTACCCTGAGGAGACTGAGGACCCACAGATTAGAGCCACACCAATGGACTGTAGTAGGAAGTACCTTGGGGAGCAGGCATTAGTGAGGTTGTGCTGTCACAGTACGAGTCAGCATGTTTCAGGAGGATCCCTGCTGACTAGGGTTCCTATTGGGAACCAGGAAGTGGACTGCTAAAGGACCCCCCGCTTCAGCCTAAGGGGAGGATCCACAGGGCCTGGAAACCAAATAATTCCGGGGGACAGCTAATGAGATAACAGGGACAGGAGTGAGGTCAAAGGGTCAAACAAAGGGAACCTGATGGGGACACCGAGCAGAGAACCCCGGGCAGCGCCCACTGCTCCTCGAAGGCGTCAAGAGAGCCAGCGGATGCTGCCCAGAGGAACTCTGCCCGCATGCGTGAACGGACAGAGGATCGGAACCAAGCCCCACAGTCACAGGAGACCCCATTGGCCAATCTCCTCTCCCTGGTTTTATAGGTGGCCGTTTTAACCAGGGCCAGGAAGAGGCTGACCAGGAGTCCCATGGCTTCGTGGGGACACAGATGGGGAGTGCATAGATAAGGAGGTGAGGGGAAAAGTGCAGCCAGAAGTGTAACAAAATATTTGTGAGGCGCCGGAATAGGGGCTGCAACCTGGCGCACTCCAAGTAAATGTGCGCCAGGATCTCCCTCATGCCGCAGAAGGGGCAGGTGTACGGGACGGGGGTAAACTGCGCCAAGTACACGCCTGTGCTCACGGCCCCATGAAGGAGCCGCTAACTGATATCCCTGGCGGGCCTCGGGACCAGGGCAGAGTATAGGCTGGCCCACCAGGGCTCCTCATCCTCTATAGGTGGCAGGAGGTCCCGCCACTTTGTGCCGGGGTGGGACGCGAGGGTGAGGAAGTGAAGAGTGTGGAGCACGAGCGTGTATAGATGTTTCCTTGGCATGGTCTGGAAATGAACTGGCTGCAAGTCATACAGCCAGCTCACGGTGAAAGGGCAGGGGCGCCGGTTGGGTCCATGGGGTAGGGGCCCGCTGAAAAGGTCTGGAGGGTCTGGGGTGGAGGGTGGGCGGGGTGTGCCCTCTCGCAGGACCTGGTTGAGGTAGGCCCGAGCAGCGGGCGGCAAAGCGGCCCTCAGCTCCTGTAGTACACGCTGGGAACTACGAGGCCTGGAGAGCCCCATGCGCTGAGCGAGCGTCAGGGGATCCAGCCAGTCTCCCCAGTCGTAGTCCAGGAGGTCTCTGACTCTGGTGACTTCTGCCAGGACCAATCTCTGGCACACTGAGGGGGACTCCGCAACCTGCACACGGAGCTGGGGGTTGTGCAGCAGGGGCTCTGCGAGGAGATCTGCTCCCTCAGTGGCCGCCATGGACCTGGTCGCTTAGAACAGCTTCCAGGTCCGGGGGAGGTCCTGGTAGAAGACCGGCAGCCCGGATAGGTCTCACAGAAGACCTCTCATATGGAGATAAAGAAGCTGCCAGTCGTATCGGAGCCCTTGGAAGGCATGCGCCAGTACTCTCCATGACGGACTACCTGCACCATAAAGGAGCCTCTGGAGGTGGAAGACATGGACCTGAGTGTGTAGACACTTCAGGCCCTGCCCTCCCTCCTCCAGGGGAAGGTGGAAGACCCCTGCAGAGATCCAGTGCAGTCCTGGCCAAAAGAACTCCAGAATCACCATCTGGGGGTCAGTAACTAGGGTTCCAGGCATCTGGTTTTTGACTGGAATGCCCAGCCGAAAAGGGACCCTGGCAACGCTGGTCAGCGCTGCTGACCAGGCCGTTAAAATTCCTGTCAGCAGCGCAGTGGGGCTAAGGCAGGCTCCCTGCCTGCCCTGGCTCTGCGCAGCTCCCCGGAAGTGGCAAGATGTCTGGCCCCTAGGCACAGGAGTGATCAGGAAAGTTCCGCATGCTGCCCCCACCCCCAGCACCAGCTCTGCAGCTCCCATTGGCTGGGAACCGCAGCCAAAGGGAGCTGTGGGGGCAGTGTCTGCTGGCAGCACGCACCTTGCAGAACCAACTGCCTGCACCTCCAACTAGGGGCCGGACATGCCAGCCACTTCCAGGTGCAGCGCAGAGCCAGGGCAGGCAGGGAGCCTGCCTTAGCCCCGCTGTGCCACCGACCAGGAGCTGCCTGAGGTAAGCACTGCCTGACTGGAGCCTGCACCCCAAACCTCCTGCCCCAGGTCGGAACCCCCTCTCGCACCCTAACTCCCTCCCAGCCCCCGCACCGCAACCCCCTACTCAGCCCTGAGTCGGCTCCTGAACCCAAACTCCCTCCCGGAGCCCACATCCCGCACCCCCTTCCACACTCCAACCCACTGCCCCAGCCCTGAGCCCCCTTCTGCAATCCAGACCCTTGGCCCCAGCCCAGAGCCCCCTCCTGCAACCCAAACCCTTCATCCACAGCCCCCCGCAGAGCCCCCAACCCCAGCTGGAGCATGCACCCCTTCCCGCACCTCAACCTCCTTCCCCAGCCCTGACCCTGCACCTGAACCTCTCATTTCTGGCCCCATGCAGGGCTCACAACCCCAGCTGGAGTCCTCACCCTGCCTGCACCCCAACCTCCCTGCCCCAGCCCAGTGAAAGTGAGTGAGAGTGAAGGAGAGCAAGCGACGGAGGGAGGGGACTCAGGGAAGAGGCAGGGCAGAGGGCGCGGCAAGGGTGTTCGGTTTTGTTCAATTGGAAAGTTGGCAACTCTACTGCTGATCCAGTGGTGGGACCCCCACCACTCTTAGGGCCCGGGATGGGACCTTGTGGAGTAGGGTGGGCCTGGGTTCCCCCTAGTCCACCTCTCACTGACCCACGCCTGGGGTAGCAGCCTTCTCACCCTAGGCCAGAAGGCCTGTGGTTTGTATGTTTGCTGTCTGCCCAAGCCAGGAGGGTGGGCTAAAGACTGCTCCCTGTTCTGGCAGAGCCTTGTACTGTATTATTTGCTGTTTGCCCTAGCCAGAAGACTGGGCTAGAGAGTGCTCCTCGCTCTGCCCTGTTCAGAGAGCCAGAGCTATAGATTGGGTAAATTGCTGCCTGCACAAGCCAGGAGGCTTTGGGCTAAAGCAGGTATCGGCAGCCTTTGGCACATGGCCCGCTGGGGTAAGCCCACTGGCAGGCCGGGCCAGTTTATTTACCTGCCACGTCTGCAGGTTCAGCCGATCGCGGCTCCCACTGGCCGCGATTTGCTACTCCAGGCCACTGGGGGCGGCGGGAAGCAGCACGGATATGCTGAGGGATGTGCTGGCCACTGCTTCCTGCCGCCCCCATTGGCCTGGAGCAATGAACCGCGGCCAGTGGGAGCGCGATCGGCCAAACCTGCGGACGCAGCAGGTAAACACACCAGCCTGGCCCACCAGGGGGCTTACCCTGCCGGGCTGTGTGCCAAAGATTGCCGATCCCTGGGTTAAAGACTGCTCTTGGAGGCTTTGGGCTGAAGACTGCTCCTTGCTCTGCCCCACCCAGAGGGCCAGAACTACAGATGGTAGATCACTGCCTGGCTCAGCTAGGAGGCTGAGTGATAGACTGTGTGTTGCTCTGCCCTGACCAGAGGGCCAGAGCCCTAGCCTGCTAACTGACTATTTACTATGTGCTGTAGTGAGGCAGAGTGGCCTCCCTCTGAGCCTGACAGATAGGCACGAGCACAGGACTACTACACTGAGATTATATGATTGTTTTCAGGTTTTATAATCTCTTGGAAGAAGAAGTGGATAAACACTTGAGGAATTAAAATGATGCTGCACAGGAAACAGCTTCTCTATAGAAAACCTCATGTCTGAAGGAGATAATTATCCTGCTCCTCTGCCCATTTGCTTCTTTTTATTTTTTTATTTTTCCCTTCAAATGTTCAGATTTGATCAAATCACTGCTGGGACATTTCATTTTATTTAAATGTAACAATACAAACCTCACTAATCTGGTTTCCCTACATTCATTTGCGCACTCCCTGTCAACAATGGTTTATCAGCCATCAAAATCTAATTGAAATGGCAATGCAGCATGCAGTCATCCAATAATTATAAAATAAACAGACTGAAAATTCAGATGCATTTGAACAAAAGCCATTAAAGTAACATAAATAGAAAAAAGTAATTAGAGATTTCTTTCTTTCTTTCTTTCTTTCTTTCTTTCTTTCTTAATTCATATTTATATTAAAGGCTGCACTAGTAAAAGACCAGAGATTGTTTTCAATATTGTTATATTATAGAACAGGGATTGGCAACCTTTGGCACGTGGCCCGCCAGGGTAAGCCCCCTGGTGGGCCAGGCCGGTTTCTTTACCGGCCGCATCTGCAGGTTCGGCCGATTGCAGCTCCCACTGGGTGCGGTTGGCCGCTCCAAGCCAATGGGGGCTGCGGGAAGCAGTGCGGGCCGAGGGATGTGCTGGCTGCCGCTTCCCGCCGCCTCCATTGGCCTGGAGTGGCGAACCGCAGCCAGTGGGAGCTGCGATCGACCGAACCGGCAGACGCGGCCGGTAAACAAACCGGCCCGGCCCGCCAGGGGGCTTACCCTGGCGAGCCGTGTGCCAGAGGTTGCCGATTCCTGTTATAGAAAGAAGGCTGGCTGGCTGTAGTTAGTAACAAAATTTGTTTTGTAAACACTAAGTAAAAAAAAAAAAGCACTTCATCATTGCACCTCCAAAACATGCTGCACTTTCTCTTCAGAGAACTCTTGCAGTAGTACACACACATAACAGTTAATAATAGATTATAAAAAGTAGGGCCCTGTATCATCTAAATACCAAATCTTTAGAGGCTTGCAAATAGAACAGTCTGTTCAGTGATTGTAGAAATGTGACGTCAAAAGGCTGGTCTGCTTCTTGTTTGAAATCTCATAATGTGTTATTTCATATGCATCTCCCCCAATCCCCAAAAGAAAGAAATAAGTAGGACTGCAAAACTCTCCACAGGCTATATGGTTTTGCATTAATGCAAGTGGTATTGCAATAAGATATTTAAACTTTTGAAAGAGAGGTAACAAAGCCCTGAAAAGAAGCCTGTATATATAGTCCTGTGGCAGGTTGGCATAGCAACTATTTCTTAGAACTCTGTTGCTGCTTAAGTAAACAGCCAAAGCACAGAGCATGCCTCATATAAGCTGAGTCCATCTGGAGAACGTGTGTATATAAGAACTGGAATCTTCAGCAGATGAGGATATTTTAATGGTTCTCACTAACACTGCTATTGTTGTCATTGTTTTAATGATAAAATTTATTTTCCCTCTGCTTTGATGATGTAATTAACTGAAGATTCTAATTTAAAGTTATTTTCATTCGGGAATGAAGCTTGGCATAAATAGTCTCATCCTAGACACTTTTTTCCATTGATTTATATAATATTTTAATGGAATATTTTCCACAGATCTAACAAAAGCTAAACGTGAACACAAATTAGCCAAAGCAATCACTTAAATGAGCTCTGCGGCATACCAAATTATATGTAACATAAAAGACCACGAAAAATTCAGTCTCGGTGGATGGGAGTATTTCTGACTATTTTTGTTTGGGGGAAGGGGATGCCATTACAAATATATCATCCTAATGTCATGGCTGTAGTTTAAACTGACTAATGTCATCTTTCTGTAATGCAAAAATATATTTGTATATCCCCTGACACTTCAAAAATCTCTGTCACCTTTTATATTAAGGGTTCATTTATAAATAGTTTATAAAGCGTTAATAAATGATTAACAGATGCTTTAAAATGGTTAATCATTTACTATGGAATCTATCAGGTCAGTAGTTTGATTATAATATATAACACCTTCTACTGACATGCTTATAACTTTCTATAACAAATACTACTTATGTCTTAAAAGGGTTAATAAATACTTAATATATGGTTATAACTTATAAGCATATAAGTAGAAGATGTTGCAGATGGTTATAAGCAACTTATTCACCAGTTAGCCCAGTGGTTCTCAAACTAGGGCTGCTGCTTGTTCAGAGAAAGCCCCTGGCGGGCTGGGCCAGTTTGTTTACCTGCCGTGTCCGCAGGTTTGACTGATCGCGGGTCCCACTGGCGACGGTTTGCCGCTCCAGGCCAATGGGGGCTGCAGGAAGGGTGGCCAGCATTGTCCCTCGGCTTGTGCCGCTTCCTGCAGTCCCCATTGGCCTGGAGCGGCGAACCGCGGCCAGCAGAAGCCGCGATCGGCCGAACCTGCGGACATGGCAGGTAAACAAACCAGCCCGGCCTGCCAGGAGCTTTTCCCGAACAAGCGGCGGCCCTAGTTTGAGAACCACTGAGTTAGACTCTATAACAAATAGTTGACCATTTTATAGAACCTATTAATCATTTATTAGCCTTTTCTTATTTATAAATGTTTCTTATTTATAAACCATAATGTTAAGAGTAACCCACTAAAACCAACCCCTCCCCCCATCGTCCACACACACAGGCAGCTTTTCCTCTTTGTGGGTATGGTACTCACTACATTTAACCCTCCATGGTATTCAGATAAAGCTGCAAAGATAGTGGTATATGAAACTAATTAGAATAGAATATGTGTGCATGTGCAGTGGCTCTCAACCTTTCCTGTTTCATGACCCTGTGTTAAAATAGTGTGGCTGACAATATTCTGGATAGACCTTATGGACTTACAATAAACTGTATTGAATTAAGTTAAACCTTACTGAATTAGAGTTAAAACCTTTGGAGGCCCGGTAATTGTGTAGATGTTGTATGTACCTTTTCTAGAGGGGGATGCTAACAATCTTCCTCTGTTATCAGCCCTTTGAAGCCACCCCTCTGGAGAGGTGTGTATTATGACACTGGCAGACCATGTGCCAGACCTCACCAACGCTTTAGGCTTTAGCTGAGCACTAACAAATTCTGTTTCACATGTGTGTTAGTATGGTTAAGATGGGTATTGAACTTATATGTTTATTGTTTAGATTTTATTAAATGCTTGTAAATTGCTGTACGTATTAATCTCACTTATAATATCTTTATCACATGTTATAAGGTAATATTTAAGTTTTTGTTTTATGACTGTAAAAAAAAATGCTTGCTCTGAAACTGTGAACACAGTCAGGAGAGATCATCTCCTAACCATCTAGATACAAAGACTTTGTTGGCAAAAGGGTTTATTCCATCAGCCTGAATTCTAGAAGGCAATGATAAAAATAGTTGACAAGAAATTTTTTCATCTCTTTTTTGCTGTTCGGACTCTCACAGGGCTGGAGCTATGAAACAGAAGCAGACATCCCTAGAGTTAACCTGGGTTAGCCCTAAAAGTTATTCAGAGAGTTGACAGATTACTACAACTCTCACCTTTTAAAACCAAAGATTGTAACTCATTTGTGTATATATGTTTTCCTGCTTTCATTTTGTAATAACTCTCATTTCATTTCTTTTTTCCTAGTTAATAAATCTTTAGTTAGTTTATTGCAGGATTGGCTACGAGCATTGTGTTTGGTGGGAGATCTAAGGTACAAATTGACCTGCAATACGTGACTGGTCTCTTGGGATTGTGAGCAACCTGAATATTTTCTGATCTTTGGTGTACATCAACCAACTATCACTAAGTCCAGTTTGACTGGATGGCAAGACAGACTTGAATGACCAATGGGATTGTCTGTGACTCCACCGTAAGACTATCAGAGTTCGTCAGCAGTTCATATTTGTAACTGGGTTGGTGAAATTTATCCGGTTTTAGTAAGGGAGGGTAGGTTGCAACCCTTGACCCCACCCCTAAAGTCTTTTGGTGACACCTTCCCTCATGGCTCCCTGCCTTGCTCTAATGGTTTAGCACACTGTTCATCATTCAGTCAGGAAAAGATGAGAGCTAAAACAATGCAATAATCCGGGTTTATTCCTTCATCCACATGTTGTATTCTCTTTCACTGAGCATTTCCTGAAAGTAGAGTTATCTAAATTCCTATAAAAACAACAAGGAGTCCGGTGGCAACTTAAAGACTAACAGGTTTATTTGGGCATAAGCTTTCATGGGTAAAAAAACCTCACTTCTTCAGATGCATGGAGTGAAAATTACAGATACAGGCATTATATAATGACACATGAAGAGAAGGGAGTTACCTCATAAGTTGAGAAACAGTGTTGACAGGGCGAATTTGATCAGGGTGGATGTAGTCTACTCCCAATAATAGATGAGGAGGTGTCAATTCCAGGAGCGGCAAAGCTGCTTTTGTAATGAGTCAGTCACTCCCAGTCCCTATTCAAGCCAAAATTAATGGTGTTAAATTTGCAAATGAATTTTAGTTCTGCTGTTTCTCTTGGAAGTCTGTTTCTGAAGTTTTTTTGTTCAAGCATAGCTACTTTTAAGGCTTTGGCTACACTTACACTTCAAAGCGCTGCCACGGCAGCGCTCCCGTGGCAGCGCTTTGAAGCGCTAAGTGTAGTCAAAGCGCCAGCGCTGGGAGAGAGCTCTCCCAGCGCTGTCTGTACTCCACCTCCCTGTGTTGAATAACGGACAGCGCTGGGAGCCGTGCTCCCAGCGCTGGGGCTTTGACCACACTGGCGCTTTGCAGCGCCGCAATTTGCAGCGCTGGAGAGGGTGTGTTTTCACACCCTGCTGCAGCGCTGCAAATTTGTAAGTGTAGCCAAGCCCTTAATCTGTTATATAATGTCCAGGGAGATTGAAGTGTTCTTCTTGTATATTACCATTCCTGATGTTCGATTTGTGTCCATTTATTCTTTTACGTAGGGACTGTCTGGTTTGGCCAATGTACATGGCAGAAGGGCATTGCTGGCACATGATGGCATATATAACATTAGTAGATGTTCAGGTGAATGAGCCCTTGATG
Organism: Mauremys mutica; assembly: GCF_020497125.1. Taxonomy (NCBI): domain Eukaryota; kingdom Metazoa; phylum Chordata; order Testudines; family Geoemydidae; genus Mauremys; species Mauremys mutica. The sequence continues at coordinate 296,858,238 of NC_059072.1, forward strand.
GTGTGGCTGATGTGGTTGTGTCTTCTGATGGTGTCGCTAGAGTAGATATGAGGTTTGCTACAGGGATTGGTTCCTGTGTTAGTGTTTCTGTGGTGTGGTGTATAGTTGCTGGAGAGTATTTGCTTTAAGTTGAGGGGGCTGTCCGTAAGCGAGGGCTGGCCTGCCTCCCAAGGTCTGTGAGAGTGAGGGATCGTTTTCCAGGATAGGTTGTAGATTGTTGATAATGTTCTGGAGAGATTTTAGTTGGGGGCTGTACGTGATAGCCAGTGGTGTTCTGTTATTTTCCTTGTTCGGCCTGTCCTGTAGTAGGTGATTTCTGGGTACCCATCTCGATCTGTCAATCTGTTTCCTCACTTCCCCAAGTGGGTATTGTAGTTTTAAGAATGCTTGATAAAGATCTTGTAGGTGTTTCTCTCTGTCCGAGGGATTGGAGCAAATTTGGTTGTATCTTAGGGCTTGGCTGTAGACAATGGATTGTGTGATGTGGCCTGGATGGAAGCTGGAGGCATGTAGGTAAGTATAGCGGTCAGTAGGTTTCCAGTATAGGGTGGTGTTTATGTGACTATCACTTATTTGCACTGTAATGTCCAGGAAGTGGATCTCTTGTGTGGACTGTCCAGGCTGAGGTTGAGGGTGGGGTAGAAATTTTTGAAATCCAGGTGGAATTCTTCAAGGGCCTCCTTTCCGTGGGTCCATATGATGATGTCATCAATGTAGCGCAAGTAGAGGAGGAGCACTAGGGGACGAGAGCTGAGGAAGCGTTGTTCTAAATCAGCCATAAAAACGTTAAAGCAGCAAAGAGTCCTGTGGCACCTTATACACTAACAGATGTTTTGCAGCATGAGCTTTTGTGGGTGAATACCCACTTTGTCGGATGCATGTAGTGGAAATTTCCAGGGGCAGGTGTATATATATGCAAGCAAGAAGCAAGCTAGAGATAACGAGGTTAGTTCAATCAGGGAGGATGAAGCCCTGTTCTAGCAGTTGAGGTGTGAAAACCAAGGGAGGAGAAACTGGTTTTGTAGTTGGCATGCCATTCACAGTCTTTGTTTAATCGTAAGCTGATAGTATCAAATTTGCAGATGAACTGAAGCTCAGGAGTTTCTCTTTGAAGTCTGGTCTTGAAGTTTTTTTGCTGCAGGATGGCTACCTTAAGATCTACTACTGTGTGGCCAGGGAGATTGAAGTATTCTCCTACAGGTTTTTGTATATTGCCATTCCTAATATCTGATTTGTGTCCATTTATCCTTTTCCGTAGAGACTGTCCAGTTTGGCCGATGTACATAGCAGAGGGGCATTGCTGGCATATGATGGCGTATATTACATTGGTGGACATGCAGGCGAATGAACCGGTGATGGTGTGGCTGATCTGGTTAGGTCCTGTGATGGTGTCGCTGGTGTAGATACATGGGCAGAGTTGGCATCGAGGTTTGTTGCATGGATTGGTTCCTGAGTTAGAGTTACTATGGTGCGGTGTGCAGTTACTGGTGAGAATATGCTTCAGGTTGGCAGCTTGTCTGTGGGCGAGGACTGGCCTGCTACGCAAGGCCTGTGAAAGTGTGGGATCATTGACCAGGATGGGTTGTAGATCCCTGATGATGCATTGGAGGGGTTTTAGCTGGGGAATGTATGTGATGGCCAGTGGAGTCCTGTTGGTTTCTTTCTTGGGTTTGTCTTGCAGTAGGAGGCTTCTGGGTACACGTCTGGCTCATAAAAATGTTGGCATACTGTGGGGCCATGCGGGTACCCATAGCAGTGCCACTGACTTGATGGTATAAGTTGTCCCCAAATCAGAAATGGTTGTGGGTGAGGAAAAAGTTACAAAGCTCAGCCACCAGGTGTGCTGTGGGATACTGTTCTTGACAGCTTGAAGTCCATCCTCGTGTGGAATATTGGTGTAAAGAGCTTCTACATCCATGGTGGCCAGGATGGTGTTTTCAGGAAGATCACCAATGCATTGTAGTTTCCTCAGGAAGTCGGTGGTGTCTTGAAGATAGCTAGGAATGCTGGTAGCGTAGGGTCTGAGGAGAGAGTCCAAATAGCCAGATAATCCTGCTATAAGAGTTCCAATGCCTGAGAGGATGGGGCGTCCAGGGTTTCCAGGTTTATGGATCTTGGGTAGCAGATAGAATACCCCTGGTCGGGGCTCTGGAGATGTGTCCATGTAGATTTGTTCCCATGCTGTAGCAGGGAGTTTCTCGAGCAGATGATGTAGTTTCTTTTGGTACTCCTCAGTGGGATCAGGGGATAGTGGCCTATAGAATGTGATGTTGGAGAGTTCCTATACACCATCATGCTATAGTTTCCCTCACCATTGAGGACCTCTTTATCATAATATCACTTTTGTGAGATTTATTTGAGAAAGCAAAATTAAACATGAATACCATGACCAGTTTAACACGTAACATTCTAGTATATCCCCATAACGTGTATATAATCATATAGATATAGAACAGGGGTCGGCAATCTCTGGCACACGGCTTGCCAGGATAAGCACCCTGGCGGGCCGGGCCAATTTGTTTTCCTGCCGCATTGGCAGGTTTGGCCGATCGTGGCTCCCACTGAGCGGCGGTTCGCCGTCCCAGGCCATTGGGGGTGGCGGGAAGCCCTGGCCAGCACATCCCTCGCCCGTGCCACTTCCTGCTGCCTCCATTGGCTTGGGACAGCGAATTGCAGCCAATGGGAGCCGCGATCGGCCGAACCTGCCGATGCGGCAGGTAAACAAACTGGCCCGGCCCACCAGTGTGCTTACCCTGGCGAGCCGCGTGCCAGAGGTTGCCGACTCCTGATATAGAACATGACACCAACTTTTTTTTTTAGTTAACTTTTAACTTGCTTGCCAAATAAGGTATTTTCTTTTGTGTTTGGGATGGTTGTTCTTTCTTTCATGCCTTAGTATTGTACAAAATCTTGTATATATACCTTGCAGGCAGTTTGATGTCAGAATGAGTGAGAGTCTTTCTTGTAACAACAGGAGTCTGCCTTGCACTTGGTTCTTCTAGGGGTGTGTTGTTTTGAGAGTCTGTTCTGATATCAATCAGTAGCTTGTCAGACTGAGTGCCTTCCATGTCCTACTGATCAAATCTCAGTGGAATGTGTATTTCACTCTCCACCTCATCTGAGTTTTTGTTTTATGTTTGTAGTGGGCATATGTATTTGTGCCCATCCATCCTATGTTATCTGAACAAGGATTTATCTGTTCAGTGCATGCAGCTTGCTTCCAACTCCATGGTTTCTCCTGAGGAAATAGCTTATACTGACAGCATCACCCAGTTGTAGTTCTGGGAGATCTTTAACTATGTATCATAGTATCAGAGGGGTAGCCGTGTTAGTCCGGATCTGTAAAAGCAGCAAAGAGTCCTGTGGCACCTTATAGACTAACAGAAGTTTTGGAGCATGAGCTTTCATGGGTGAATACACACTTCGTCGGATGCTATGTATCATAGCAGGCTTTAGCCTTTGCATGTCTCTCTTTCTTTTTGTTTGTTACTCCTTCCACTACAGCTATTGGAGTAATGCTGGGGCTATAGGCACAATGGTACATGTGTGTCACAGTTTCAGGGTAACTACACCTGTATTCCCCCTCTGTGGTCCCTTGATGGCACCTACTTAAAGGTTTCCAGCTCAAATTCTTTCTTGGCCGGTCATATTATAATTTTATATTTAACCTGCCAGAATGTGTGTACCTTCCTATTATCCTCACTAGGCCTTGAGGTCTACCTTTAGTCTGAACTTCTATTATGGTGTTTTTAAATAATCCTCAAGCTGCTTGCAAACATTGAACCTTTGTTACAGCTCCTTTTAATTACTGTCTAAAAAGTGTCCTAATTTTTGTGGAGTTCCCCCTTTTAATGTTAAATGTTACTGTGGGGATTTTTTGAAATTATCCCCTCTCCTCCCCCACTAAGATGTTAAATTTAATTACATGATGGTCACTTCTACTCAGAGGTTCAGCTATAGTTACTTTTTGGACCTGATCCTTTGCTCCACTTCGGACTAAATCAAGAATTATTCTCTCCTTGTGGATTCCAGGACTACCTGCGCCAAGAGGCAGTTGTTTATGATGTCTAGAAATGTTATCTCTGTATCATGCCCTGAGGTGACATTTACCCTGACAATAGAAGGATAGGTGAAATCACCCATTGGTAAAAGCTACCAGCTGTCCCTCTTGAAGGAATGATCCCCAAGACCTGTCCCACTGGCATCACATTGTATGATTGTCTCTTCAATCATATTGTAATATGTTAGGTGTGAGTACTTGCTTTTACCTTTTCAGGGTCAAGTTGTAGTCCTTGGGAGGTCAGCAAGGGTCCCATGTATTCTACCACAGTCAAACACAGTTTCATCTTATTTTATTTAATTTTAGATTTCCTTTCCTGGTTCTTTCTAGGGCAGTGGTTCTCAAACTAGGGCCGCCACTTGTTCAGGGAAAGCCTTTGGCAGGCTGGGCCAGTTTGTTTACCTGCTGCGTTGGCAGGTTCGGCCGATCGCGGCTCCCACTGGCCGCGGTTTGCTGCTCCAGGCCAATGGGGGCTGCAGGAAGGGTGGCCAGCACGTCACTCGGCCCACACCGCTTCCTGCAGCCCCTATTGGCCTGGAGCGGTGAACCACAGACAGTGGGAACTGCGATAGGCCGAACCTGAGGACGTGGCAGGTAAACAAATCGGCCCGGCCCACCAGGGTCTTTCCCTGAACAAGCGGCGGCCCTAGTTTGAGAACCACTGTTCTGGGGGACAAATGAGATTGTGGTAGTGATCTACTACAGCTTCCATCATGCTATCTCTGCATTCAGACACCAGAATGTCATCGGTGATGGTGCTGATCCTTGGAATTCCTGTTAGTACAGTCTGTTGGCAGCATTGATATTCTTCTGCTGCAGGTTTGATTCCAAACAGCATTTCCAACCATCTGTATCTACCTGCTGGTGTCCAATATGTGGTGAGGTAACTGCTTTCATTATCCAGTAGCCTTTGCCAATATCTGTCTTTGGTATCAAGTAGTTCTTACTTTACTTTAGTACCTAAGAGCCCTAGTCATGGACCAGGACACCATTGTGTTCTGTGCTGTACAAACACAGAAAAAAAAGACAGTCCTGCCCCAAAGAGCTTGCTATCTAAGTACTTAGCATACTTTTGCTTTTGCCAAATCAAATAATATTTTTTCAGTTGCAGGCATTTGTCGGGGAGTTCTTTCTAGTGCTTTGTTTATGTTGATTGGGTCTAGGCAAATGCAGTTTGCCTGGGTTCTCAATGGTCACCATGCTGCCTATCCAACTTGTAGGCTCTTTTTACTTTAGAGCTAGTGCACTTTTCCCTATTTGTGTTGTTGCTCCCATTACTTTTTTTTAATCTTAATGCAATGGGCACTCTGCAAGGCAGGTGCCATCTTGGCTGAATCATTTTATCTGTTTCCAGGTGTAACATACCTGGAAGACCTCCCTGTCCTTGATAAACATCATGGTAATCTTTTAGCAGCTTTGCTGTGGGGGTGCCATAGTGTATCGTCTGCTTTCGATATGTTCTTTCTTTGTTTCATTCATATGTCTATCATTTGTCCCAGTGTCACTTGGTCTATGCCAGGGATTGGCAACCTTTGGCACGCGGCCCATCAGGGAAATCCGTTGGTGGGCCGGGATGGTTTGTTTACCTGCAGCAGCCACAGGTTTAGCCGATCGCAGCTCACACTGGCTGCAATTCACCGTTCCAGGCCAATGGGGGTTGCGGGAAGCAGTGCGGGCCAAGGGATGTGCTGGCCACCGCTTCCCGCAGCCCCCGCTGGCGAACCACAGCCAGTGGGAGCTGCGATCGGCCAAACCTGCGGATGCTGCTGGTAAACGAATTGTCCCGGCCCACCAGCAGATTTCCCTGACGGGCCGCGTGCCAAAGGTTGCTGATCCATTTATTTTTGCAGTGCTGCACTGCATTAATGTCATATATGTGTAAAATCTTATCCTCTAAATCACTGGTTGCCTCTTCAATATGGTGCATGTTTTCTCTTTGCTTTTCTTCTCTGCAAGCTTTGGCATAATGATTCCTCCTGACACAATTACTGCATATTACCCCATATGCCAGGCATTTTCCCTTAACATGTTTTTCTCCACAGTAGCCACAGGTCTTTCTTTGCACCTTGTTTATCTACTCTTCTTTGAATTTGTGCATTTGCCTTTGCAGAAATGTTGGTGTATTTTTTGTGTGTTTTCTAACATTTCCTGTGCTACTTGGTGAATTATCTCTGTGTCTGCTCCACTTCGGCTTGCATTTGCATATGAACTTGTTCACTAGCTTCGTTCATGTCTATAGCTATTGGCACAGTTAGTGTGGGCTCTCTGAGCATTCTGATTAAAGCTCCTGAATCTTTTGTACCTATTATGAATTTATCATGAATTAGTTAATCTTTTGAGATTTGAAAATCAAATGAGTCAGCCATTTTTCACAGTTTGGCAATATAGTGATCTATTGGTTCTCCAGATTCATTCTTGATTATATTTGTTGAAAAGATACCTTTCATATCTGACATTTTTTGTGAGTTGAAAATGGTTTTAGCATTTTAAATATATCCTCCTGCACTGCAACTGACATATCATGATTCTGTTGCAGCATGTGGCAGCCTTTGCCCATTTCCATTAATAGTGTGACTGCTCTTCTTTTGTTTTCCTTTTTATCCAGTGCCACTGCAATTTTCTAGTTTTCCCATTGTGATCTAAAGATTGTCCAGTTGCTAAACACATCCACTTTTGTGTCCATCTGTGTCGGAATCTGGTAAGGTGCCATGAATTCTTTTTTTTTTCTTTTAAGTTTTTGCAATGTTCTTAGTTCTTGACTTTACATACTTGCTGGAGCCAACTCGCTGCTGACACCATGTTCAGTATTCAAGGATGAAAAGAGAGAGAGGTAAGACAGTGCATTCAGCCTTTATTACTTCCTGCACATATACTATTCTGTCTTGTCAAAATAAGTTCCTGAAAGTAGAGTTCTCACACTTCGTATACCTAATCATAGTATAGCATCTCCAATTTATCATAGCACACAGGAATAGGAATCCAGAGATCTGGATTCTATATCCAGCTCTGCTACTGACTTGATGATCTTAAGCAAGCCACTTTTAAGCTCTCTATAACTCAGCATCTTCATCTATAAATTAGGAGTAATAATTCCCTGTCTTGCTGAGGAGTTATGAGGCTTCATTAAAGTTTGTAAATAGCTTTGAGATTCTGAGATGGAAGATGCTATAGAATTTGCATTTATGACTAAAATGTTTTGTTTTTTAATTTGAAATATTCCATCTGGTAGACAATATGATGGAAATCTGACTATTTTTATTTAATAGGGTAAATGGGCTGGATACTGAGACCTATAAAATAGCTACTCTGAATACACAGTGAATGCTTAAAATAAAGTTTTTAGTACGCAGGCTTCATGTCTGTGCATGATGTAGGATGCTGATTGTAGATTACTTTGAGATGACAGACTGTAACTGCTCTGAGGAGCTGGCTTGATATAGAGTATTGATACACTGCAGATCACATTTCCCCTAGTTTTCTTTTTAATAATACTATACAAGAATTATTATCAGGTGCTGTTATCAATAATCTGAGGATTCTGGTTTTTTTAAATGATACAGGTAGAAACTACACACAAAAATAAAATTAGGAGCCTGGGAAAAATGGCAAGCTAAGACAGAGGTCGGCAACAGGCAGGGTCAGTGGTACCCCAGTAGATCAGGTGGCACCCCGGTGTGGGGGGTATCCCATCACAGTGTTCTCCATGCATTGTGACCTTGCATGCACCACATATGTGAGATCATCCTGTGAGGAGCAAAATGGTGTCCTCCTCAAATTAGGGATCACAGCAACCCACTTCTCATTGATCATGTCACAACTCACAGTTTGGGAACCACTGGTCTAGATAATATTTAGTTCTGCCTTGAGGCAAGGGACTGGACTAGATGACATTTTGAGGTCCCTTCTGTGATCAGATGTTTGGCTGCACGTGCGTGTTCTTTCTGTCCAGATAGCTTGTACAGCAGGTTCCGTCAAATTGCCCAATAAATCCACAGACTCAGTTTGTAGCGAAGGAACTTGGTCAGGTTTATTGTCAATGAAGCATGGTCCTAATGTCCTGGCTCAAGGGTTACAGGTACACTAACACATGTACGCCTGTTGCATTGGATTAGCTCAGTTAATGGCAGGACTTTCCATTATCCCCTAAGCCAGCCAAAGACACTCCCTCTGAGATACATCTTTATATACTGATACAAATAAGTTATATATTGCCCCTCTGAAGTATTTGGGTGCCACCCTCTGACATATTTGGGTGCCACCCATTACCTAGTATATGTTGGTTTGATCAAAATATCTCTATCCATCAATCTGTCATTCTGACCTTAGGATGGGTCAGTGTTTTCCTGTTATCTTCTGGGAATGTGTTTGGGATTGAGGTGTTCTGGTACCATCTTTCTGGAATGTGTTTGCTTATATTTCCTTATGCCTAGCACTACTTAGGAATGTGTGTTTCTGCAATATCAGCCCTGTTCTTGCCAGATACCGTGAGCAGGGCCTGCCTCTTGCTCACAACTTAACTTTGCTTTATATTAGCAAGTTTTGACTGTTACTTTAGCCCAGGCTTCTTATACAAGACCTTATGTTTCAGGCCCTCTTCCAACTACACCAGGGGTCGGCAACCTCTGGCACGTGGCTCGCCAGGGTAAGCACCCTGGCGGGCCGGGCCAGTTTGTTTACCTGCTGCGTTGGCAGGTTCAGTCGATCGCGGCTCTCACTGGCCACGTTTGCCGTCCTAGGCCAATGGGGGTGGTGGGAAGTGCTGTGGGCCGAGGGACATACTGGCCGCGGCTTCCCTCCGCCCCCATTGGCCTGGGATGGCGAACCGAGGCCAGTGGGAGCCACGATTGGCCGAACCTGGTGACATGGCAGGTAAACAAACTGGCCTGGCCCACCAGTGTGCTTACCCTGGCGAGCCAGAGGTTGCCGACCCCTGAACTATACCTTCCAATCCTAAATTCTATGATTCTAAATAAGAATTTTGGAGTCTAATTTCTGGCTTCCTTTTTCAGTATCTTGGACATACAGATATATGGAGAATCTCTCTGTCTTTCTCACATACATAATATACACCGACATGTGTGCCTCTATTATAAATACATACCTATATACATATATGTACATTTCCAATCATAAAACTATACAAAGAGGCTTGTACATTACAGTTAAGTAATATATCTGTTAAATATATAGTTTTCTCCTTGACAACTTACAAACTGAAGTTCATTACATAAATGAAAGAAGGCATTCATTAAGGCTTTGGCTGTATGCAATGACTGCTGATAAACTAAATTAACCATTTAGAATCCATCACCAAAGCATACACCGGGTATTCTGAAACAATCTGCCAAAGTTCCTATGATAATGAATATTTTTGTCAGGAACTTTGGAAGCTGCTGATTTTGGTGTTATTGACCTGCCTAGCTTTTTGTTCAGAATCTGATGGAGCCTTGGGGAAAAGTGTCTGTAGCACTGATGGAGAACTGGTAAATAGAGCTTCTGTGCACTGAGACCCCTGGATTTCTGATATTTTTGAAAGATAGGCTCTTGATGAGAGTAGTAGGGGGTCTAGTGATTTATACCTTTATGCCAAGCTCCAGATAAAGTCAGGTTGCATTCTATCAGCTGTATTGAAAAAAGCTATTACTTTCCCATTTGGTGATAAATTCTAGGAAGAGGGATACATTTTATTAAAGGACCTATATATGATATTGCTTCTGAAATTTAACACCTACGAATAAATATTAGGACAGGAACATATATTGAATGCAAATGGCCCAGCCACTGTCCCCATTGTCCCCACTCATCATTCATTTAATTGTATAATAAGCATTGCTATTCACACATATAAACTATATTGAGTTAATACAAAGGTTCTGGCCTAAACTGCCATAAACCAGAACATTCTGAGTTAAAACATTGTAGAAAAATGGACTGTATGTCTAAATGCTTAGGTAGGGGGATTCAGAGCCTTTTACCTGTAGCTTACTCAATCAAAGCCAACCCAAGCTGATAAATATCAAAGGTCATTACTGGAGCTGAGTGAACTATTTGTTGTGAATTCTCAGTAAATTTCTCCTTTTTCTATTTACTAATGGTTTGTGTGACAATTTCCTGCAATATCTTTGGGAGATCTCACTGTATTAACTTTATGTATCATTATGGGACAGGGATTGTATGTGATTCCATGAGGGAGGGTGACCACAGCTTTCCAGGAACTAAGAACAGTGGCAAATTGAGTAGGTTGTAACCCCTCCAGAGAGGTTCCACTTGGAGGATCACATACACTGGTTCAGACTGGTTTCTCCAGAGACCAATAAAGAAAAGACTTTTGTATATGAGTTTAAATTGACTCAGGGACTTCTTTCTGGTCCAGCAATCTTCTGTTCAAGGGGGGCATCCAATCTTTCCAGGGAAGGGATAGAAGAATGATTTTGTCCTATGGAGGCCCCATAAGACAGAGGGGTGACCTTTCCTGAGCTGTTAGCATGTCTACAGGAACTTCTATTATTTTTTATGTTTTTTTTCTGTGATGCTTTCATCTTAAGAGAAGAAAGCAAAGTGCAGATACTGGCCTGTTGAGGCTGTCTGTCTGTCTGGGAATAATGCACTGTAGCCAGGGAACTGTGTGCAGCCTGGTAAAATCCCAGTCAGGAGGGAGAGAGACGTAGGTTTTCACCCAAGAGAGGTGACGGCTGAGGAGCGGTGAGCATGAAGTGGGTGCTGTTGCTCAAATATGGAGAAGGAATACAGGTTCAGTTGCCCTGAACTGTGACAGTTTGCAAGACACATTATTATCTTTTTACAAATTAGTTTGTTTAAATTATTTGGAAAATGTTTCAGGCAGATTCCATTCAATCCTACAATACTTGACTGACCTCTCCTTATTCCTGAGGAAACTGGGTAAAGTTATCTAGATTGAGGAAGATAGGGACAACTCTGAAGTGAAGTATTGCCTCATACTCACATCATTGTCCAATACTGTCTAACCCCTCCTTCAGGATGAAGTTTAGTGTTCTAACATGGCTTTTGGTCAGCACCCTCTTCTGGGGCAATATGTTGTACTGCACCACCTGGTATGCCTGCAGATATTTTGACTTGAGTACAAGTACTGCTGTACTCTAGTGCCACAAGTGGTGCTAGCTGCCTGAATGGAGAAGAAACAAGACCTCATGTTAGCCCAAGCAGTTAGCTAATATTTGGTATCTTACCAGGTTGTTTCCATCATGGGCGGCAGGTAGCATAGGCAGGGGAAGGCTGTGCCTCCCCAAAAAGCCCTGTGTGGCCCCACCCAGGATCTGCTCCGAGGTCTCTCCTGCTTGCTGCTAGGTGGCCCCAGCCCAGGCAGGCTGCTTCTCTTCTGGGCAGGCTGCTGAGGCTGGGGTAGGGGTGGCTGAGACTTGGGGTGGCTGGGGCCCCTGGCACTGGGCCATGCTGGCAAGTGCTCCATGGCTCGCAGGGGGGAGGGAAGGCACGTGCCACCTTCCCACCAGGTGCTCCGGGGCTGGAAGTGCTCAGGACCCTGGGGCTGATGTGGGGCTGGTGGCCGCAGGGGGCCTCTGGGCTTCCGTGGGGGTTGGATGGGCAGAGCCTCAGCCGGAAGGGGTAGTATGGGCCAGGGGCAAGCCTCCCCTAGCCTGTGGTTTACCCACCACCCATGGTTTCTATTATGAGAAGAAACAGATGATATGAGTCAAGTATTACTTAGGTGAAATCTTAGGTTTCTTTACAAAGAATGTACACAGTAGGAAGTAACAATAGCAGGCAGTTTCCTTGCTCACAATTTTCAACCCTGCTTTTCCAGCCAATCCTATGCCCCACAGAGCTCTGTCTCTGCTCTCTGTCATGGCCATGCTCATGACTGATTTTCTATTGTCTGGTGGCTTTACTTTGCTTTCTGGTTCCTTTCTTCCTCTGACACCTACACAGACTCACATAGCTGCAACCCAACAATGCCCCATCCCCTGCATTTGCAATCAGTGCCCAGGGAAACTCCTCTTATTCTCCCTGAGTTTGTTCTTGCTCAGGCCTTTCTGTGTGGCCCAGTGTGGTGGATTCTGTTTCAGCTGTCTTACTCCATAGAAGAGCTTAATTGTTTCTACCATTTAGCCAGAATGAAGGCTCTTGCAGCAAATCCACCTGAGCCAGACTTCTGTGGAAGGTTTGTATTGTAACCCTTAAGGGCGCAATGCTCTCAGTAAGTATTTATAGTGACACAGGCTTCCTTTTCAGAAACAAGAGAACTATTTTTTAGTTACCCGGCGCACACAAACTGAAAGTCCTTAGGTTAGCATAGAGGAGTGAAAGTTACAGCATAGACCATTCTGGTTATCCCAGCCAAGCTGTAGTGAACCCCCATGATCAGGCATGCTGTCTCTGACCTCCTTAGTCAGTCTCCAGGTGAGAGAGCTGAGATTCCTTCCAGAAGCCAACCCTTTATGCTCACACCTTCCAGCCCTTTTTTCCTGAGCTGGGGTCTTCACTCAGCTTTCCTGGTGAGATGTAAGGAAATGCATCTTCCTCTGGGCTGTTGGTTGCCAGGTGTTAATGTCCTGGTGATTGGGTTTTCCATTAGCTTCTCAGCTTTTCCACTTATATGGGGTCAGACTGAGCCAATCCTTTTTAATGACCTATTCAGGCTCAGTCAGTGTGGTGACAAACACACCTTTGTCTCTTAACCTGCCCTTAGGGCAAACTTAGGCTATGTCTACACAGGCAACTGAACAACAAAACTTTTGTCTGTCAGAGGTGTTAACCCCCCTACCCCCAAAAGACAAAGGTTTTGCTGGTGTGAACAGCGCTTTGTCAGCAGGAGCACTCCACTGCCGACAACACTAATGCTGCTCGTTGGGGGTGGACGTTTTTTGTTGGCAGGAGAGCCAACAAACAGCAGCTACACTGCACGCCTGTAGCAACACAACCCTGTTGCTAAAAGCTGTGTCATGTAGACATAGCCTTAGTCCTTTTTCCCCAACTGGGTTGCCATGTAAAATATAGCAGAAACTGAGGCACATAGAGGATTAACAAAAATATTACAAAAATTCCCATTTTGCCACAGTACATTTGTTCTTTGTTGTTTTTTAAAATCTAAAATAAAATTAATGGGTTCATAGATTACAAGGCTAGAAGGGACAAAGGTGATCATCTAGGACGGGTCGGCAAGCTCTGGCACGTGGCTCGCCAGGGTAAGCACCCTGGCAGGCCGGGCCAGTTTGTTTACCTGCCGCGTCGGCAGGTTCGGCCGATTGTGGCTCCCAGTGGCTGCGGTTCGCTGTCCCAGGCCAATGGGGGTGGCAGGAAGCCACGGCCAGCACATCCCTCGCCCGCCCCCATTGGCCTGGGACGGCAAACTGCGTCCAGTGGGAGCCGCGGTCTGCCGAACCTGTCGATGTGGCAGGTAAACAAACTGGCCCGGCCTGCCAGGGTGCTTACCCTGGCGAGCCACGTGCCAGAGGTTGCCGACCCCTGATCTAGGCTGATTTCCTCCTTTACACAGTCACAGAACTTCCCTGAGTTATTTCTGTTTGAACTAGAGCATATCTTTTATAAATACATCCAATCTTCTTTTAAAAATTGCCAATGATGGAGAATTGACCACAGCCCATGGTAATTTGTTCCAGTGATTAATAAGCCTCAGTGTTTTTTTAAAAATTGCCCCTTATTTCCAGTCTGAATGAGACTAGCATCAACTTTCAGCCTTTCAGTCTTGTTATACTTTTGTCTGCTCAATTGAAGAGCCCTTTATTATCAAATTTGTGTTCCCCATATAGGTACTAATAACCGTCTTTGTTGAGCTAAACAGACTGAGCTCTTGGAGTCTTTCCCTGTAAGGCATGGTTTCCAATCTTTTAATCATTCTCATGTATCTTCTCTGAACCCTCTCCAATTTTTCAACATTCTTCTTGATTTATGGACACCAGAACTGAACATGGCAGTTACATCAGGGACAACTGCAGAAGTGAAATAACCCTTGCTACTTGAGTCCTCTCTTTATACATCCATACAGATAAGGCCAGATTTTCAGATGTTGTAAACTAAGTTCCCTCTAAGATGCATGGCTGGGCAGCCGCCCAGCAGGTAATCAAGTGCCATGCACTTCAGGTGTCCCTCCACCCACTTCCACGCTGCTCCTGCCCTCTGCCTTGGAGCTGCTCCCGGGAGCTTCCTGCTTGCTGTGCCCCCTCCCCCTGCTTCTGTGCTCCATCTCCATAGAGATGGGACATGACAGGGCTCAGGATGGAGGGAGCTTGCTGGCAGCTGCTGCTGTGTCTGAACGTGCTGATCTACTTAAAAGGGCAGCATATATAAAGTTGGGGCAGCGTACTTAAGGGGCAACATGCGTCTCTCTCTCTCTCTCACACACACGCGCACACACACAGTGTGTTTCTGTCTCTCTCTCTCTCTCACACACACACACTGTGTATATCTGTCTCACATACTGTCTTTCACACTCACCTCCTAACACATACTTGTGGTGGTGGTGTTGTTGTTGTTACTTCTTGGTACTTCTTTCAAAGTGTTATTTTAGTTTTTTAACTTGCTTACATTTCATCATTTTTATGTCTGTCTTACACTTAGATTTAATTCTTTGAGTAGTAAGTCCTAAGGTCTAACCTGTCCTGGCTGGAGTAATTTATCCCTATGGTAACTTTTAAAAAAATATATATTTTGGTTTTTGGTTTCTCTGGGTGGTGCATATCCACACATTACCTTGATATGGTGCACACAACAAAATTCATTCCGCACGTAAATGGAAAAAATTACAGGGAACACTGGTTGTAAATCAGTCTAGCTCCACTGATGAATTTGGAACTATGCCAATTTATATCATCTGAGGATATGGCCCTATGACAGTTTGTGTTTTGTTGGTTGTGTCTGTGAAAACAGAACAATTTACTTTTGGGATGACACTTTTTATACCCACTTTTAGCCCAGAGATTTTGTGTATTCGTGAGGTATTGCATAAACTGCTAAAAAAAATCAAGGTCTGGATTATGTCTTTAAGGCACAGACTGGTGCATGGGGGAGGAGCACACAGAAGTGGGAACTTCAGGTGAATTCTGGCTACAACAGGAGCTCTGCCAATCTCTGACTGGGCTCCCCTTGCGCCTCATGGCTTACTGCTAAAAAGTTCCCCTGTTCACTTGGAGAGGCAGGTGATCTCAGCAACATTAATCTTGCACAGTTCCTGCATGTTGTGTGTATGAAAGCTTCTCATTCCCAATTCCTGTCCACCTGAGTTTTCCTGCAGGTAGGGTTGCCAACCCTCCATGATTGTCCTGGAGTCTCCAGGAATGAAGGATTAGTCTTTAATTAAAGATTATGTCATGTGATGAAATCTCCAGGAATTCATCTAACCAAAGTTGGCAGCCCTACCTGCAGGGCCAACAGTGATATGGACCTGCGTTTATAATAGGAACACCACATTGATGGAAAGCTGTAGCAGTCTTTCAGTACTATGCAGTATTTGCAATGAAGAATGGGTGCATTAACTTTATTAAGTACATTTGCAGTAGAGAGATAGTAATAGATGGTGATATATTGTTACTGGCTTACTAAGATGTGGTGTTTGGCTGAAGTTTGAAAGAAGATAATGTTTCTCATAGCATTAGGATTTTTTTTTTTACTGAAAGGTCTCCCAAAAGACTATTATTTTTATACCAAGAGCAGATCTTTGACTTACTAGGAATATGGATGCAGAATTGTACTCTTGATGGCCTTTTGTGTTTTAGCATCAAAAGGACTTAAGCTGGCATGAAACACCAAACAGCACTGGTCATGGTTGCAATAACACTGTCTCTGATGATAGTGCCTGATATATGGATGCATTAGAATTGATTAGCAGTAGCACTGATGACATTAATAAGAGAACTTTCTTTTTCCTTCCAAAATTTGTGATGAATTTCCTGCTTGTTAAAATGAAGGACTGTTAATAAAACTGGCTTAGTGACAGGATGGAGTAGGCAGTTGCTACGTAGACTTTCCCACCTGTCTGCACCAGTGCACCCCAATCCTGATTAGCAACACCCCCTGATGTTCCATTCCTAGATCTCTCTTGAGCACAGGTTTCCAGCCGTGCAGAACTGTGCCATATTTGGTGGTTTAGTGAAGTGTGACAAACAATTAATTTGAGACTTAAACCAATATTTGAATTCAGGTCTCCAGAGGTAAAAGGCTAGCTCACTCATAGTCTGTGCTATCTAGCTCACCCAAGACAAAAATTTTCCGCGCCAGAAATACCTTGACAGGTGTTGCACAAGACCCCATAGTTACAATTAACATAGGGGCTTCTTTAGAATTGACATTGACACATGTATTAATAATTCTTGGACTGGTATAAGAAAGTCATTCAGCTATACTTTAAAGGTTTAATTACATATGTGCATATTTGTGTGTGGCGTCTCTCACACTGTCAATTTTCCTTGCCTTCTGTCACATTTGGTATTACAATTTATTATAAGCATCTGCTTTATATCTCTTTAAGTAAAGATACAAAGTGAATTTATGACTTTTTAGAGATTGCACCAAACAAATTAAACTACACACTAATATCAGTCCTATAGGTTCTGTTTGCAAATAAGATCATCTGGGGTGCAGTATTTTATGGCTGAGACAGAGAAAAGAATCTAGAAGTAGTTGAAGTATTGAAATGTATCAAGTCTAAAACAAACAAAAAACTCTAAAAAGTCCTGTCACATTCATTTTCTCCTTTAATTAATAGTCTTACTGTGAAGCTTTTCTTTTGTTACAAAGCTTCTTAAAAAACCAAAACAGCATTCAAAAGCCTTAGACTTTTGAATCCCGTATAAAACACTCTGGACTTTTGTTTTCGTTTGTAAAACAATAAGAAAGTGCCACACAAATTGTCCTAAGAAAGACAACTAAAAAACAGTCTTTCTCTATATATACAAAGATATGGTCTCCTACAGAGACAGTGTAGTTTTTCTGTTCCACTCTCTTTCTCATATACCTCTCTCTCTCTCTCCCCTTCTCCCAGTGCGTAGCATTGTCTTAATGTCACCTCACTCGGAAAAAAGGAAAGGTTCCATATTGTTGAAATTCTATGATACATTAATTTAAATTTTTTTAAATCCCCTGCAGTGACTGTAATTTGATGTCATGAGATAGTTTCAACTATTAACTACATTTTGACCCCTAAGAGGAGTTGACAGTTTTGATTTCAACTAAAACTCTACTATAATAGAGGAGTTTAACCCTCACTTTCTTCTGCATGTGACTGCCTATAAATAGCTTAGATGTGTAACAAGGGAGATTATCTAGTGGGCAGAAGAGAAAATGGGAATAAATAAAGAAAAATAAATTGTATACTAGGGCTGTCAAGCGATTAAAATATTAATCACAATTAATAATGTGATTTAAAAAATTAATCACGATTAATCGCACTGTTAAACAATAATGGAATACCATTTATTTAAGTATTTTTGGATGTTTTCTACATTTTCAAATATATTGATTTCAGTTATAACACAGAATAAAAAGTGTACAGTGCGCACTTTATATTTATTTTTTATTAAAAATATTTGCACTGTAAAAAAAAAGAAATAGTATTTTTCAATTCACCTAATACAAGTACTGTAGTGCAATCTTTTTATCACGAAAGCTGAACTTACAAATGTACAATTATGTACAAAAAAACTGCATTCAAAAATAAAACAATGTAAAACTTTAGATCCTACAAGTCCACTCAGTCCTACTTCAGCCAATCACTCAGACAAACAAGTTTGGTTACAATTTGCAGAAGATAATGCTTCCCGCTTCTTGTTTACAATGTCACCTGAAAGTGAGAACAGGCATTCGCATGGCACTGTTGTAGCCGGTGTCACAAGATATTTATGTGCCAGATGTGCTAAAGATTCATATGTCCCTTCATGCTTCAACCACCATTCCAGAGAACATGCGTCCATGCTGGTGACAGGTTCTGCTCGATAACAGTCCAAAGCAGAGCAGACAACGCATGCTTATTTTCATCATCTGAGTCAGCTGCCACCAGCAGAAGGTTAATTTTTTTTTTGGTGGTTCGGGTTCTGTAGTTTCCGCATCTGAGTGTTGCTCTTTTAAGACTTCTGAAAGCATGCTCCACACCTCATCCCTCTCAGATTTTGGACAGCACTTCAGATTCTTAAACCTTGGGTAGAATGCTGTAGTTATTTTTACAAATCTCATATTGCTACCTTCTTTGAATTTTGTCAAAACTGCTGTGAAAATGTTCTTAAAACAAATGTGCTGGGTCATCATCCGAGACTGCTATAATATGAAATATATGTCAGAATGTGGGTAAAACAGAACAGGGGACATACAATTTATAGGGTGGGGATGACGGTTGATCACCTGAGGGCAAGACAGTAGAGTTCAAACCGATGACCAGAGAGGTGAGAACAGGCATTGTGAGACACCTCCTAGAGGCCAATCACAGCACTGTAATTGCCATGGTGCTTTACTGCACAGAAACTTGCTAGTGTAGACAGGACCTTAGATGATGCTGCAACTGGTGTTGGTGATTCAGAAGACAGCATTCTTGCCTCTGAGTCATAAGTGAGCCAATGCCTTAGTACAGAAGAACTATGTTTCTTGAGATGGCTACTTTTAGATTGGTCTGAGATGTAATATCAAGGTCCTGTCCACCTATGTTCATTAAAAATCTTATGGCACTTTTATCAGTTAAGATGTTACTTATTTCCAGTGTCTTAGCTAAAAAGACTTGCTCAATGACATACAGGAAGTCAAAACATTTTGTAAAGTACTTTACAAAACAAGGTGCTAGCTAGAGGTAAGAAATTATTTTTTCCCTAGAAACCAAGAATTGAAAGGCTTAATGCTTAGAGAAATCTTCAAAAATGTCTTAAATTTTAATGTTAGCCCTAATGTTAGCCATTAAAGAGTGCCTTTCATCAGAGAATGTCAAACTGCTTTATAAAACATAAATTGATCATCACACTATGCCACTATAGTACTCAAGAAATGTATAATTGTTCCGTTTTACAGGCGGGAAAACTTAGGCTCAGAGTGATTACATAACTTTCCCAAAGTCATTCAGCAGGTCAGGGTCAGAAACAGAGACAAGGTCTCTTGACTTCCACTCCTGTATTCTAACCACAAATCCACACTGATTTTTACTCACACGTTATCCAGTTACACAAGGTAGGAATAGAAAACTCAAGAGTGAGCCAAGAGTCTCACTAAAATAATAGTTTTCTGTGTTAGTGTTTTGCAGGAATAGTATCACTTATGGAAACAAGGGTAAGAGATGGGCTACTGGCTTTTTTTTTAACTTGTTGAGAATTGCTTTTATCAATACCTTCGTATCTCAGATTTTTTTCACAATTCAAGCACTAAATGTCTACTTGGAATGTTCCTTAAGATTTTTTTTTAAACATGCCTATCTCTTATTCTTGATTTGGTGCCTGACTCTGTTTTTTTTCTATTAATAAACATCAATGATTCATAACACACAGGAATTATTAAAATGCTATAAAATGATAATGTACTTCTGAATATACATTACCTTACAGTACCTGGGTGATTAAGTTTGTTCACAACATTTTATGTCTAGTTGTTGTCCTTTTTACCAGAAAATGTGTATTTTTTTTTTATTGGTATAAAATTTTGTACTTCCTTCTGTTTAGAAAACCTGCTGAAGGCAATAGATACCAACATTTTGAATGTCACATTCTTTTAGTTACTAAAATACTTGAAAAGCCTCATTACCAAGAAACAAAACAGAAACACCCACATCCATTTTGCTTATCTATGTCATCAGTGACAGTTAGGAAAGACAAACATGCTTTCCCTCCATTATTGGCATCATTCAAGCAGTAAAGCTCAAAGGAAAGAAAATGGAAATAAATACATGAACTTATTGAAATGTTTAACTATGGTTCTGGACTAATGTGCATGGTACAATGAGTCAGTCCTAAATAATGCCAGGAAATATTTTGCATCCTATTTTTCCATTCAGTGACTCTTGAAGACTAAAATAGCCTGTCCATGTTATTTCCATAGGAACTGGGGTACTATCCTTCTTAGCAATTTCAAGGAGAAAAGGGAGGGAATCTACATTTTCTTTCTGAACTGAAGCCTAAAAATAATTGGGCTAAAACTGTCATCATTGGTTGAGTATATGTGTGAGAACCTCACAGGTCATTCCTATGCAAAACATGTACAAGTCCCACCTTGTTATATTGTCTTCCTTTAACTCTTATTTATAAATGGTGCACTTTTTACAGACAATTAGGCAGATATTCATCTGCAACATGAAAAAATGCTACCGGTAAATTCATCAGATGTACTAGGGCATTATAAGATGAAAGTAGTATGAGTGGAGAATTGTTATCAAACCGCTCACTGTCTCATTTTCACTTGCTTTTCTGGTACACAATTACGGTTTGCTAATAAGTCAGTTCATTGCAAAGTGGGAAGTGTCTAGGTTCAAAGCTAGACTCACATCTTTGTTTCCACCTTACCAATCTTTGCATGGTTTCTGTAACAGCCATACTAACTCTCCTGATTTGAGCTGTGTGAGAGCTGTCCTAAATTGGTTCACTCAATATTGTACAACTTCTCTTGTTGATCTGTTTCACGTGTGAATGGCAAACCATAATTTAAATGAATATGTGTCTTACATTTGTGCAAACCCAAATGTTAAGGCGTATGTTTCATGTGAGTATGTACACCTGCGTTTGTGGTTTATTGCCTGTGAATTCCCATAAGTTAACAAGTTCTCATTTTTCTTAATGTGTGTCCAGCATATCACTGAATCTGAGTAGTACATTCTACAAGACTGAAGATAGCAAATCAAAATTTTATAGAATGGTAACACTGGGCAACTGTAGCAGCTCCAAGTAATGTGGCCTTCTGCACAACTGGGTTTCACGGAGAATAAGGGAAGTTTCAGTGGAAGACACAGAGTATATGTAAAATGGGGCCACTTGAAAACTGAAAAAAAAGGTAATAATTGGAGATATACCAATCTCCTAGAACTGGAAGGGACCTTGAAAGGTCATTGAGTTCAGCCCCCTGCCTTCACTAGCAGGACCCATTTTTGCCCCAGATCCCTAAGTGGCCCCCTTAAGGATTGAACTCATAACGCTAGGTTTAGCAGGCTAATGCTCAAACCACTGAGCTATCCCTCCACCCTAAAAGCAGTGTGTGTACGTGTGTGTGAAAGAGAGACCAGCTTTGTTATTGTAGCTACTAAAATGTGCCCCTCACTGAATTCCTCCTCCTTCCCCTGCCTTTTCTCTCTTGCCATTGCTGCTTCCCAGGAATAATAAGTCAGAGGTTCTGCACTCCCCTTTGAACTCTGTCCAAGCCAGTGAAAAATGGAAGTTGTGCCATTTTTTCCACCAGAAGAAAGTAAGGTAGACAAAAAGGGCTGACCCCCTTCCCCTCTCAACGTGTACTCTCAGAGGCAGGTGTTGCTGCATTACTCCAAGGTGGCATGAAGGTTGAAAGGCATGCGTGCTGTAATGTCAATACACCGAAGACAAGATCCGTGTACCACGTTCCCTTTCTCCCATCCATCTATCAAAAGTATGTGCTGCCCAGGCTTCGAAAGCAGGCATAGGCAGCTCTAACTCATGCTCGGCTTACAATGGGCCTATTATACAGATGTGACAAACGCAAAAGAAATATGCATGCCAGCCTTATGCACATCAGCATATTCTATAGTCACCAGTGGGGCCCTCCTGGATGTCTCCTATATGCTATTTTTTTTAAGGTGATATATTCTCCTCTCTGGTCATATTGTTTTTCATTATATAACTTTGCTGACATATGATCCTGCAGGGCACTGTGTTTTTACCCCATATGCTCATTAGCTACTGTGAGCCCTTGCGTAAATACACATAGGTAATTCTGTACTGTAAATATTTATTTGACTTTCAATATGAAATTTGTACAGTATTCGGGTTTATTGAAGTTAGCTGTACGTGTCTTGTGAGTTGCCCGTGTCTTCTGAGATGCTATGTGATGCTTTCCATGTAAGCCACCTGTGTTCATGACTTTCATTCCAATTACACTTTCTTCTATGCCCCATCACTTTTCCTTGCATAACTGATAGTGAGTGAAACCATTTGTGCACATCCCTTTTATGGAGTGTGTCCCATTTTATGCTTCAGAAACTTGAAATCTCACATTACTTTAGTTTATTCTTTACTTAACAAATCACTAGGATTTAAAAAGTTTATCCATTTTGTTCCTTCTTATGTTTAGGAAATTGATAGCAAATTAATTCTTTCTGTTAACTTCCTTCCTTTTACCTTTAATGTTCCTTCAGTGTCTCCTATCCTAGTTAAAAGGGTTTGAAAAATCATAATGCAAATAGAAATGTTTTCATGAATTTTGTTTTTCAGAGGAATATATATATATTCAATTTAACTATTCCACTGCAGTATTATGAGTCCAACAGTACCAGAGGCTGGGACAGGTGTATTTCATCTGTATGGAGAAGTAACTAACTAGATAAAATGAACATGTATGAGAACTAAGAAGGAAAATTAACAAAAATGAAAATGATCAATCTATTCTCAAAATAGAAGCTGAGTGAAATACGTAAATATATAGTATAAATTGTGTAGTTTTAACAAATATTTTCATTTTCACATTCTAAGGTAGCACAATTTTAGTATTAAAAATAACCACTTTTTTTAAAAAAGCATGTAGCTGGTGCCCCTTTAATTCGGAGCCTTTAATACTTTAAACCAGTGGTCGGCAACCTCTGGCACGCGGCTCGCCAGGGTAAGCACCCTGGCGGGCCGGGCCAGTTTGTTTACCTACCGCGTCGGCAGGTTCGGCCAATCGCGGCTCCCGCTGGCCGTGGTTCACCGCTCCAGGCTAATGGGAGTGGTGGGAAGCCGCGGCCAGCACATCCCTCAGCCCGGGCCACTTCCCGCCGCCCCCATTGGCCTGGGTCTGTGAACTGTGGCCAGTGGGATCTGCGATCAGTCGAATCTGCTGATGCAGCAGGTAAACAAACTGGCCCGGCCTGCCAGCGTACTTAACCTGGCGAGCCACGTGCCAGAGGTTGCCGACCCCTGCTCTAAACATTAAAATAGCTTTTAGAAAAGTACAACCAGCTCCCCTTGTAAGAATGCAGTCAAACCTAACCACATCAAATGAAGCATCTAATAAGGGAGTTACATTCCCATTTTAAAAATAAGAAAGAAACATAAAGAATATACTTTTCTGTAGACATATCTTGCCAGTTACTTGTAATATTTTCTGACTTTGCCACTAGATTTTAATCTCCTTTCCAGGGTTCATCTCAGCAATTTCAGTAGTTGATCATTTTTACACAACTAGTCCTCTAGATTCTGAACAGCCTCTTTTCATATTTGATAACTAGTATCTAGGGCCTGATCAAACTCCTTGAAGCAATTGACTCTTTCCATTGACTTCAGTGGGTGATTGAGTTAGGCCCCTGGGGAGCTGTTGTATTATGGCAGAGCTACTGAATTATTGTTACTTTTTACTCTCCATTCTTGGATGTAGTGGCTCCAGACTGGATGTGTTATCTAAAGCACATTTCAACAGTCATAGAAATCATTCAAATTGGAATGGACCTCTGGCAGGTCAGATGGTCAGTGCCCTTACATTGTGGCAAGATTGAATGTATTATCATAAGCCATCTTTAGCTATCCAGATTAGACATTTGTATGGCGCTCATTATTGCCTCACAATTCTGAAAGTATTTATTCTCACAATACCCCAGTGAGCTAGAATGTTGCTCTTATCCCTGTTTTACAGTTGAGGAACAGAGACACAGAAAGACTAACTGACTTGCCTAGAGTAGGAAACAGAACCCATGTGTCCCAACTCAGCACCCTCAGCATTGGGCCATACTTCCACTAGCTGTCCTCTAAAAGTCCAGCCTAGCCTTAAATATCTCTGATCATAGTGCTTCTGTGGCTGCCTTTGACAGCAAGTTCTACTGCCTAACAGTTTTAATAGTTAAAGTTTTTCTTTGTATTTAACATAGATCTTCTCTGCCTTAGTCTAAGACCATTAGTTCTTGTTCTGTCCTTATTGACTCATGGGTATAATGTCTCCCTGTTGTGACCTTAAGAGACAGTTTAAGCCAGCTGGCACACAGTTCTCATGATATTTCTCCAAAAAGTGGCATGTGAGATATCATTGGAAAACTAATAACTTACTGATCATTCATGTTCTTGTGTGACATATGTATGGTTAACCCACAAAGAACTTTACAGATGTGCTGGAAATATGTGACTAAAATATGTTTAAACCAGGCATTTCAGGGGAAGTTGATAAACAGGTTTTCTCCAGACAAAGGAAAAGAGGCCAACACTTCAAACCAGGTGTGACCAAATTCAATAGGCTAATTTGTATTGGAGGTTGAAGGAAGAAATCACTTGCATTGTAAAAATCACCAACGGGGGAGGAACCAGCATGGAATATACGCCAGGCAGCCTGGCATGTACACCAACGGGGAAAGGAACTTTATTTGGGGATGCATTTCAGAAGAATACATTTCAGAAGTTTACTAAACTATAAAAAGAGGGGGACTGAACCCCTATTTATCCTTCACATAAGGAGTCAAAGAAACCAAGTGCTTTGAGGTCTGTGTGTTGGTTCTGGCTAAAAGTCTAGCTGGTCATGCTGGAAGAAAGATTATGGTGAGAAAAACTGCTTTGGACAAAAGATTCTGGTGTGTTGAGTTTTAGACTTAGAAGAGTATTTTTACTTTTGTTTGTTTATAACCTATCCTTATCCCTTGGTATTACTAAATCAAGGTCCTTTTGTTAATAAACTTGTTTTATTTTTATTATAAACCAACTCAGTGCTATAACTGAAGTAGAGGGCTTGTCAACTCCAGTCAAGTTAATAAGCTGCTTTCCCTTGAAAGGAGCAGCAAACTTGATACAATTTGGTGGATACTACAGTAAGAGAGGCTGAGCACTGCAGAGAAAGATGTCCCTGAGGAATTTGGGAATTGGGGTTCACTGATTTTTATCTCCTAGACAAGGTTTGGACTGGCAGAATCCTGAAGATTTTGCTGGAAAGGCAAACAGGCTTTTGTCTCAGAGACCTAGCACAGAGCTTAGCCGCAGCAAAGCTCTCACTTGCCGAGGCTGAGAGGCATAACACAGTAGCTTCCAGTTCTGGAATCCCCAGGAGATTGTGAAATCTGTCCTTTGTATAGCAACCCTTTATATATTTGAAGACGGATCATGTTTCCCTTTAGTTGTCTTTTCTCTGGAATGACCATGTCCAGTTCATTTAACCTTTCCTAATATTTTCCAAACCTTTTATCCTCTTTGTTGCTGTAACCCTTCTGCCGGGCCGAAACGATAGCAGCAAGGGCCGGGTTCAATACATAGGGGTCCCTTCCCCACAACATAATGCAAAACCAGCTCGAGCCCCCACCCAGTGACCTGGGAAAATCTTACACTCACCCCTGGGCGCCTCGAAGAGGCAATACTTCCCCTCTCGCAAGCACAGAGTCTTGGTGTAGCAGAAAAGGTTTAATTACATGACAAACAACAAGCATTAAATTGGGAAAATACCTCAGCTAGAGTTCATAGATCAAACCGTGAGCAAAGACCCACTCCAGCAAATTGGGCCATGTCCTTCCCTCGGGGCCCTTGAGTCCAGCAACCCCCAAATCACCCACAGTCCCAAAAGTCTCACAATCCAAAAGTCTCTGTCCCGGGTCAGTGCAGCCCCAGAGCTCAAGAGTCTCTCTGCAGAGGTCCCCCTCCCCAGCCTGGGTAGAAAGGGGCACCTTACATGGTTTCGGGGCCAACTGCCCTGCCTCTTCGTGGGGTTCTGCTTCCACTAGTCATCTCCGCAAACAGCTCAGCTCCGCTTGCTCTGTGGGCTGCTCCGCTCTGCCAGCTGCTCTGGTCCACCAGCTGTCCTGTGAGCCACTCCAGCCATCCTCGCGAGCTGCTTGGCTCCACTCACCCAGTGGCTGCACAAACTGCACCACTCTGCTCTGCCAGCTGCTCTGCTCCACAGTATGGCTTCAGGCTCCCCCACTCATTAGCACAGTACTCAGTGCTCTCAGCTCAGCAAATCCAGCTCTTCAGTGATTTCAGCTCTTAGTGATTCCAGCTCTTAGTAGGGGAGCCCCAGTACCAGTGAATTCTGCTCAGTAACCTGCATTTAGATTCTTAAGGGAATCAAAAATTAACTCTGACATTCCACAGTGGAGAGAGGCACAGGTGGAACTGGTGCTTCTGGCTCACACAAAGAGCCTGCACCACCAAGTACAGATCTCTGTCCCCAGCCTCTCTCTCTTGACTGGGTTTTGGAACCCATGTCCCTTGTCTAGCAAGTGCTATTTAGTTGACAATGAAACCCTCTATCATAAGACAGTTTTGTAGTTCCTCATTTACTTAATCGGGATGACAACATTTTATTGCTCCTGCCCCAATAACAACAAAATTGGGCTCCCATAGCTGTGAAAATAACCATCCCAGGCTGCTTTGCGGTATGCTAAGTGGGGTGGGAGTGCCCATGCAAATAACTGAAATGCTAATGCGAATATTTGAAACTTCTTTCCGCGCTCCCCATAATCTACCACCAGATGTCAGGGTAGAGCTCATCCTGACTCTGCTTACATTGCTGACCTTTGAACTTTCTCCAATTTGTTGTCCTTTTAAATATGTCGTGCCCAAAACAAAATGCAGTAATGCAACTGAGGCCTAATCAGTGTTGGGACGAGCAAAATAATTGCCTTGCTTGTTTTACATGGGATACGCCTGTTAATACCATTTAATATAATATTTGTCTTTTTTTGTGAGAGTGTAGAATTGTACTTAGTTTTTTATTCACTACTACCCCACATCTTTTTCTGTTATTAGTTTATTTATTATACTGCCATTTTCTGGACTCTATACACCTTTCTGCAGCTCATTGCCTGCTATGTCCCCCTCACTCTGAATATGAAGAAGTCCTTCCTTGTCATCTATACAGTCAGGGCCTTGTGGGATTTTGAGGGTCTGTCAGGGTGGACAGAGAAGGGCTGAAGGAGGCCACTCTATATGGCAGGGTCAGGTGGGTGGACTTCCCCTCACTACTTAAGTTGCTCAATGTATCATACAGTTGTGATCTGTGATTTTAGCCCCCTGTCATACTTTTTGCTCAAATCCCTCTCTCCATTAGAAGCTATGCTTTCTCTGATTTCCCTGTGATTCCGAATAGCTTTGAGACACATATCCCTGGCCCGATCTGCATGGCCCAGTATCGTTCCCTATCAAAAGAACAATGAAACTGCTGTTATTATGAGCTAAACCATAGATATTTTAACTTAGTTTTCCTATCTGATGGATTTTTTTTGTGGGAGGGTAGCATGGGGCCCTACATTTGACAATTTTTTTTGATTCATCAGGATCATGTTGCATTTTAATCTTAGCCTCCAAAATCCACATAATACTCAAAAGACACTTTGTTTTTAATTTTTGTTGTCTTTAATCAAGTTGTGTAGTGTTTCACAGTGTTTTATGTCTTTAGGTGTCTAGGTTGAGTGTTGCAGTGAGGCAAGCTTGTGAACATATATGTGCTAGTATGATGCCAGTTTCCTACATCATTTCAGCCTAGAAAGTTTTGAATGAATTAATAGTTCCCCCTGCTGACAGTTGGTATAGAAAAAATTTTGAGACAGATTTTCAGTATTTAGGTTTGCTATCTCCTTACACAATATAATTTAGCATACTGATTTGATTATTAGTCTGAGTACCAAAGGGCTGGTTGCCTACTGAAAATGAAAAGTACTTGACTCCTGTTTAAAAAAAACGTATTAGTTTATATAAAAGTAAGCACTAGAATGATTGTTGAGCAGGTGCAAACTAAGCATTCTTGACTGACACATTTGCTTCCATTGTTCATGAAAGGACACAGTAGTGGGCAGTTTCTAATCACTTTGCACTTCGACATGATGCACCATAAGTCACTGTGAATTGGAAGAATACAAAGCAATGAGTTAAGTATTGTATAACAAAACAACCCCTCTCACACATTATTCAGATATGATTCTTTTGCCCCAGCTTCCTCCCTGTTTTATGTCTAGTCAGATGGTTATTACAAGAGGGTATATTACTTTGTTAACATACTTGAGAGTAATTGACTACTTGCATGCAGTATCTGAAAAGGAAAAAAAATAATGTAGAACAAACATATTTCTTTTCTTCTATATTCCAGTTTTGATGGTCATCTTACTCTGTCTACAGCAGTTACTACCAGAAAACCAGAGTGCGACTCCAGTAGGTTTTTATGTAATCTCAGTTTGGATAAACTCTGCAGACTCATTGGTTTAGTGGTGAAGAATTACACTCCATTTTGTTCATTTATTCTCACCACTGAGCTCCAGAGGTAATTCTGGCAATTACCAGGAAGCCTAACTTCAGTATCAGGCAAATTGGTTGAAAATGTAGTAAAGAACAGAATTATCAAACACATAGATCAGGGGTCGGCAAGCTCTGGCACACGTCTCGCCACGGTAAGCACCCTGGCGGGCTGGGCCAGTTTGTTTATCTGCTGTGTCGGCAGGTTCAGCTGACCGTGGCTCCCACTGGCTGTGATTTGCTGTCCCTGGCCAATGGGGCAGCGGGAAGCCGCGGCCAGTACATCCCTCGGCCCATGGCACTTCCTGCCTCCTCCATTGGCCTGGGACAGCAAATCACAGCCAGTGGGAGCCGCGGTCCACTGAACCTGCTGACACGGCAGGTAAACAAACTGGCCCGGCCCGCCAGGATGCTTACCCTGGTGAGCTGCATGCTAGCGGTTGCCGACCCCTGACATAGATGAACATGATTTGTTGGGGAAGAGTCAACATGGCATTTATGAAGGGAAATCATGCCTCGCTGATCTACTAGAATTACTTGAGGGGGTCAACAAACGTGTACAAAGGTTATCCAGTGGATATAGTGTACTTGGACTTTCTGAAAGCCTTTGGCAAAGTCCCTCACCAAATGCTCTTAGCAAAATAAACAGTCTTGAGATAAGAAGTAAGGTCCTTTCATGGATCAGTAGCTGGTTAAGAGATAGGAAAGAAAGGGTAGAATAAATGGTCCGTTTTCAGAATACAGAGAGATAAATAGCAGTGTCTCTCAGGGATCTGTACTGGGACCCGTGTTGTTTGACATATTCATAAATGATCTGGGAAAAAGGGTAAACAGTGAGGTGGCAAAGTTTGCAGATGATACAAAAAGAATAGGAGTACTTGTGGCACCTTAGAGACTAACAAATTTATTGTAGCATAAGCTTTCGTGGGCTACAGCTCACTTCATCAGATGCATGTAGTAGAAAATACAGAAGGACGATTACATATATATATATATATATATGTGTGTGTGTATATATATATATATATATATGTGTGTGTGTATATATATATATATATATATATTATATATATATATATATATATATACTATATATATAAATATATTATATATATAATATATATATATATATAAACAGGGAACATGAAACAATGGGTGTCACCATACACATTATAAGGAGAGTGGTCAGTTAAGGCGAGCTGTTGTCAGCAGGAGAGAAAAAGAACTCTTTGTAGTGGTAATGAAAATGGCCCATTTCCAGCACTTGACAAGGAGATATAAGGAACTGGGAGTGGAGGTGGGGGGAGATAAACATGGGGAAATAGTTTTACTTTGTGTAATGGCCCATCCACTCCCAGTCTTTATTCAAACCTAATTTAATGGTGTCCAATTACACAAAGTAAAACTATTTCCCCATGCTTATCTTTCCCCCACCTACAGTTCCTTATATCTCCTTGTCAAGTCCTTGAAATGGGCCATTTTCATTATCACTACAAACAGTTATTATTCTCTCCTGCTGACAACAGCTCACCTTAACTGATCATTCTCCTTATAATGTGTATGATAACACCCATTGTTTCATGTTCCCTGTGTATATATATCTCTTCCTTCTGTATTTTCCACTACATGTATCCGATGAAGTGAGCTGTAGCTCATGAAAGCTTATGCTATAATAAATTTGTTAGTCTCTAAGGTGCCACAAGTACTCCTGTTCTTTTTGCGGATACAGACTAACATGGCTACTACTCTGAAACCAGACGATACAAAATTATTCAAGATAGTTAAGTCCAAAACAGACTGCAAAGAGTTACAATGGGATCTCACATTACTAGGTGAATGGGCAACAAAATCGCAGATGAAATTCAATGTTGATAAATGCAAAGTAAAGCATATTGGAAAATATAATCCCAACTCTAAATACAAAATTATGGGATCTAAGTGATCTGTTATCACTTAAGAAAAAGATCTTGGAGTCATCGTGGAGTATTCTCTGAAAACATCTGCTCAATGTGCAACAGCAATCAAAGAAGCCAACAGAATGTTAGGAATCATTAAGAAAGGGATAGATAATCACAAAATATCATAGTGCCACTATATATAGCCATGATATCACCACACCTTCAATACTGTTGCAGCTCTAGTCACTCCATCTCAAAAAAGATATATTAGAAATGGAAAAGGTACAGAGAAGGGCAAGAAAAATGGTTAGGGGTATGGAACCGCTTCTATATGAGGAGAGATTAAAAAGACTGGGACTATTCAGCTTGGAAAAGAGGTGACTGTGGGGGAATATGATAGAGGTCCATAAAATCATGAATGGTGTGGAGAAAGTGAATAAGGGAGTGTTATGTACCCCTTCATATAACACAGGAACCGGGGTCACTCAATAAAATTAATAGGCAGCAGGTTTACCACAAACAAAAGGAAGTATTTCTTCACACAATGCACAGTCAATCCGTGGAATTCATTACCATGGGACGTTGTGAAGGCCAAAACTATAACTGGATTCAAAATAGAACTAGATAAGTTTATGGAAGATAGGTCCATCAATGGCTATTAGCCAAGTGGTCAGGAGTGCAACCTATGCTCTGGGTGTCTTTAAGCCTCTGACTGCCGGATGCTGGGAGTGGATGATAGGGGATGGATCACTTGCTGATTGCCCTGTTCTATTCTTTCCCTTTGAAGGATCTTACATTTGCCACTCTCAGAAGACAGAATGCTGGGCTAGATGGACCATTGGTCTGACACAGTATGGCCATTCTCATGTTCATACTTAGTCAAGAACTCAGTAACATTCCCTTGCTGAGAGTGATCAGGATCTAGGAACTTGATGTATCATTTTAAAATTTTAAGCCCAGCAACAAAAGTGTGCTGTCAGTTCATCTTTCTGGACGCTGCAGTGCAGCCACTCTATGGTTCAAAGATAGGAAACACGAGGCAAGATTCTGTCTGTTTCCTCTATGTATAATTTACTATGCAACTTAAACTCTGGACCCATTTATTGGTCTTAACAGCAGAGTTTCTAGGCCAACAGCTAAATCAGCTGTAGTGCTCTGCATTTGCAGACAAGCCTTATGATTTACAAAATTTAATAAGCTGGCCGCTTATGACTTTTTTTCAAAGATAATAGCTGCCAAAAAGGTTGTCAGAAGCACATTTACCCATTGGTATAATGAAACTTTACTTTTTTTGTGCAAAAGCGTATAAATACTCTCCAACTATTGCTAATTCATTAACAATGATTAAATTCTAGAAAGGTCTGCTGTTTGGATATGGTAATACATTAGTGACTTTTTTAGCAACATTATATGGCAGTGATATTTCCTGGGTAACAGTGCAGTGAGCTGCAGACAAAGACCAGAGGATTTATAGTATCTTATCTGTACTCTACTTCATTAAAATCAAGGTAGCAAGAAGTCAAAGTTCCTGTCTCATCCAGAAGGTACCTTTCAGTATTTAGCGCCCACTTGCATTAGTTGAGTTGAAAAGCTGTAGCCACTATAATACTTTCTGCTTAATAGATTTTTTAAAATAATGTTTTAATAAAAAGATAAATGCACATCAAACACTCAGACACATTTTGCTATGTTTAGATGTACCTGTGGGCGTACATCTATAATATCAGAGTTGGTTGGAAAAAGGAAAAAATTGCAGTGTGTTGGGGTTTTTTTTGTGGCATTTCATTTCTGTTTCTCATTGAAATGTCATTGACTCTACTGATGGCAACTTCAAGATAATCACATAATAACTTTAAGGAACTGCATGGGTTTCTGGCCACAAGCCCACAAACACAAAATATCATGTGAGAAAATTTAATTGTATGAATAGTCCTATTGACTTCAGTAGGTCATAAAGTAGCACACACATAAGTACTTTCAGAATCAAGGCCTATATTTGTAGCCCTTGTCCTTACCTTCCTCCTTTCTCCACAGATGTTTTCCCTTTCAGTTGTTTTCTTGCCTAATATTTAGGGCCTGATCTCCAAACCCTTGCTATTCAGTGTCATATTTACTGCCTTAACTAGTCCCTTTGTCAACCAAAGGCCTTTTAATTATAATTGCTACACCCAGTACACCCTAACCCATTGGTGCCAGCTTTCAAGAGATGCTGTACCACTGTGACACTGGGTTTTCTCTTCTTTTCTTTTTTTTTTTTTTGCTTGTCTGCTGGAGCAAGCGGGGGAAGGCAGGAAAGAAAGGAGAAGTGGGGATGCTGAAATGTTTTTTGCTATGTTTGGCAAAACGGCTAGGGCTACTCCTGAATGCAAGAATTTCTTTGACAAACTCACCTTGTCCAATTCATTTATTCATAAAGCAGCTAGCATATTTTGGGGCACTGCGGAAATAATAAATAAAAATAGTCATTTCTGGCTGGATTACAAACTGGAAAATATTAAGAAAAAGTAATTCCTTTCAAATGAAAATATTTTTCAAACAATATAATGAAGACATTTATTCACTATTTTTTTTTTAATTTAGTGACCCTTTGTGATCAAGATTGCTTCCCTTTTGACAATAATACTTGGGATGATTCTACTTTTTCATGTATGCTTTGCTCCCTTACTTTTATTTTTATACCCACCTATAACTATTACATTAGTCTGTACTTCTGGGTGTGCCAGTATATCATGTTTCCTGGAGGAATGTGAACAAAATCACATCCTTCTGATCTCCTTTTAATATGTGGAAGGTTCTGATAGTCCCTTTGGGCTTGACAAAATACATCATACAACATAGCACCTGCTATTAAATAAGACTTGTTTCTTCAACCATTCTGAGATTTGAAATTCCTCATGGAGATAACCCAGAGGCACAGTCTTCCTTTGTAGGATGCTGTTCCTGTTTAGACTACATTTTTTTTTGTAGCTGTCATTGTTGCTGGCTTAATCAATCTTCCTCCTTAAGATCGTTTTCCTCGTATAAAAATAGCCAGTCATTCCAAATCTTTAAATTGGTTTGTCTTGTGTCCTGTTTCCTGTCTTCCATTGTTCTTGTCCCTTCTCTTCCCCACACCCACTGCCTTCAGCTTTCTTGATTACATGATTCACATTTATGTAAATTATTCCTATGATATTTCTCTCAACTTAGTCCTGTGGGAATATGATCCCTATTTCAAATGCATATGTTTTACAGAGCTGCTTGGGAAGGTTGGCTTAAATATGATGATAAATGTGGGAAAAATAGATATGTTTTGTTATCATAACCTTCCTGCTATATTTTCTTTCCACTACAGGGAGTTTCAGGGATGTATAGCAAAACAAACTGCAGTCACCTGGGTGTTTTCCACTCTAGTTCTTTCATTTTAAATGATGTGTGATTTTTTTTCTGATAAATATCTTTAAGTTTTTTTTCTGTGTGTACTTTGGTCAACATCATGTAAATATTTAGTCTCTATACCAGAGGAATTCTTATTTTTTGCTTTTTACCATTGTAATATAAAGGCTGTGTGTGGGACAACTTTTAAGGTCAAGCAGAAAGGAAGATTTTCTCTCACAAACATCTGTCAACAACCACATGGAAGAGCAGACAGTACTAGCATAATTTAATGTGCTTCCACTGGGTGAAAAATTCTTTTTTGACACTATGTCATGACTTGTACTTTAAGTGAAGCCTTTTCAGGTGGTATATCTTACACTGCATTGCTTTTCTTTTCTTAGACTAATATTTTCCAGTCTTCTTTTTATTGGCTGATGCTACAAACATGTCAAAAAACGCTCATAAACATTATTTATTCCTTCAGTATTCGCTGTCCACTGTGATAAAGAATGAACAGTTGCTATTCTGCAGATGGTAGGAAAACTAGTTTCAAGATTCTGTGAACCTGCAGGTCACCCATGGCTATACTGGAATACAACTAGCCGGTGATTAAGCAGTAGGTTTGATAGGCATAATTGTGAAGAGACCTATTGGTCTGACAGCTGTCCTTTACCAGCAGGGGCTGCTGCAGAGCAGTAATAATCACAGATCTGTCCTAGGGGACTTTCAAAATGTGTTTTTTTTAAAACTATATATAATAATTTTTACATTTCATGACGCTGTTAGTTCTGTTGAGGGCAAGAATTAGTGAGAAAAGTAAAAGTCACTGAAGAATATAAAAGCTGGACAGGAGAAGAATAAGTGTTCTTGAAACTTTGTATAAAATACAGAATATGCATAAGATGGATTGAAGTAACTTCCTTAGATGAGAAAGTTATGCTAATGTGAGTTATATAATAGCCTAAAATCCTATTCACTACAAAACAAAATCTTTGAAAAGAAAGGAAAAGGAAAAAGATGGATTGTAAGTGAAGTTAAAACTTAATAGAAAAATCCCCTTAGTAATAGTAACCTCTGTTTTTTTAGGGTTCATTATCTTAAACACATCACTGAGAATATGCAACTATGAACACAGGACTCAGGCGGGGAAAACTGATATTATTCTAAAGATGGAAGAGAAAGCATAATGATGTAAGTATTTGGTTGCATAACTGTTTTTTTCACTTAAGGGATTTGTTCTCCAATAGCTGAATTAGCCATGCATCCCTTTGTTTATACTGCAGGATTTCCACAGGCCAGAATGACTGCCCTGGCTATGCTCTATTTATTGAAAAGACTATCTCACTATATTGCGTCATATTGCCAGGTCCCTTTTAGAAGAAGAAAATCAATATCGGTGTCAAAGAAACCGACTTACTTGTTCAGATCATGAGATGGTACCATTTGCTTGGTGATATGATAAGCTCGAAGGTGAAATCATAAATATATAAGCCAGGATTGGAATACAGAATCTTTAGATTTTGTAGGAGAATTTGCAGGTAAATCCGACATACTCAGGGAATAGAACTTTTCTTGCATTGGTCTTAACGTGTTTCCCTAATCTTCCTCCCCTCTTTTTTAGATGGCTCCTGAATTGACTGAGGAGGCAAGTAAGTGACCCACTCTAATGTGGCAGCATAAGTTGCCTATACCTCAGCTAGCAGGAACGTCCCGCGCACTGAGCAGGTGACAGAGTGCGCTTTGGACTCTGAAAGGACTCTCATACGTATCTGACTTTTGCTGTTGTAGCGATTGAAAGCTTTAACCTGCCCCCAAACTCAAGATACTGAGGACTGAGATTGTTTTTGTTGGGTTGTGCAATGCCGTTAGCTTACTACCTACCTCTACATGATTAAAAAAAAGAAAGGAAAGAAACCAACATTTCTGATATTTTATGTTTTGGCATATGAGGATGTGGGGGGAGATTTAAAGAGCCCATCTTCAAAAAAGAGCTAGATAAGTTCATGGAGGATAGGTCCATCTGGCTATTAGCCAGAATGGACAGGGATGGTGTCCCTAGTCTCAGTTTGCCAGAAGCTGGGAATGGGCGACAGGGGATGATCACTTGGTGATTACCTGTTCTGTTCACTCCCTCTGGGGCACCTGGCATTGGGCACTGTCAGAAGACAGGATACTGGGCTAGATGGACCTTTGGTCTGACCCAATATGGCCGTTCTTATGTTCTTATCTTCCATTTAGGCACCAAAATTATTAGCCAGATTTTCAAAAGAGTGTGTGGTTATGGCCAATAAGTGTCACAATGGGAGCTACTTGGTACTGAGTACTTGAAAATATGTTCCTCAGCTGTTTTGAAAATCTGGACTGTGGAATCTCACATCCATGTGCTGGAGTGCCTTACAATATCGATTTAAATCCTGGTCCTACTGAAGTTGATGAGAGTTTTGCAGCTGACTTCAGTGGGTCCAGGATTTCACCCATACTCTTTTGTTATGACTAATATCGGAGTCAAGTTGAAAGTTTGGCGACTTAGAACTTAAGAGAGTTGAGCATGGGTATCCTTATTCTAGCACTGTGCTTGCAGATCTCGAATTGAAGTATTTGGCTGGCTTTCTAGACTCTCTTATTACAGTAAACACACGTACATTTAACCCATTTAGGCATCATCTTCCTCAAAGGAGGTTCCTGAAAAAATAATTGATGCAAAAGTTGCATTAGAAAAGATCAATGACAAAATGTCACTGACAAGCGAACTTGTGTAAAGATCCTTAGAGTGTTATAATATAAAGTGAAAGCAATGCAGCCACATTGCTTTTATGTCTTTGATCCCATGTTCAAGTCTAGCATAGGCCTGCAGCAGTGCTTAAACTGTAACACTGTTACAAAAGCAGCTATTGACTTTGGCATTATTGAGAACCTAATACCAGTTATTGAAGTCAGGTTTTACTGATTTTTAACACTGACAAAACTTCTGTAAGGGCAGATCTGGTAAATATTTCTTTTATATTTCTTTGGAACTCCTGATTGTCAAAACTACTATATAGGCAGTGTAAACAGTAGTATACTCCATAATTTATATAATACATAATCAAGGACAAAGTGCTATGAGAAATATTTTCACACATTAGGAATAACTTCTCATGATTTGAGTTGCAGAGAGAAACAGAGCCATGAATGGGTTATTATAGGTCATCCTTAATGAGCGGGACTCTTTCTAATATCATACTGCCTGCAGTCATCTATTTGCTTTATAAAACATATTTATTTATTTTTTCTAATATTACTTTTACAACATTTTAGAAAGTGATTTATTGGTTCCTAAATTGTGTGGATTGAAGTTGATTGGTTGGAGGATTGAACTATATATTGTCACTCATAGTGTCAGTTTTAAGGAACACAAAAGGGATCCTTTATGCCAGACTCTCTAAATCTCCCTGGGTCTTAGTCTGATGAATACAGCCTATGCAGCACAGAGTTGGTTTAAATTACACACTCATGAAATGGACTGCTGAGCAGACTAACCTTGAGAGATAATTGTGGTTTGTGTTGTGTTCATTTGTTAGTGGGTGGATGGAATGAGGGGTCTGTGTGGGTGGAGTTGGGTTTCAATGTGTGAGGTGCTGCTGCACCAAACCTGTCAGGTGTCACTTCTCTTGCATGGCATACACACATTAGGCCCCCTTGTCATGCATTGCTGCATCGCCACTGGATTTTTCCACAACTAGTATAGCTGCAGGAAGGCAGCAGGGCTTAGCTGCCTCCCAGAACAACCTCTCTCAGGCTTCCCCATGCAATAATATCCCTAGCAATCTCGGCTCACCGAACAAGCTCCTAATACCTCCTCCTCTAAAACCACATAAATAAACAAAACAAAAAACTTGACTGCTCAGTGTTCCCAATAAACTTCATCATCTTACTGATTTCTTTCTGGAGTAGCTGCCCGGGCCTTCCATGGACAATTCCACCTTACCCTCCTTATCTGTCCATGCTTTTTCTCTGTATTGGCCTCTTCTCATTCTGCTGGAGTGATCACCTCACATCACTTGTTTGTAGGCAACTTCTCCAGTGAGTGAAAATTAGGCTACAAATCCCATTAATGTATACCTTGTGTTGTATATGAGCCTTTGGAAACCCATATGACCTTTCCTGTTGGGCTGAGATACTCCTGGACCCCTCACCAGGCTAAGATCATGGAATCATAGAATCATAGAAATGCAAGGCTGGAAGGGACCTTCAGAAGGCATCTAATCCATCTCTCCATGCTGAGGCAAGGCCAAGTATACCTAAACCATCCCTGCAGGTTTTTGTCTAACATGTTCTAAAAAACCTCCAGTAACAGGGAGTCCACAACAACCTTTGGAAACATATCCCAGTGCTTAACTATCCTTATAGTTAGAAAGTTTTTCCTAATATCTAACCTTTAATTTCCCTTGCTACTGATTAAGCTGATTACTTCTTGTCCTATTTTCCGTAGACATGGAGAATAATTGATTACCATCCTCTTTGCAACCACCTTTTACATATTTGAAGACTGTTCTCAGGTCGCCATCAGTTTTTTCTCAAGACTAAACTTGCCCAATTTTTTAACATTTCCTCGTAGGTCAGGTTTTCTAATCTTTTTGTTAATTTTTTTTCTCTCCTCTCTACTCTCTCCAATTTGTCCACATTTTTAATGTGTGGGGTCCATGTCATGATTGCAATCTGATTGTAGTTGAGAGAGAGAAAAGTGAAGAGAATGAAGAAGAAAGCACAGTAGGCCTCTAGTGCTAATAGTGGCTTCATCCTCAGGCCCCGTGTCTTATACCTGCACTATTTGTGGCAAGGACTGTTACTCATGAATTGGACTTTTTAGCCGTTTGCAATGCTTCAATGTGACACAGTCACTCTACTGTTTTGGTAATTACATCATCATCTTTTGAGATGGATGGTTGACAATGGGCACCAACAGTGGACACAATACTCCAGCTAAGCCCTCACAAGTGCCAAGTAGTGCGGGTCAACTACCTCCTGTGTCTTACATACGACAGTCTTGTTAATATACCCCAGAGTGATGATAGCCCTTTTCAGAACTGCATCACATTGTTGATTAATATACAATTTGTGGTCCATTATAATTCCAAGATCCTTTTCTGCAGTACTATGGCTTATCAATTATTCACCATTTTGTATTAGTACATTTGATTTTTTTATTCCTTAGTGTAGTACTTTGCACTTGTCTTTATTTCAGCATGTTGATTTCAGACCAGTTCTCCAATTTAGCAATATAATTTTGAATTCGAACACTGTCCTCCAAAAGTGCTAGAAACTCCTGCCAGCTTGGCATCATCCACAAATTTTATAAGGATACTCTCCACACCATTATTCAAGTTGTTAATGAAAATGTTGAATAGTACTAGACCCAGGACAGATCCTTGCAAGACCCCATTAGATATGTCTTCCCAGTTTGACAGTGAACCATTGATCACTACTATTTGAGTACAGGTTTTCAACTAGTTATGGACACACCTTATAGCAATTTAATCTATACCACATTTTCCTAGTTTGCTTGTGAGAATGTCATGTAGGACTGTGTCAAAAGCCTTACTAAAATACAGAGATATCATTGCTACAGCTTATCCCCATCTACTAGGCCAGTAAGCTTGTCCAAGAAGGAAATTGGGATGGTCTGGCACACTTTGTTCTTGACAAATTCATTTTGGCTATTCCTTATAGCCCTATTTATCTTCTAGAACAATGTTTCCCAAATTTGGGATGCCATTTGTGTAGAGAGAGCCCCTGGTGGGCCGGGCCAGTTTGTTTACCTCAGGTTCAGCCGATCGCGATTCCCACTAGCCGTGGTTCGCCGCTCCAGGCCAATGGGAGCTGCTGGAAGCAGTGCGAGCTGACGGATGTGCTGGCCGCCGCTTCCAGCAGCCCCCATTGGCCTGGAGCAGTGAACCGTGGCCAGTGGGAGCCGCGGCCAGTAGGAACTGCGATCGGCCAGACCTGCAGGTAAACAAACCGGCCCGGCCCGCCAGGAGCTTTCCCAAGTTTGGGAAACACTGCTCTAGGTGCTTGCAAACTGATTGTTTAATAATTTGTTCCAGTATCTTCCCAGGTATCAAAGTTAAGCTGACTGGTCTATAATTCCCCATGTCCTCTTTGTTCCATTTTTAAAGATAGGAACTATGTTTGCCTTTCGCCAGTCCTGTGGGGTGTCACCTGTCCTCCATGAGTTCTCAAAGATAATCACTAATGTTTCCGAGGTTGTTTAGAGGACATTGGTTGCAACAGTTTATTGCCACTGCTGCAACACAACAGCTACTATAATAGTATAACATTGAAACTCAGCTACTAGAACACAGTCTAAAACCCAGGCCCCCTAAATAATCCTTGTTGCCATCTCCTCAAGTTAACGTTGGTCCTCCCTGAACTGCAGTTGTCCCGAATACTCCAGCCTCACTGTTCCAACTCCCACTGCACCATCATATCTTCCTAATTCCAAACACTGTTCTCCCTAATTTATGGTGCCCTGTACAACCAGATCCCTGGCATTCCTACTCTTTTCTTTTACTCTGAAGAGGCAGGACCAAACAGCAGAATGAACACTACTAGTGCCAGGTTCTGTGATTAGGGGAAGAGCAAAGGTTGGCTTCTTTACCCACCCCTGTCCTTGAAGAAGAAGGAATTCCCAAATATATATATGTGCGCTTTTGTGTGTGTATGTGAGGTGTGTATGTGTGAACCCTCTTGCCACAAACCTCCTTCTGGGAGTGGTGAGGGATTGGCTCCTAACTCCATCCATGCCACTTATTCCTCCTCCCACTGCTTGAGAAGAGGCCCAAGAGGAATCCCTTCTCCCTCCCAGCTTTCTATTTATATACCTGCTTGCATATCTTTGCAGGGGCTCTATAATATGTATCTATTACATATGTATCTATTATATTCTGTAGTTAATGTATGTATACCTTTGCAGGGGAAAATTAGTAACTTGCTTTTATCTGTAAAAAGTGCCACACATGGAACTGCATACAACATGGCAGCTATGCCAGTGCCTGTGATAAATTATTCTTTTAAAAAATGTCTTTTTTTGAGTAATTTCATGATCAAAACAGATAGTTATCATTCCTATTTATTTTTTGTAGCTCATTCTTTAAGAACATTATAAAATATAGTAACTGGGAAAGGGGAGAGGAGCACCCTGATGGAAAGAGTTAAAAACTTTGGACTGGCCAGGAATATTTTAAGCATCTTCTCTTTTTGATTAAATTTAGCACACTAATATACACCTCTACCCCGCTATAACGCCACCCGATATAACACAAATTTGGATATAACGTGGTAAAGCAGTGCTCCAGGGGGGTGGGGCTGCGCGCTCCGGTGGATCAAATCATGTTCGGTGGATCAAATCATAATGCAGTTTCACCTATAATACGGTAAGATTTTTTGGCTCCCAAGGACAGCGTTATATCGAGGTAGAGGTTTACATACTGTATATTTCAAGAACAGAATATATTTTAAAGAGCTCACAGTGGTTCAAAGTCTGAAATATAACAGCAAAAGTAAAAGCATCAGGTTTTGTGTACATATGTATCTATTATATTCTGTAGTTAATGTATGTATACTGTAGAAGGTACACTGGAAAATCACAAGTCACTTAAAATGTCACTGACTGGAGTATGTCTGAATTGTGCTGTCAGTGTGGAGAATGAATTCAAATAATAGGTGCCATTACTGTCGCAGGAAACTATTAGTTAAAGTTCACAGTGCTTGGCTAGACCATTTAGACCTTTATGAGGAAAAAAATGAAATTTTGAATGTTTGAATGTTCTTATATTCTTCCTTAATTTGAGCAAAGGCTCAAAGTTTAACCAAAAGTGTTTGGAAATAAGTCCCAGTGCTGTACTCTTAGTCCAAGTTCCACTGAGCAGAGGACGCTGAGCAGAGGACACTAGTATCATGAGAATGTTAAGCTTGACTCAAGGTGGACTGACAAGTTGTTATTCCTCTCATTCTTACTTCTTTTTAATGATCTGCACCTGAGCTCCACTGTATTGCGTGACACTTATTAGCAATCTACCGGTCTGAGACAACTGTTGTTTATCCATATCTCACCTGTGATTACATTAACAAGAGATGATGTGCAGCAGTGTCTGGTGCCAGCTGAAGGTCAAGGGAAGAGCAAAGGAAGTATCAGGCATTTGTCTGTCACTGTGGGTATTGCAGACTCAGTTTCACTGAAAGCAGCAGGCTGAGTGATCTCACACCATTAATCTCAATGGGACATAAGTGCATGCTACCTGCATTAGTTCCTCCGTTCCAGGAATGGAAACATGGAGCTATTAGCGCATCTCATTCACATCCTAGATAAGAATGTTGAAATAGTTCCACATGGCAGATGAACAAAAGAAGTCATTAGGCTTATGCTTGTCCACATGTGTTCAGCTGGCTGACAGAAAGTGCCCCTGCTATTTTAAATCAAGACTGAGAGACTCAAGGCTACTGATTTACTGAATTTCACTCAACTCTGAATCATTTTTTTTATTTTTCTCGTGAGGAGCTGCTTCAAAGCAACTAAGTCTCATTGACTAAAACAGTTACTTTGATTTTCAGCCATGCACAGTCTAATAATATTATTGTGTGGAAGAGAATGATCATATTCTTTTTAATTAGAAATTCTCTCGGAGACTATGATAGAATATAAGCTTTCAGATATAGTGCAATTTTAAATAAGCATCTCTCTCTCTCTCTCTCTCTCTCTCTCTGTGTATATACATACACTTGCATATATATCTGCATAGATAGATAGATATGTCTGTCTGCGTATTAAAGAAAGGAAATAGTTTTTCTCACTCCTTATTGAAATTCACAGAGTGCCATTCTACAGGCATTGTGTGCTTGCATAAGTGGTAACTGACTTCTTCCTTTTGTTTCCTTTCTTTCCTGTGTTGTATGCCTTGTTTTTTTCTAACAACATTTTTTCCCTTTTGCAAATCATGCAGACACT
The DNA here is from genome assembly GCF_020497125.1 of Mauremys mutica. Lineage (NCBI taxonomy): Eukaryota > Metazoa > Chordata > Testudines > Geoemydidae > Mauremys > Mauremys mutica. The sequence goes on from NC_059072.1 coordinate 296,900,859, forward strand.
TGGGCCCCTGCTAGCCTGGCGCAGCCACCAGCAACTTTTCACAGCAAAACCCTCCAATCCCCTGTAAAGCATATAAAATAACACCATTTTGCAGACAGGAAGAGACTGAAAGGTGGTGAGCCCCTTCAACGCCTATTGACTCAATTGGGGAGTTCTGGGGGCTCAGCACCTGGCAGGAAGTGTGCAGGAAGTGCTCAGCACCTTGCAGGAAGTGCTGAGGGGGCAAATTTGCCTAAATTGTCTTTGAATGACAAACTAACTGTCCCCTGAGTGAAAACAGATCACTAGATCTCCCTGCTTCAATCTCAATTAAACAGACATTAAAGAGTGCTTGTATACCTCTCCTCTCCATCTCATTGGTATAAGGGCCTGATCCAAAACCCACTGCATGTCAGCAGAAAGACACCCAGTGACTTCAGTGGCTTTTGGTTCTGGCCCTACTTTTTGTATGTTTCAGGTTTTTATAAACAATACAGATGAAGCATAATTTTAACCAGTTCTACCACGGAAAAATGCTACTTGTTTTTGTAACTTTCTCTGAGCTGTTTCCATTGAAGTAGAATATGCTGGCTTTCTAGAGCATGACATTCTTTTTTGGCTTGTTCCTCTTGAACCAAACATAAAATCATTATTTTGTTTTGGGGACTCATTGGTATTTAAAACCAACTCCCAGCATCTCACAAGATGCAATTGTACTTGTAAGTACAGTAATGGGCAACAAATAAGAAAGATTAAGAACACTATAGCCAGGTTGTAGTGAAACAACAAAAAAGGCTGCTGCATTCTTTTTAAACAAACAAAAAGCATAATTGGAAAAAATCATTTTTATGTTCTCTTACATTAGATGGGACCACCGAGTGAAACATTCACTGATGAATTACTCCCTTAATCTGCGGAGGAAAAACAGCTACTGGCAAATTAAAGAGACTTGGAACAGAGCCATGAGAACTAAATGGCTAAAAATGAAAACAGGCAAACATTTGAAGAGTATTCTACAGAACACAGATCTTCCAACACCTCCCCCTTTTCCACAGTTAATTCATTGTCATGGAAACTGAATTTATCAAAATGTTCTCGTTCACTCCTAGTGACCCAGTGAGTCGACTTACAGAGCTGGTGAAAGGTAACTCAGGCTGAAGCAATTTTTACAAATGATACGTAGCAGTTCATAAATTGGTGAATTTTGAATGGTGCCATTGTGCCTCCCAAACAGTTTTCCACAGTCTCAAAAGACTCTTTTAATCTGCAAACCAGAGGGGTCTGAAACCCCTCACTAACAAGTTAGCAAGGAAAACGTGTATAGATTTAGCTCCCCTTTTCTCCCCCTTAATTTGTTTTTCTTCTCATCCTGTTAGAATGTATGTTTAAAATCCTGTTATTTGTGTCTTTTATTTACTTCATGCATTCTCCACAGCATTTTCCTTTGCTGATCTCTAGCCCAAGGATACAAAAATCCTTCAGCTCTTCATCACAATCATCTCTCCTTATCTCTTGTTAAAGGTAGGTGTTGACTATCAAGTATGACACACAATGACTACTTTATGCTGCCACCTTTGCCAAATCTGAATTAACTGTGAAAGTCTTGGTGCCTTCATCCAGAAGGTGGGCTTGGGTGTGTTTTTTTCCATCAAACAGAAATAATGTCATTTATTATTATTATTATTATTTTAAGGATTTTACAGCTTCCACATAGCTGCAAATTCAGTCAAGGTTGATTTTTACTTTATTTTATGTTAGCAATTAGTGACTTGTTGTCATGGAAACCACACTTCACACGATTCTGGAACTTAAACGGCTGAATGTGATCATGCAACAGCCCTTCCTTCTTTTAGCCTCAGTAGTTAGTCTTTCTTTGTGTCATCTTGATTACAGATTCACATAAAATATCTATAAGCATGCAAAATAATAGCAGAGGGCTACATCAATTAAAATTGAGTATTCAATAATTTATTCTTTAATTAAAGCTCTTTCCTTTTCTTATTCCTGTAACCTTTCAAGTGTTAAAGCAGACATAAGAGCTAATCATTTGGTAAGAAATATCTTTTCTAATTAAGAGTTTGTGAGACAATAATGAAGAAAAATAAAAATTAGGATTTCAAATTCTTTTTTGGCTTTTCATGTTTAATGTAAAGGGTGAAAATTAGGAGACTTCACTGATAAATCTTTTCTAGGTGAAATATCTGCAGTGAAGGTTATAATGTTTGTGTGTGTGTGTGTGTGTGTGTGTGTGTGTGTGGGTTCAGGGAGGAGGGTGAATGCTACTTATCCTTGCTTGCTGTCAGATGAGATGAGTCAGGATACAAAAGTCAAAAGGAGGTGACACTGTATGTGAGAGTTGTGTACATGGTTTGCATATGTGGCATCCTGTAAATATGTTGGGATTAGGAATCAAAATTCACAGTGACTTCACCAGGAAATCTGCATTGTAAAACAGGAAAAACATGGAAGGAATGGTAGATTATTTGTTGACTTGTGAATGATCCCACAACCCCTTAGAAATACCACAGTGTAAAATATATTGTAAAGGCTTGTCTACATGGGAGATTTTTCCAACTATACCCATATAATTATATGGGTATATTTAAATTGATATAATTATACTGGTATAAACACCCCGGTGTGGCCTACACTGTTGGGGGCGGGGGGATGGGGGAATTGATCTAAGACATGCAACTTCAGCTATGAGAATAGCGTAGCTAAAGTCGACGTATCTTAGATCGACTTAGAATCACTTATTTCGCGTCCTTGCGGTGCAGGATCAACGGCTGCAGCTCCCCCGTCAACTTTGCTTCCGCCTCTTGCTGAGCTGGAGTTCAGCAGTTGACGGGAGAGCGATTGGGGATCAATTTATCGCGTTTACAAAACATGCGATAAATCGATCCCTGATAGATCGATCGCTACCTGCCGATCCGGCGGGTAATGTAGATGTACCCATGTGGACACTCTTATACTGGAATAAGAGTGTCCAGAAGAGGAGTTACACTGTTATAACTCTGTCTGTTTAAATTCACACCCTACTTTATACTGGTACAACTTTCCTGTGTAGAGAAGCCCCATATGTAATTTACAAGTACATATCGGGGCTGTTTTCCTCTCTGTGAGCCTAATCCTGAAAGGTACTGAATAACCCCAAGTCAATGAGTGTTCAGGGAATTTATACCTTTCATGAGACTCTCAGCACCTTGCAGGATTGGCCCTGACATTCAGGATTAGGCCCACAGGGAGGAAAACAGCCCCCAGATGTACATGTAAATTGAACTTGAAACAGGGTTGCAGCATGTTTGAAGAAAAATGAACTTTCTCACTCACTCACTGTTTCTCTCAATGTAGATATAAACAGTTTGACCAACTGTGTCTTTTTTATCAAGGAGGAAAAAGCAATGATAACATGGTCAATGCCCCTACATATTTCTTTTACTCACAGTGGAAAACCGATGTAGCAGAAATGAATCTAATTACCAAACATGACATACTTCTTAGAGATTTTTTTTGTTACTATTGGTACATACTGACACAGTATGGTCCAATTTTATCCCTTCCCCCATGCTTTTGTGAAATCAAAGCAATCTTATTGAAATCAACCTGTTTAAAATCAATATGATTGCATAGATGTACAGGTCAGAATTTGGCCCAGGTACTACATAGGGATACACTTTGTTTTGTTGACAGGTGTAAGACATGAAGCCTCATAGTAGTGAATCCATGAATATTGATTTTTTAAAACCTCTTTTCCAATTATTACACCTGCTATCATTTCAGCTAACTGTTCCTTGATTCCCATTTCTTGGAATAATTTTCAGAACAACATGCCGATGTGACAGTATTTTCTCATGACCTTTTGGAACAGTAGATTTTACAAGGGCAGGATGTAAATAAAGCCTTTACAAATATATTATAAATCATTATACTAGCTGTATACTACTCACAATTTAATAGAATCTTTCTTGAACAATTCCAGTGCATTTTGGTTTATTACATGTATTTTAGAGGCTCGTATTATATTAACGCCTCTTATTCGTTGTGCTGTTCTAATGTAATTGTTTTTGTGAACTTATCAAATTTTATCTTTGAGTTCATTAAAAACATGCTGGGTGAAGAAGATCAATTTACTAATTCAAGTTTAGAAAGGAGCATAGCATTTGCCCTGGAATTTATATCATGGTTCTTGTGCAGTAGCTTTGGAGGAAAATAAACTTTACAGAACAGCAAAATGATATTTTTCAATATACAAAATTCAGCAAACAAAAGTCCTTTGAAAATCAAATGGAAATGAAATTCGAAAAAAGAGGCTATTAAATCTGGTGATTTTCTTCAGAGTGTGTGGGTTTTTTTTACTTAACTCTTGTAATCTGTTTAACATTTTTGTACTAGGAAAGACAATAGGATATGACAGGTTCTTTGACAGTTTGCTAACACAAATTAACCTCATTTATGGTAAGACTGGCTGTGTGTGAACATCTACTTTTGCTGTGCTATGTAAAATGTCTCTGAATTGCTGTCTGTACTGGGAGGTTTGCTTCCTAAAGCTTAGATGTTTTGTAGAATAATGTCACTTATGCTATGCTGTATCAAATGATTTACTTATATGAATGGCCAGTTAGTACCTTATGACAGTGGGGAAAAATAAGAAAGAAGGAATACACCTTTTTCCAGGCTGGAGTTTTAATTTTCCACTGTTACACTTTTACAACCCCATTGATTTCTATGGGATTGCACCAGTGTTACTAGAGAGAAGCATTTGGCCCTAGATCAATCTTTAATTAATAAAGAAACCAGTTAGTCCAACTTCAGTGGGAGAAATTTGGCAAAACAAATTGTATCACAAAGAAATAATAGCCCATTTAAGGAACATTGCTTTTGACCCAGGTTTATATTTGTTTCTTGTATTTTTGTTCAGTTTGACAAATGAATAAATCACCACCATCTAGAAAAAAGAAGAAGACTATAGGAGAGAACATACTAAAGGTATTCCTTAAGAGGTTGGTGTTAACTAGGATAAATATAAGGGATATTTTTGTCTACATCTAAAGGTGACTATTGTTCTGAATTCATTTTTTTAGGAGGTGGTACATGGCAGAAAGAACTGGAGGAAGACGTTGAAAAATGTGTCAAATAAAATAAACATATGCCAGTGAACTTTCTGGGTTGGATATTTACAAATAGAAGGATCTTGGAGGATTCTGTCTTCTCCCACCTCCTAAAAGAATGAGTTATGTTTTCCTTCTCATGTTAAGGGACACTACTGAATACTGAGAGGATGTTGTGAAGGCCAAGACTATAACAGGGTTCAATAAAGAGCTAGATAAATTCATGGAGGATAGATTGGTTCATCAATGGATATTAGCCAAAATGGGCAGGGATGGTGTCCCTAGCTTGTGTTTGCCAGAAGCTGGGAATGGGCAACAGGGGACAGATCACTTGATGATTACTGGTTCTGTTCATTCCCTCTGAGGCACCTGGCATTGGCCACTGTCAGAAGACCGGATACTGGGCTAGATGGACCTTTGGTCTAACCCAGTATGGCCGCTCTTATGTTCTTATTTTACTGAGCTAAGCAACACATGAAACATCCAAAGGTCAGGTAAAACATTTCACCCTAGGCTGTGATAGTGCCAGATCCCATATATCAACCAAGTTTTGGCTTGGTCAGCTCTTGAAGGGGAGAGCATACTGGAAAACCGTTGGTGCTACATGAAGTGGTGTTTAAGGTTTTAGTAGGGGGCACTTTCCATTTTGAATTTACTGCTGAAACAAAGCAATGAATTTAATATGACTTTCTTGGTGCTCAGCACTTTTCAAAATCAGGTCTGTTCTTTAGTATGGATTTTAGCACCTAGCTTTAAGGTCCTGTTTTTGAAAATCTTTAATGGCACTGAGTTTATGCTGATAAAGCCTTCAAGGTATAATCATATCATCATATTTCTTGTACATGACACATGTTACAGATAAACTATTTCAGGGATATTTTGTCTAAAATATGTTTATGAACTATTTCCTGTATAGCTAATGGTAAGTTAGATGCACTGGTTTCCATAGGTCCAACTGTGTGCAGGTCTCACATGGAGCCTTAAAAAGCTCTAAAAATAGCCTAAAAGAGTTTTTCTATACCCCAAAATGTCAAGACATTAACATCCAATATCTTGGGACCTTCCAAGCTTAGAAGGTGGGAAACTGATCCTTTCCAATGGTATAAAGCTCTCATTTCTAGGCTTACAGGGTTGCAAGGAATTGACTTAAAAGTTATGACAATTTTATATATAGAAAAGCTGTCCTGAATATTGCTCATCCTGCACTTCAGATAGGTGTAATTTTGAGGAGAATTTCCTTATTTGGAGGGAGAAAGAAGGATCTTTTTTCTAAATAGGTTCATTTTTTAAATGCTCAGGGGTTTGAAGCAATTCAGGGAGAGATGGAGTAGACAGAGGTCAGGTGACACAGTTAAAGGTGTATGGTAAATTAATTTATCACAGGGCTCTGCAATTTATCATATAGTTATCTCCACATATGTGGAACATGTGTATACTTACGTAGCTCTATCTGAAAGTAGAGTTTGAACACTCAGTTTTGTACAAATTATGTACGAGCAGAGAAGGGCAATTTTAATTGCTGCCTATTAAAAAGGCAGTTCAATTAGGGGGAAAAATATAGATGTATATTATGCTGAGTTCTTTTTTGACCTGGTGTTCATCAGTGGCGATTGTCTGATCTTGGGTTTTTTGATGGTGAGACTGAAATTGTAATTAATTGTAGGTTTGGGAATGAATAAAAATTCACTAGCTCAATTCACTGCAGTACAGCAGTTTAGTGAGTTGAATGATGGGTCACTATCTGAAAGTGTATGTCACAGTCAAGCTACTTTTCTATTTAGGCCCTTCTGTAAAGTGGCCGAATGATGGCAGAGCAATTCATTTTCATTTGCTGGTTAACCATGGAGGAAAAGGAAAAAAAAACGCTGTTTGTGTCTTAGGGACTTAACAGGATTCATGATCAGCAAGAAGGATATTCTTCTTTCTTGAATTACCTTGTGGTAAGCCCATTTTGGAACAGTGTGATGTGGATGGGATACATCTCTCTGGAGCAGACATGCTAAACCTGTGAAAAAAATGCAGGAATTACGCTTGTTTTTGGCTTAATTGTCTTGTGAGTTGCTTGTTGGCTAGTTTTTGGCTTGTAGCTTGTTGCTTGTTTGGCTTGTAGCTTGTTGTTTGTTGCTTCTGTTTTTTGATCTGCTCCCGGCAAACAGGGTAATGGGGGCAAGCAGGGACAAGGCGGGGAGAGAGTCAGGGGTGCACAGCAGGCCCACCACAGTCCCAGACTGCACGCCAGGGGGATCTAGTCACATAGAGTGTTGGGGTTATTAGGGATTGGCTTGTTTTGGCCTTGTTTTGAAGTGGGATTAGCTTGATTTTTGGTTTATTGTGAAAGTTAGGGTGCTTATTTACTGCGTGAAAGTTGGCAACTGTGCTCTGGAGCAACATTTCATAATAAATCCTACCATATATAAAAATATTCATTTATCTGTTTATTTGTGAAGAAAACTACTTACACATTTCTGACCTGATTTAGAAGAATAATGTTGCTTGGTACTGTACATGTCATAAAAAAATTACAATAGTAGATGTGGAATTTTTTTAGCTTGAAATCCAAGATTTTCAAAGGTGGCAAGTGATTTAACACCTTATTTTATGGATGCCCTAACTGAGATACCTTAAAGGGGCCTGAATTTCAGAACAGTGGTGCTCACTGCACTCTGAAAATCATGCCCTTTTAAGATGCCTCAAATTGTACACCCATGAATTGAGACAATCAAAATTGCTAGTTGTTTGAAAATCCTGGCCAAAAATATTAAGATTTTTACTGATCAGACAGCATTATGTTTGAAATCACCTTAAGTCAAATATGCTGCATGCTCACTGGAGCTTGGTGAAAAGTGACAAAACTGGTATGTAGATTTCACTGGTTAATATTTTGTCATTTCTTTCCAGGCCATGTTGTGACCCTGATCTATTGTTTCTTCTTATATTTATTCAAAATGGGCATTTTTTGCCTTGAAAGCACAGAAGATATTAAAATATATCCCATGCTTTTTTAGTAGATTGATTTTCATATAAAAGAAATTATGAATTATTGTTTGACATTTTGTCTTTTTTTAATTATTTAAAACTAGGACAGTTTGCGGGGGTATGTCTACAGTGCAGGTGGAACTGTGCTTTCCAGCCTGGTAGACAGACCCATGTTATTTCTGCTCAAGTGCTAAAAATAGCAGTGTAGCAGGGGGTAGCATGGATGGCAGCTCAGACTAGCTGAACTGAACTGGGGGAGGTCCTTTAGTAGTGGGTGGGCAGAGCCCACCTCCTGGATCCCAACAGACTAGCTGAACTGAGTGCAAACCTTCCCAGACGCTCTGGGTATGTACTTAGGTGGCTAGCCTGAACCGTTGCTTGTGCTACCTCCAACTACTCTGCTCTTTTTAGTGTTCTAGCTTGAGCAGAATTAGCATATCTGTCTACCCTGGCTGGGAAGCGCGGTCCCAGCTGCAGTGTAGATGAACCCTTTGAGAGAAAAATGCAAAGTTCATGTTTTGTGTGTAAAACCTGAACACATTTCAAAAACTGAAATGAGACACAAAGCCCTTGATTTCTGGGATTGTGAAAGTTTGTTTTACATTTTGTGTGCAGCTCTCTCACTTTCTGACAGGGATACTATAATGGAACAATAGGGAATAATATGAGAGTTTTTATCCTGGTACTGAATATTTATTAGCTTATTAAAAAGGATTACAGATGTTACAGATAAGTGTCATAGTTTGAGGACACTAGCCATATTAGCACAGGTAGCCAGAGAATTGATAGGGCCTCTTGGCAACTCAGGCAGTCTTGTGTAACTGTGCAGCATAAGTGGGAAGGAGATGATTGCAGCACCTCAGTGACTGATGGGAGAACTTGCCATTAGGAGTGGCGTGGGGAGGGTTTCAGCAGCTGGTAGACGGGTTGCATAGGGTACCAATTCCTGCAGAAGCATGAAGGGTTGGTTCCTCTCAAGATGGGGAGTCACAACTGGGAAGTCAGCAGAATTGTTCTATTTTCCTTTTGTACTTGTTCCCGTTTTCTTTGTTTTCCCATTTGTTGCTTGCTAATTGTGAAGCTGACAGGGCGACTCTCTCCTGACGTTAGTGCTACTCCCCCGTGTGTCCTCTGTAGAATGTTTCATATCAGTTTTCCCTCCATCTTCCCCATCTGTGATATGCTCAGGGTCTTGGAGGCTGAACCCTGTACTCATCCTGAATGGGCACAGCAGTGAGCTGCAGCTTCTCTTTGACCATCATCCATGCTGAACTTTCCCCCAGAAATAGCTATATGCAGTGATTCTGAGATAGTCTGAAGGTAGGGAGTTCATTGATAATAATGATCAAGCTTACATTTCTAATATATAGCACTATTCATCATGAATAATCCCCATTGTTCTTTTTCTAACCATCTCAGCAGCCCAGAGAGGGTTGCAGCAGTACTGATGTGTGTGTGTGTGTATGTAATTGGGACCTGGCAGCCCCTTACTGATATTTCCTGTCCCTGGAAGGTGTAGTGTATGCAGGATTGATCAAATGGACTCTTGGAAGGGTGCAGCTGCTGCAGGCTGCTCGTTTAGGGTGGCCAAGCAAACACAAAATAAAGGCAAATAAAATAAAACAGAGCACCCAATGGTAGCTAATGGCAAAGAAAGCTGTCGGTCCAGTCTTTTGTTATAGCTGTGCTTCAAGCATCAGTGCATGCAAGAAGTTCTGAACTGGCCCTAGGATGAAGTGGTGTAATTTGAGGCATGTAAAGCACAGATGCTGGCTTTTATTAAATATCTGCAGGACTTAGCAGGTCCACCAGCTCCTGGGGAGAGAGTGGGGACCCTTCCTGAGATAGGTTTCATGTTCCAACTGTCCTTCAGACCTAGCTGTCTAATAGGACCATGTGTTGTACACATGTGGCAGAGTGAGGCTCACTGCAGTGCATGGGTTGCTCTGTGCACATGTGCCATATTTAAACAACTATCTGATCATGGAGACACAAATACTAAATGATATCTATAAATGGATCATTTCGCGTAACAGGGCTATAGCTGACAGCGACAGGGTAGGCATATGTTCTTTCTGTAATATTTTAATTATAAGAGTTCTTGGCAGTGGTAATGTAAAAAACTTTTGGCCATATTCTCAGGCCTACTCTGGGCCTTGCAGTCTCTGGTGCAGAGGCACGTTTGGGCTGGGGTCGAGGTAGCCAGAGCATAGGCTCCAGTTGGTGAGAGCCATTATCAGTTGGATGAATTGAGAGCATCCTCTGAGACTGTTCTACATTCCATCAAGGCTACTGCAACAGGTTAGAGATTCAGGAGCTGCACTGTTTCTCTCCTGTCCCACTCCTGGGCAGCACCCAGTGGATACTGAGCAGAGTAGAGCAGACCCATTTAACAGTAACAGGGCTAGTCTATTTTTTTCTCCCCCAGACTGTTTGGATATTTCTGTTTAGGTTGCTGTTTAAGATGTAACATGTCAATATTTGTTATTTTAAAATAGATACAAAAATAAACACAAAATGCTACATTAAAACAATAGACTTGGTTCTCCTCTTTCACAAGATTTTCATCAAGATCACTCCAACTTCCAGAGAGTTACTGCTGATTTACACTGGTGTAAGTGAGAAGAAAATCAGGCCCAATCTGAAGGACCCGACTTAGAGACAAATGCAAAGGATTTCAGAGACGCTATCCTCAGTTCCCTGCTGTGCCTACATACTACACTTAAAACAGAACAGCATGGGATATAATGTTAAACTGTTTGGATACCACTGCAATATAAGATCAGCTAAGGACATCGTCTGAGTAACTTTGAATTGCCCTGCTTTCATTGGTTTGTGAGTCTGTATGTGAGATTTGAACAAACTCTGTATGTGCTAGTAAATAATGGAATCAGTAGATTAAGATGACAGTTAGTTCTTTTACCTCCACCTTGTACTGCGCTGTTACTATCAGCACAGTCTTTATTGAACAATAAATGATAGGTTAGCCTGGAATAGCTGCAACAAATTTTGTTTAATTTTATTAGTAATATAATAATTTTATTTCCCAATGCAGTATGTTTCTCACACATTTTATATTCTGTGCTTTGTTTTATTTAGCCATTTCCCCTTCCTAATTAAAGCTCCATTAATTCACTTCACTACAGCAATAATCAGTGGCTGGGGAGGAGGAGGGAAGGAGAGAGAGAGAGAGAGCTGTTGAAGTAAATGAAGCATTACCCATGACTGCTGCACACACCAGCGTCTGTTCTTGTACTAGCACCGTATACCTGCTTCTGAGCATTACAAAGATAACTCATTTCCTGGTGCTTTCCATGCTCAAGGGCAACAGTTACCTTCACCACAGAGAGAATAAGTACTGGCTGGTGTAATTTTGGAAATATGTAGCAATTACTTGCTGCAGAAACTCAGATCCCAGCTCTCCGTAATGAAGAATGACAAAGACCTGGGTTCAAAGAGGGTGGCCGAGAGCTGCGAAGGTTCACTATTCTGTACCATTAATTTGCAGAGCCCCCAGATGGATTAACTATCATTTCCTTTTTTCCTTCCTTCTTTCCAACTTGTTTTCATGATCTGGTCAGCTTCTTAGCGTCTCATCTGTTCCTCTCTTCTTTTTCTTTGCATGGTGTGCTTACTAATGATCAGATTAGGCTCATTTGATTATTCCTTCTTTATATTACCTCAAATTTTGACTTATTGTATCTTAAAATTTAAGAATATTTATGCTTTCTTGACATGACCTCCTCACTTACTGTATTTAAATGAATGGCATCAAATGTTTCCTTATTTTCCTACTTCTTTTAACCATACAGTCTTTGTAGTTTTCCATCCTCAGGTGATATTTCCTTGGGTTCTTTTATTGTGCTATATATATGTATGTATCCAGGCAGAAATATGCTTAAAGTGCTGGCTTAAAATAACAAAATTCAAGAAGTTCAGAATTAAAGCTCATTTCAGTGTGATATGCCTAAGAATACATCACAGCTGTATATAGCTATACTTTGCTGTATGAAACAATATGTGTTTGATTCCTCCATGTGTAGCAATAATTACCATCTCTTCTCTGGTCATACTTCATTTATGATCATATCATCTGAAATGGACACAATCAGACAGGTAAAGCTGGAACACATAGCTTAATACTTGAATTTCCAGGTTTTATTCAGTTTAAAACACGCTTGGCAATTTTTAAAATGGGGGTGAAGTGTTGGCTTGTTTGTTTGCTTATTTATTTGTTTTGTTTCATTTTTACAATTACTTTGTGAAGATACTTTTGGGTGAAAATAAGCAAATATATCTCAAGAGAGGGTCTGAGAGATATCTGAAGAGCTGACCTCCCTGCTTTGAATTGGAAGTTGTTTGGAGCAATAGTTGTCCTTTCTTAATTTTACCTGCTGAGCGTTGGTTTTGGAACAATAGATTTTTTCAAAAGCACCAAAGTGATTTAGGAGCACAAGTCCCATTTATTTTACATGGCACCCTAGGCACCTAAGCCCCATTTGTGGATCTAGCCCTAGATGACTTAGGAGCACAACTGCCACTTTAGGCACCCAAGTAAAAAATTTAGATTCTCAAACCCTCCCACTCAGTTGCCAACCAACTCTGTAGGTGCCTGAAGTCCCAAGGCATCTAGGGCTCTGTCAACAAAGTCTGGTAAGTGACTACAAATCTGCTAGTGAACATGTGAACTGATGCCCAAGTCTCAGGGTATGGCTACACTGGCGAGTTGCAGCGCTGGAAAGCCTCCACCAGCGCTGCAATTAGTAAGTGGCCACACCTGCAGGGCACTTCCAGCGCTGCAACTCCCTGGCTGCAGCGCTGGCCGTACACCTCACTCAGCATGGGGAATAAGGATTCCAGCGCTGGTGCTGCAGCGCTGGTCATCAAGTGTGGCCACACACCAGCGCTGTGATTGGCCTCCAGGGTATAAGGATGTATCCCAGAATGCTTTTATAAATTACTCTCTTTGTTTTGTTATGCAGCCTCTCATTGTTTTGTTATGAACGAGCTCCGCGCGGAGCTCCGTTGCCGCTGCTGCTTATCTAAAAAACAAACAGAGCTCCTGTTTGCTGTGATCATCTGTACCTGGCTGTAAACAATCAAATGAGAGGCAGGCAGGGAGCGAATGAAACAGCGGGGAGTCGTGTTGGCTGCAGGCTGTTTGCAATTAAGAGTTAAGACTAAGGGGTTGGAAACATGTTCTGATTTTTCAAGGCAGGAAGCTAAACACACAGTGTTGGCTCAAAAAATCCCCTCTTTCTCTCCCCCCGCTCCCTGTCACACTAGACCCCACTCACCCCCCTCTTTTGAAAAGCACGTTGCGGCCACTTGAACGCTGGGATAGCTGCCCATAATGCATCACTCCCAACAGCGCTGCAAATGCTGCAAATGTGGCCACACACCAGCGCTGGCCCTGCACAGCTGGATGACCAGCGCTGCAAACTACCAGCGCTGCAAACCGTAAGTGTAGCCATACCCTCAATCTCCTGCACCTATCTCATGCATAAGACTCAGAGGCAGGGGCGGCTCTAGCAATTGCGCCGCCCCAAGCAGGGCGGCACGCCGCGGGGGGCGCTCTGGCGGTTGCCAGTCCCGCGGCTCTGGTGGACCTCCTGCAGACATGCCTGCGGAGGGTCTGCTGGTTCCGCGGCTCGGGTGGACCTCCCGCAGGCACGCCTGCGGATGCTCCACCCGAGTCGCGGGACCAGCGGACCCTCCACAGGCATGCCTGCGGCAGGTCCACCGGAGCCGTCTGCCGCCCTCCCAGCGGCAGGCCGCCCCAAGCGCGCGCTTGGCGCGCTGGGGTCTAGAGCCGGCCCTGCTCAGAGGGATCCTCAAACTAATCTTTCCCCTGTGCAATCTGGTGAGCATTTTCAGAGGCTAACCGATCAGTCCCCACATAGAACACACCTGCTGAAAGAGTTGGTAGTGGTGCCCCCATAATGTTGAGCCCAGAGTTCTCACCCTGGATTTGGGAGACCTGGGTTCAAACCCCCACTTGGCCTAATATAGAGCAGGGATTTGAACCTCTGTTGCCCATTTTTTGGGATAGTGCTGCAACTACTTGGCTAGGAAGCGCTCCTTTTGGAGCCATTCCACTTTGTATAAATAATCATTGGAGCAGGGACTTGAATTTGGGTTCCTGAGAGCTCTAATCACTTGGCTATAGAGTCATTCTCACTCTGTCTCAAAGACTATTTAATTATCTAGCCAAAGTGGAATAATTTAAAAAGGAGAGCCATCTATCCCAGGGTATGCCATAGGCTACTGCTTAGGGCACTGTTCAAGCTTTGAGGTAGGCTGGGGTAGGGCTGGTCAACTCCCTATAACATGCTGCAAATTGTATAGTTGAACGTTATTTCTCCAGATAATTGTCTGTCACCACATTACTTCACTGGGCTTTGAAAGAACTCAGCACCTTGCAGGAGTTGCTGACACCTTCCAGGACTGGGCCTTAAATCTATACAACTGGCCAGAATAACTAAAAAATCTTAAACTCCTATTGCTTGTCTAAAGTTGATTATAAAAAAGAAAAATAAAGTGTATAGTGTTGGGAAACTGCTGATATCCACATGTGACGGGGAAAAAAGTCGGAGAGAGAGAAAACAAGGTTGATCATTAACAAATACTGTTCACAGGGCTCTTGTTAGCAATGAGCTTGTTGCTTTTGCAAAGCCAGTCAAAGGAGGTTAAACCCCGGGGTAATACACTAATATTCTCAATGGTGGTAGCTTTTGCTTTAATTTTGAACACTTCATATCTCTTTATTCTCTAACCTTAATTGTGTTACACTATAATAACCTTCCAAAGTCATTTATAAAAATTGGGCTGATTTTGAATGCTGTTAAATAATACTAATTTGTTGCTCTCTCTTACACTCATGCTCTGCCAGTGTTTTAATGTTTGTAGAACAAATAAGGAATTTCTAAACAGTCCCAGAGGGGCATTGTGCTAATTCTTTGTGTGAGAAAAGCCTAATAATTTGAGCATGCCTTAAGCACTACTCATTTATGATAAGGTCTTTATAAAAGTGCAATGGCTCTTTAACTGATGGCTCAGTTAAAATATTATGAATATAATTGGCTAGGAAAGGAAAATTCTGTTCTCCCATGGGTTGTATACATGCAATATGATGGGGGCTAATTTAGCTACAACGAATCAGGAAAAAGATCTTGGAGTCATTGTGGATAGCTCTCTGAAGACGTCCACACAGTATGCAGAGGCGGTCAAAAAAGCAAACAGGATGTTAGGAATCATTAAAAAGGGGATAGAGAATAAGATGGAGAATATATTATTGCCCTTATATAAATCGATGGTACGCCCACATCTTGAATACTGCATACAGATGTGGTCTCCTCATCTCAAAAAAGATATACTGGCATTAGAAAAGGTTCAGAGAAGGGCAACTAAAATGATTAGGGGTTTGGAACAGGTCCCATATGAGGAGAGATTAAAGAGGCTAGGACTTTTCAGCTTGGAAAAGAGGAGACTAAGGCGGGGTATGATAGAGGTATATAAAATCATGAGTGATGTGGAGAAAGTAGATAAGGAAAAGTTATTTACTTATTCCCATAATACAAGAACTAGGGGCTACCAAATGAAATTAATGGGCAGCAGGTTTAAAGCAAATAAAAGGAAGTTATTCACACAGTGCACAGTCAATCTGTGGAACTCCTTGCCTGAGGAGGTTGTGAAGGCTAGGCCTATAACAGCGTTTAAAAGAGAACTGGATAAATTCATTGAGGTTAAGTCCATTAATGGCTATTAGCCAGGATGGGTAAGGAATGGTGTCCCTAGCCTCTGTTTGTCAGAGGGTGGAGATGGATGGCAGGAGAGAGATCATTTGATCATTACCTGTTAGTTCACTCCCTCTGGGGCACCTGGCATTGGCCACTGTTGGTAGACAGGATACTGGGCTAGATGGACCTTTGGTCTGACCCAGTACAGTCATTTTGATGTTCTTATGTTCTTATGTGTATAAGTGAATGAATCTTTCTATTCTTCTCACAAATGCACTTCAAAATGTAAGTGGGATTCCTCTACAAAGATCTTATTGTTTAGGGTCACTATGTTTGAAGGTGTGAATACTGTTGGCATTAAGAGCTTTTCCTCTCTAAAAAAAAGTCCTCTCCTGAGAGGATGTATTACTTTAAAAAAAAAGAGAAAGAGAAATGCTGTGGGATGAGCAAATCTCATCTTGGCATGTCTATTGCAAATCCACACAAATTCATGTACTTGGTGTTACTAATATAAAAATAACTCTTTCTATGGTGCTAAGGACCAGCAACATGAAGACAAGTGGCATTATTTCCACTTAACAACTAACTATACAATCAAGATAAGAGTGATTTATGATCCTCTTGCTAGATTCTGTGACTAGTCACACAAGTGCACTGCTTTTAGAATTCAGTGAAAGGCAGGGCATTGTCAGCTATTGGTATTATTAACATGTGACATTAATGTATCACTGTATGGGAAAGTACATAGTTTAAATATTAAATGGAGAGCTCTAATTGTAGAAGACTGTTTGGTACATGCACATCCATTATTCACAGATGCAAGATGTGGATTTGTATTGATTTCTTTTGACTATGCATAAAAGAGCAATTAAAACATCATATTGTTGATCACTTCTTACACATGTGTGAAGTAACCTGGTCAAAGCTGCAGCAGTAACACAAAGAGAAAACTGTGACAGAAGATGCAGATATAGCAGTCTATTATGCTATGTCATTTTAGGTTTTCCCCCACTGAAAGCCTAATGGAACAGCATTACTTTGTATTCCTGTGAATAAGGACTTAAACACATTCTGCATGATAATGTGTACTTTGGGCTAAAATGTGCACTTCTGGGCTAAACTAACTTTTTTTTTCCCACAGACAGACATGGCTGCAATTTCAATGTGCACTGTTTTTAAAAGCTTCTCTTACGATAGCATTTCTTCAGGAATCAGGGGCACATGTGTGTAGAAAGAGACTAAATATGGTAGTGCATTTTTCTTTCACCTCCAGTCACCTCTGTGTATTATATTTCAGCTTTGTCGACCTTCAGTGGGACTTGTGGACCCAAACCTGTTAGATGCTTTTAAAAATGTCACCATGAATGTACTTTAAACATTGTTGAAGATTGCTATGATTTCTTTTATGTTTCCCTATCATATTTGTTAGTCACATAGTTTGAATTGTCTACATATGATGCTTAAAAGAATGGTTATTTTGAGTCTTCTGTAAGGTTTTGGACTTAGATATTGTGTTTGTAAAATTTCCGTTGGCTTCTATAAATGTAAGTTGTCATTATTTCCCTGACTTCGCTGGCATCGTACCTTTGATCTTCAATTTGCATAATGTGTGGTAGCTGTCTGACTATGGTAAGGTAACAGCTATAGTTGGCTTCCTGCTGTTTTCAAGTACAGCTATCAGTCTGGACAATGATTTTCTTAGCCTTCATAATAGCTTAGTTTCTTCTGTTGTTGTTCAAGTTTTATTTGTAAGTCCAGGTCACAAAGCTTAGGTCTGAGTTGCTGGGCCTGGTTTGACTGATGTCCCATTAGTATTTGTGATAGTAATGTTAAGTCTCTATTGGAAGATTCCCAAGATTCAGTTGGATTAAGCAGAGAGTTCTTTATTGTAATATTAAAATAAAACTTAACTTTTATGTAATGCCTTTCATCCATAGATGAAAAGTGCTATACAAAAGAAGACTAGTAGCACTATTCCCATTTTACAGATAGAGAAACGGAGGCACAGAAAAATAAAGTGACTTGCTGACAATCACATGGCTGGTTGGTAACATAGCAAGTCCAGCACTCTATACACTACATCATGCTGTTTAAATGTCTTTTGCTGTTTAAATGATATTCGCTGAACTCTCAGCTATCTCTTTTGGTGAAACTGCAGTGATTTTTCTCAAGCTCTGCTATGTTTTAGCAAATACTTGAAATCCCACACTTAAGTACTGCAGTCCGCTGTCAGTGACAAATTTTATGTCACCCATCATATTGTAGATTGGTATGGCTAATCTCAGTACTACTGCTTCTCTTGGTCATTTTGGAAATCTCAATGAATGCAGAATAGTAATCAATTAAAAGTAAATAGGTTTCTCTGACAGTTTGAAAGGGTCCCTATGAAGGTAACAGGGAAATGGAATAAGGTAATAAATAATTTATAACTGGAGAAAATTAATCAAGAACCCCGAGTTCCCACTGTCCCCACACACAAGTGCTCAATTACACTACTTCTTAGAAGAGGCAGGAGACCAATAACCAGGTGTCTGTGCCATATATGAATTTTATTATTAGGGAAGAAGGTATTCAAACATATAAATATAGTAAAGTAACCGATTCAAATTACACTATGATATGTTTATTGTGTAGAGTGCTTTTTATTAAGTTACACCTCTACCCTGATATAACGTGACCCGATATAACACAAATTCTGATATAACACAGTAAAGCAGCACTCCGGGGGTGGAGGGAGGGGAGATTGCATGCTCCGGTGGATCAAAGCAAGTTTGATATAACGCGGTTTCATCTATAACGCGGTAACATTTGTTGAAACACTTCAGTCTCTTTCAGACGGGTAGCCGTGTTAGTCTGGATCTGTAAAAAGCGACAGAGTGCTGTGGCACCTTATAGACTAATAGATGTATTGGAGCATAAGCTTTCGTGGGTGAATACTCCCTTTGTCAGATGCATGCTCCAATACGTCTGTTAGTCTATAAGGTGCCAGAGGACTCTTTGTCACTCTTTTCGGTCTCTTTGTGGACCCAGGCCATAACATCTCTGTTGCGAAGTTGTCTCATCTGTGAAATGGGGATAACATGTACTTTTGTACAGCATCTGAGACAAGAAATTGCATTTTAAAGATCTTGGGATGTAAAGTGATATATGTTTACAGGTGTCATTTTTAAATTTGGTTTCAAGGCATTTAAGGACAAAACAAAAGATTTAGACAAGTTGTGTCAACAATGAGGCAAAGCCACTTAAAACAGAAATTTGAGGATAGTTTTGAAAAGGACCTGTAATGGGACTCCACTCACTGGCACTGCCTGCCGGCTGTCTTGGGGATTATCTCTGCAGGTCAGTACACCTTCTCCCGATGGTGCCTTGCCCATTGTCACTTCTGCTCCTGGACCCATATCACTCCAAAGACCACAGCATCCTCTTCATGACACAGCCCTTCAGCCACGTCATGATCCGTGCTCTTCTCTTTCAGGGGCGAGTGCTGCAGTCCAACTGTCCCACCACTTCCCAACTGCCGACTGCAGCCAATTGCCCAACCACATCCCCATGGCCCCAGCATCCTCTTCGCCCTTGCCTCAGGGCCTCAGCCAACAAGTCCCAGCAGCCAGTCAGGAGCTTTCTCTGGCTCCCCCATCCCTGCTAGCAGCAGTGCTCTGTCCAGGGTGCTAGCTTCTTTCTGCCTGCCAGGCACCTAGTGCCCCCTCCTTAAATTCCATTGAGTAACTGACCCTGCTCTGCCCTGCAGCTCTTCTTATATGAACCTGCCAAGCCCAGATTACCTGCTCCTCTCAGCCCTTCTCTAATTGGCTGCCTCCTGTGCAGCATCCCTGGGGCTCTATTAACCCCTTAGAAACCAGTATGGGACCAATACTCCATCACAGACCCATGTGCAAAAAATCAGTACAATTGACATCTAAAACCTGTTTGTATGTGCAATCATGGGAATTGCACAGGAAATCATACTATGTATCTATACAAATATAGATAGGAAATTGCATATGCAATTGGGCACTAAAAATTAATCATAAAAAGGTAAAATTAAAAGAAGCTTTTTTATATTAGTCATACAATGAAATGAGCAAAAATGTTTAATTGCTCAAATGAATAATCCAGATTGTTAAAACACCCACTCTGCAATACAAAGCCAATGTACGGAGACTTATGGGGATGATGCACAATTTTGCAAAATTATTTCAGTTTCACATCTCTTGGCACTGAAAAGCTGGATATACCATAAACCTAGTTAAAACACTGGTCACCAATCCACAGGTTTAAAAATATGAGTTAATTGAACTAGATGCAGTATAAGAAGATGCATCTTCTGCAGGATTTGGGGCATGCCTTATGCAGAAAGGGCCACCACGTGTGTTTTCATAAATGTTACACACACACACACAAATGCTGAGGAAGAAAAGAAGGTTCAGACAATTGATTGGTTAAGTTCCAACATTATCTACAAATGAAAGAAACAAAAAGCTGACTCCCTGTTCAAATAATACCTGGCTTTTATATCTGTAGATCTCAAAGTACTTCACAATCTCTAATGTAGTTAATCTAACACCACCAAGATGAGAGTGAAGTATTAGTAGTCTCACTTTACAATGTCTTAATATCTTTAAAAATCTGGGCCTAAGTGACTTGCCTTATCAAATATAGCAAGTCAGTGCCAGAGCTAGGCGTAGAGCAGGGGTTCCCAAACTTGCTTCGCGGCTTGTTCAGGGTAAGCCCCTGGTGGGCCACGAGATGCTTTGTTTACTTGAGTGTCCGCAGGTACGGCTGCTCGCAGCTCCCTGTGGCTGCAGTTTGCCGTTCCTGGCCAATGGGAGCTGGGGAAGTGGTGCAGGAATGGCGAACCACGGCCACTGGGAGCTGCGAGCAGCTGTACCTGCAGACGCTCAGATAAACAAAGCATCTCGCGGCCCGCCAGGGCTCTTACCCTGAACAAGCTACGAATCAAGTTTGGGAACCCCTGGCATAGACTGAGGTCTTCTAATTCTTAGTCTCTTACACTAATCATTCAATCATGTTGCCACATCCATTAATGAAGTGTTATTCGTTATAACTTCAGGACCTTGTGAATTTTGTGAAAACTTCACAATTTTGTGAAATGACTGAAGAAAACACTTCAGAAGTAGACCAAATACCACATTAGACATTAGCTTAAACTCAAAATATTTGCAAAGAAGGACAAATTCCTGTGTTTGCAGGTTGAATCAGGTAATGACCCATGCAAATTCATCTTGCAGTTGGGTTCACAGTCATCTGTGAATGTAAATCTACATTTTTGTGCACATAAATGCCAGGGTTTGCTGGCATCCAGGGTACTTATG
Organism: Mauremys mutica; assembly: GCF_020497125.1. Lineage (NCBI taxonomy): Eukaryota > Metazoa > Chordata > Testudines > Geoemydidae > Mauremys > Mauremys mutica. The sequence continues at coordinate 296,921,994 of NC_059072.1, forward strand.
AATTTCTGTGGGTATGTACATTGTGCCCTGCTTTGATGATTTTTTTCGCAACATCCAGTTTGTGTATTAGAAGTTATTAAATTAGAGATTGACTCATCTAATTTTATTTGCTAGAATACATGTCTTTGATCTGATTAACAGTTTTGATTCAGAGAGCTTTTCTGCCGCCTCTTCAACACTTTTAATCAGCTAATGTATTTAATTGCATGATTTAAATGACATGAACCAACAATACATATCCATATTTATGATTTTCTAATCACTGATCTAGAATTAATCCAATCCATAGATTGTTCCATTCTATTAATACCATCTAGATTTCCCATATGATCAAGTTTAGTTTTTACATCTTTTTAGGGGAATAGAGATTTCTGCTTTGAGTAGATCATTTCTGTATTCATTTTGTAGTCTCCATCCAGACATCCTAATTTCTACCAGCATGTCCTCTTTGCTTGCAGTAGGAAATTCTATAGCATTATCAGGTAAAGCTGGGTAAATGGAAAAAAAAATCTACAAATTAGAAATTGATATTTGATTTGCTGTGGTTGCATCACTTTTGTATTTGCATTTTGTGAATGTTTCTGGAAAATATATTTCAGTCCCATAGCTGAAATCTATTTTATGACAACACAAACTTGTTTTGTGAGGAAGTAGCAAGGTAACCATACAGTTTAATTTGTGCAGGAGCATGGTATGTAGGGTTACATAAAGGGGGAAGAAGGAGAAAGAAAGAGATTGGGAGGTGTTGAGGAGACAGGGCTGGGAGGAGGTCCCACTCATCACCCGTGAGCCCACTTCACAGAAGTTGAAGTGAGTGAATCAAGATGCTCAGGTGAATTCTTGCCCTTCAGTGGTATGGGCTCACCTGAGACCTCGCCACACGGTGAGCAGAAGACTCTAATGGGAAAATCTGGTCTGGCTCATATATTTTAGCAGATGTGTCCAGAGAAAGGGGAATGGCAGCAGAAGAGAGAAAATGCTGCCAGGGCCATTCTATATATATAGGATGGGACTGGCTGCTTGTTTTCTTGGAGGCCTCCAGAATGACTCCTCTGCCTGGAGATGAAGAGAGGGACCCTAGATGAAGATAGAGGTATTTGAAGGAGAAACTACCTGGGAGAGAGACAGGTCTGTTTTAACTGGATGAGAGAGGTGAAGATCATCCTCTCTCAGACAGCCATCTGAGCTCCAGGAACCTCTCTCCCTTGCTGGTGGTCTTCATCTCCTTCCTTCTGGTAGATCCCTACCACCCCAGTCATGAGTCTGAACCTTATCCAATGTATTTTCCGGACATGGATTGTTTGAGTGATTGGAAGCGAGGCCTGATCCTCAAAACTTTCAGGAACTGCCAAAATAATAAATAGCAATAGTAATTGAAGTTATTAAAGCTCCTATTCATTCTGGCGGGAGCAGGATCAGATCCAGTGAGAATGCTGATATGTAAAGTGCCTTGTGATTTCAGTAACTTGTGATTGCCTTGTAATGTCAGTAACTCAGTTTTTGGTTGCCCAACACTGAAAACAGGGCCTGATTTTCCAAGGATGGGTGCAGAGTGGTTATACAGTTCCTTGCCCTCCACAATTACCAGCGAGGACCAGGATGTTTTGTAGTGGGGAGCATAATAAACGTAGGAATTTCATGGTCAGGGAGTTTTCTAGTTGCTGCTAAAAGCATGGTTCTTTGTGTTTGTCCTCACACTACAATGGGTGCTTAAGACTTCCTGCAAATCAGGCTACTTTAAGATGTTTCAATTTGGGTATCCAAAGGCAAGCAGCATCACTAGTCACTTTTGAAAGTCTTGACCGTGATGACCAAGACATCATACCAAACTAAGGGATATAAATTGCAATATTCTGTGGCTGCACCTTCCTCCTTCTTTTCACTTGTACAAGTTGTTTGCCACACAAACAGCATTGCACAGATGTGCTGGTGCTGCTCAAAAATAAGTGTTGTATTAGATGAGACTTACAATTTACATAAATCTCTAGCATAGGGGTCGGCAACCTCTGGCACGCGGCCCACGCCGCTTCCTGCAACCCCCATTGGCCTGGAGCGGCGAACCGCAGCCAGTGGGAGCCGCGATCGGCCAAACCTGCAGATGTGGCAGATAAACAAACTGGCCCGGCCCCCCAGGGTGCTTACCCTGGCGAACCGCGTGCCAGAGGTTGCCAACCCCTGCTCTAGCAGCAGCAGCTGCACCAGTGGGATGATGTTATAAGTTTTCTCAGCCCTTCTTTTTCCCAGATCTCCATCCTCCTTACGCAACCATAAATGTGGCCTGCAATATTCATAATCTAGACAAATATGCTACCCTTCTCATAGATTGCAGATATTCAAGGGAATACATTTCCTGCTACAGATCAAACCAGCAACTTCCTCACATGCAGCATGCACAAATTCATCCTGCAATTAAAAAAAAAGCAGTCTTATTGAACTTGTGGAGCTGGATTAATCTTTCCTACCTCGAAATAAGATATACCTCTCTGGGGAACTCATTATTTTATTAGGGTCCCGCCCTAAAAATTAGTGTTATAATGGATCTCACCTTTCTTGCCTGTTCCACCTCTCCATCATCAGGGTGCAGTTTTGTCTCCCAATTATATGATTACAATTAATATTTTTGTAAGGTTTGTTTTGAAACAGTAAAAACAAACTCTTTGAGGAAGAACCCTGGAGCTCAGGATAATTTTTGTGTCTTGGAAAATGTTAGATACTGAAATGATAGGATGTGGAATTTTAATGATTTTTTTTTAAGTAGGGCTAGGCAAAAAGCAAAATCCTAGCCCCGACCTTCCCAAATTTGTGTGGGTGTGTGAGTAAGGGGTAGGTTGCCTCACAATATGAATACTAAACTAAAGAGTTCAGAATCTGAACCGAGATCCAACTTTTGCAGGTGGCCATTAAACTCTAATGGGACTGAAACAAATCCTAGATTGTAACTTGTCTGAATTTTAGGGATATCAAAAACCAGATGTGAATTTTTGCAACTGGAGCCCATCTGTAGTTTGAAATTACATTCTTTTTTTAAAAAAAGGAATGTTTAGGGGCCGGTAGTGAAATGCTTGACAAATGTTGCAAGCACCCTGAAAGCAAATACATTTCAAAATCTTGTGTGCTTGGGTAAAAATGTAACAGGTGGCACCCTAATGGGAGTTTGAACCTGCACAAATTTGCCACCTCTAACTTTCACCCTGTTTGCAAAAAGAAACTGACAGACTTGGCTGGCTTTTCTTGACACAGCTTTAAAGCTGCACATTGTTTCAAAGCCCATTAGCGCGCACATGCAATGGCAAGACTCATTTGGTTTTGAGATTTTTTTTTCTTCTTGTCACTGATGGTGCAGAACCTGCTCCTGTTCATCATTCTTTTTTAATCTGGCCCAGTGATGAAACAGACCACTGGGGCAAGCTTGGCAGTTGAAGGATCCAGATGCTAAACTCCAGGATTAATTTCTCTAGCAGTGTCACCTGGGAGTTGGCTTCTTTTTCCTGGCTTTCCTGGCAGGCTGCATTAACCCCCAGCAGTCCAAAAGGCACATTTTTTGTGTGTCAAATTCAGAGTTCAACTATCCTGGCAGGTAGGGACTGCCAGATTGACATTCTCAAAATGAAAGAATTTGTATTTAAACACCAGTGCCTTGATTTTTCCCAGGCTTGAGAGCTTAGTCACTGAAGACTTTTGTACTGGATAATGATGCTTTCCTTTGGCATGCACAGCAAGATGCAAGACAAAGAGGAAGTTAACTGTAGCAAGTGAGAACAGTGAAGGCTTCAAGGGAAAAGAAATTAACCAGTGGTGGTGTCTCAAAATAGGGATACATAGGACCTGATTCTGATCCTGAAGCAATATAGATCAAGTAAGTCACTAAAATCAAAAGAGCTGTAAAATAAGTACAAATGAGATTAGTATCAGGCTTAGATTATCTGTATAATTTATTCTTGTGTACAATTCACCTTTTCCTAAGTATTTTTTTTTTTAGAAACATCTACCTTTTGTACTTGTTTGTTGAGGAAATAATTTACAATCAGTCGAAGTACAATGAAATCTTGCATTCTTCCAGTAACACCTCTCTCTGCCAAAACCCCCAAGTTTACAACTGAGTGTCTGCAAGTACTTTGGTGAAAAGGGCCATAAATATTAAACTCCTTTCAAGTGTGACTAGACATTCAGGCATAGTAGCAGTAATGACAATGTATTACTCACCAGAAGCCCCAAAGCAGTGTAAATACAGTATGGATACCCAGTGATAATATGAAAATAACAGATATTTATTTGTATTTGTATTGCACAATAGAGACACAAGGCATACTATATAGTGGTAGAGAGTCATGGCATATCATAGTAATAAGAATTATATAGGTTTAAGGTAGAGCAGGTAGATTATTTCATCAAAGAGTTATTTTAGTAGCAACATAGTCTTCTAGAAATTTCTAACAACAATGATATGTAATAGCACTCACAATTTTAAGTTTGAAACCAATTTGGACAGCTTAAGTAAACAGATAATGAGATATTACAGGGGTGGTCATGGACTATTGGTTAAAACAAGGGAGAAAAGAGGAGCGGAAATAATACAGTAAATCTCCCTCCCCCAGCATAGAGGGGGATTGTCTGCAGGTCATTTTGAGCATCTTAGGCACTCTTGTAAAGGGTCATTCAGGCCCATTGCACAGTTACTACGTAAGAACACCAGGTATTATAAAATTGTTCAGTGGGTTTTGTGAAAAGTGGGTAAGATGAAGGTTAAAGATAGACTTTTAAACTCCAAAATTCACATTCCCACTATAGAATGCCTTAAAAAGTCCCACTTCTTTAAAAGATTCTACTGGCTCTAACAGAATTCTCCACTTTAAAGGTAGGGAATATCTCTGAAACAGAAGAATCTTTCAAATCAGTTTTTGTGATGCTGACAGACCAGCTTAGATCAGAGCCATAGGCCAATTCACTTTTGTGTGACTATATAAGGGGTTAAATGTATTAATATATGTTCAGGACAATTCACTTGTGTGTTAATAGAGATCAAAGGAGATGTTAATTGTATTGTTTTTGCCTATCTGTATCTTGATGCTTACTATTACATTACATTTACATTATGTATGCCCGGTGATTAAATAACCCTAGATCAAGGTGTGTGTTAATGTAAGAATGTATTCAGATGTTAGAACTTCATGAAGACTAATGGAATGTTACTTGTGTTGTTTTCATGTATTTATTTTTATTATAGTGTAATGGCAGGAATTTACATTATGTCTATCCCTGTGACTAAATAACTCATTGAATGCAAATGAAGAAAAGGGCTAAATTTAAAGCAATTGGCCATTGTGTGGGTACAGACACTTGTCAGATTGTTGTCTGCAAATAGAAGCTATAAGTACTGATTCAAGGTGAGATTCTACCATGTTTGGATTCTAAAAGAGTAGAATAACTGAACAAGAAGACGGAGATCCCCAGCGTTGTTCTGGGTAGCCCTGAAAAGACTTTGGAGAAACGGGCAGATTATTATATCTCTATCATTATGGTCTTAAAAACTTTTGACTCATCTGTTAATGTATTTTACCTGCTTTAACCTCACAATAACTCATTTCTTTTTCTTAGTTAATAATCCTATAGTTAGTTTACTATAAAATTGGCTACCAGCATTGTCTTTGGTGTAAGATCTGGAGTACCAATTGATTTGGAGTGAGTGACTGGGTCTCTTGGCACTGGGAAAAACCTGATGTGATGTGATTTTAGGTTTAAGTAACCTTTTATCTCAAAGTCCAGTTTGGGTGGCAAGATAGACTGGAGTGTGTAAGGGGACTGTCTAGACTCCATAGTGAGATGGGTATAGTGATCCAGGAGCTCACATTTGTTACTGGCTTGGTAAAATCTAATCATAGAATATAACAGGGATTGGCAACTGTAACAATGCTGGTTCTGGCAGGACCCAACTGAGAGTGCCAATTCAGGACAAATTGCTTAAAACAGGGCAGTTATGGCCCAAGGCTGGGGTTTTTCCACCTCTAAGGCAAACCAAACCAGCCAGACAAAGAGGACTTTGGTTTCACCACACTGACTAACCACAAGTCACACAAGCAATTCCCTTAGACACTCCAGTTTCTCAGTATCACCACCAGTGCCACTCGTCATGGGGATGAATGGTTATGAAAACCAACACCCCAATAAAAGAAAAAGGTTCTCTCAATCCCAAAGAACCAAGCCCCAGACCCAGGTCAATATACAAATCAGATCTTACCCACAAATCACGCTGTTGCCAATCCTTTAGAATCTAAAATCTAAAGGTTTATTCATAAAAGGAAAAAGATATAGATGAGAGCTAGAATTGGTTAAATGGGATAAATTACATACAGTAATGGCAAAGTTCTTGGTTCAGGCTTGTAGCAGTGATGAAATAAACCGCAGGTTCAAATCAAGTCTCTGGAGTACAGTACATCCACAGCTGGGATGGGTTATTCAGTCCTTTGTTCAGAGCTTCTGTTTGTAACAAAGTCCCTCCAGAAGTAAGAAGCAGGACTGAAGACAAGATGGAGATGAGGCATTAGCCTTTTATAGTCTTTTCCAGGTATAAGAACAGCTCTTTGTTCTTACTGTGGAAAATTACAGCAAAATGGAGGCTGGAGTCACATGGGCAAGTTCCTGCATACTTTGCTGAGTTACAAGGTGTATCTGCCTTCTCTCAATGGGTCAGTTGTATAGCTGATGGTCCTTAATGGGCCATCAAGTAGGCTAGGCAGAGCTAACACCAACTTCTCTGAGATGTCACCCAGAAGCATAGCATAAGTTTGAAATACAGACAGTATAGAGCCAATATTCATAACTTCAACTACAAAAATGACACATGCATACACACAGCATAATCATAACCAGCAACCCATAACCTGGTCTTAGACACCTCATTTGACCCCCTTTATACAAGATTTGGTGCCACTACAGGACTTTGGTTGCAACCATGTTCTATATGGTCCCAGTTCAAATCAATAACGTGACAACAACCTTTGGCTCGCGGCTCACCGGGGTAAGCACCCTGGTGGGATGGAACGGTTTGTTTACCTGCCATGTCTGCAGGTTTGGCCGATCGCAGCTCCCACTGGCCACAGTTCGCAGTTCCAGGCCAATGGGGGTGGCAGGAAGCCACGGCCTGCACATCCCTCGGCCTGCGCCACTTCCCGCAGCCCCCATTAGCCTGGGACAGCAAACCACGGCCAGTGGGAGCCGCGATCAGCCGAACCTGTGGACATGGCAGGTAAACAAACCGTCCCGTCCTGACAGGGTGCCAAACGTTGCCCATCCTTGGAATATAACACCAGTTTGGGGTGTCTGCCCTTGATTTCTGATAGTCTGACCTGAGATAGGCACTCTCAGTTGTGAGCCACTCCAGACAGCGTGACAGCACTAAGTGCAGTTGCTGTATTGCAGAAGTAATATGTAGGTTCATAATCAGGTTCTTATTGAGAAGGGATACTGTATTCTGCACAAATAATGTTTTGTGGGAGAATTCACACTGAGAATTTATCCCTAATGGGTAGAGAAGTTGGTAGAGGTTGGTATTTAAGAGCACTATGGTGGTTACGAAGCAATGCTCATGTATCCAGAATCTAAAAATGTCTCTGTGATCCACAGAAGGAGGCTGTTCCATATCCACACTTCAGAAAGAGTGTACTTAAAGTTGGTCAGGTTTTATTTAATATGTATAGAAGGAATAATACGATCCATGTAATATACAATACTATATCTATTTATGTGTTGCAAACCTATTCTGAAAAGTGATATCTGAGAACCTCTTGGCAGCAGTCAGGATTTAATGTGATGCCAAGATCCTGGGCCTGTGGTATTCTGCTGGAAGCATAGATCCAAAAGTTGTTGGTGTGAAACACAATATATGCTGTTGATCAGAGATTTTTAGTGTCTTACCATTAGTTGAGGGTCTTCACAAGTGGTAAAATGAGAGGCAAATCCAGGGGATTGTCCAGGGGAGAATCCTGGCAGGCCTTGAAATATAAAGGGGCAAGTATACTGCAAGGAGGTGTAAAGGCACTTGGTAGCCTTTTTCCAGTCTTCCTAGAACAGTCTTTATAAGGGAAATTCTCTCCATCTATTAGACTGGATAACAAAGTTGACTGGGAGGAAAAAAGCTTCAGTGCTTGTCAGAGTAGGCTTATCACTGAGTCTCAGTATTATGCAGTCAATCCCAGGCATAGTGAAAAAGGGGTGCCTAAAATTAGTATAGTGGGGCCAATCACCATGAATATTTACTTATTTGAAACCAATTTTTTTTATCATTCCTTACAAAACCACTACAAAACCTGTTGATTTCCATTTTAGACCATGCAGGGAATAGTATAGGAGAATTTGTAGAGAATACAAAGTCAGAAGTAGAATGGTGATCTTGAGATCAGTTCTCTTAAGTAAAGGCAAGAGAAGGCTTTGTCACCTTTGCAGATCCATGCTTGAGTTTGTAACCAGGGGCATACATTTAAAATAAACAGCTTGAGTTCCACAGATGACCATTTGGCTGTGAGGTCCATAGAAGAGAACATAAATGCTAATTGACAAGTGGAATTGTGTCTGACTTATACACATTGATTTGAAAACCAGAAATTACCTTTTTTACCTAACTAGTTGAATTGTTTTGAACAACAGAAAATAAAGAAGTAATTTTTTGCTGACAAATTGTGAAATTTTGTGATAACCTAACTGATTATGGTGTCACATCCATGTCTATTCTTAAAATATTTGAGACTCTCTTAAAATGATGTTGAATTAGTTACTTACATGTAAGAGGCTGTATCATAGTTTGAAAACAATGGCTCATTCAACAAACCAAATAAAGTGGGCCAAATTCAGAGGTGAAGTGTAAGGTACGTTGCCTTACACACCAGTAGAATGGGAGTAAGTAGAGTTTAGTTAGTGGATATGATCAAAATTACAACACCTCTGAATTTGGCCCATTAACTCTTTCGGGGGTTTATTAATCCTTTGTTTCATTATTTAATTTTTGCGCCCCGATGTTGAGGGCAACTGCCAAAGAAAGGAAGCTTAGGTAGAACTGTTTTTTAAATTTTTTCCTTCCTAGAGTCCAGAAATTGAAAAAGCCTTTGTATGCACGGGGTCAGGGGTGGTCCTAGACTAGCCGCCAGCGACTGGCACCCTAGCCGAACCATGCAATCGGCGCCCCCACTCCCAAACCTCAAGGGCAGATCTAGGCTGAGGTTTTTGGTAAACTGGGAAACATTTTGCCCCTTTTTTCCTTTTAATGTTTTTTAAGCATTTTTTTTTAAACAGAGGATTAATTATTTGGTTTGTCCATCTGTCCAACCAATATTTCTGATATCAGATAAAATAGAGATGCAAAATTTTCAGAATAGATTTATACAGGACAGCTTGATGATATTTCAGTCCGATTTCAAATAAAAATGCATTAAAATGTTAATTATAATTTTTATTATTACAAATCCAAAATCATCCATTACGCTATCCTGCTTTAACTGCCATTACCACCACATCCAAATATAGAAATAAATAAGAAAACTCTTCAATGAACTTTAACCTGTATTTACAAAACACTCAGAATAAAAAACACTCTGTGCTCTTAAAACATGACTTTTCTTGCTTTAAGTTTTGAAAATTCAGTCACTAGTTCTTTTAGATCCAGTTTTCCAGCTATTTCATGCTCTATTGACATTGTGGCAAGTCCAACAAGTCTCTCTTGCACCATTGTTGAATGCAGATATGTTTTTATCAATTTTAACTTTGAGAAGCTATGTTCCCCACTAGCTACGGAAACTGGCAAAGTTAAAAGAATGCGTAGAGCTATATAACTGTTTGGAAAACTGTCTGTGAGTTTATTTTCACAAACAAACTTCAGTACTTCTTCAGGAGTGGAATGTTCCTTAAGTCGTCTTGAAAAAGCCTGAAGCTCACTACACAAATCTGTAGCATCAATGTCCTTTGAATTTTCATGAGTCAATGCTGAGTCCAGTTTTATAAAAATTCTCTTACCTGTTTTGTTGTTTTCTTTTGCAAGCTGTGGATATCATATAGAAAGCCAAATACTAACTCTAGCTGCTGCATCTGTTGAAATCTTTCGTCAACCTAGTGAAGAGCAGTATCAAAGACTGCAAAGTAGAAATTCACTTTGAACCTTTGTTTTGGGTTCTGAATGGGTGTGTCTTGTCCTTCATACGAAAACTGCTGTTCCTTTTGCCGAATGCGAACTGGCTCTGGTTCAAATTATGTCAGAAAGTCTATTTCTTCAGCAAGCTTGAGAGAATTTATCAGTGTTCATTCCAACCCTTCATCACTTCTGAATTCCTCCAGAATATTTTTATTTTGCTGCTGTTTTTGAATAGCAGAATGTATGTTCAAGTTCTTTTCCTTACTAGTGAGGTTAATCTCGAAAAGGATATTATACCACAAAACTAGTGAAGTCACAAATTTAAACTTGGAAAGGCCATTTGCAAGAGCTTCTGCATCTGAATGTGCCGTATTGCCAGATGACCCAGTAAAGGTAGCATCATCAGAAATTTCAATTAGGGCATCATAAATGTTTCCAAGTTCATAGCGAAGAGGCTTCAAAGCATCAGTGCCACTCTCCCATCTTGTCCGACTAAGTGGTTTCACAGTTAGAGAATTCACATGGTGAGACAGAATCTCCCAACGGCATGTTGAGTCTGAGAAAAAACACATAAACACGTTGCACCCCGTGAAAGAAACTATTTGCCTCCAAACAGCATCTAGCAGCATCACTGACAACCAAATTCAGAGAATGTACACTGCAAGGAACGAAAAAGGCCCTAGGATGGATTTCCATCATTCTCCTTTACCCTTCATATTACTCCCATTATCATAGCCTTGACCATGTAAGTTTTCAACAGATAATGACATTGTTTCAAGCTCTTGTAGAATAGTTTCAGTCATAAATGCTCCAGTTGTCTCCTTCAGTGGTATGAAACCCAAAAAATGTTCCTTTATGAGCACTTCAACATTATCTTAGTCTGCAGACTTTTCCATATCCACAAAATGAATGATCATTGTCATTTGTTCAACATGACTCACATCTGGTGTACAGTCCAGTATTATTGAAAAGTATTTTGCAGAATGGGCAGCTTCTACTATTTTCTTTTTAATAGCATTTGCTAGGATTTGAATCAGTTCATTCTGCATATTTTTTCCTAAGTAATGAACCTGTGTTTCATGATCAGTTATTTTATGTAGATACTCCTTCATGACTGGATCAAACAAAGCTAGGTTTTCAACAAATTTTAAAACGTTTCCATTACCTGAGGTGTATAATTTTTCATTTCTACTGCGGATACGGAATGCTAAATTTTGCCCACCGAAAACTCTCACTAAAGGAATCAGATGCTCTAATATTTGTTGCTGATATTCTTCTTTTTCCTTGATATCACATACATTTTCTTCATCGATAGTTTTTCCTTTTTTCAATTGTAATTCAAGTTCTTCCAATTTTGAAAACATTCCAAATGTTCTGTACTTCTTTCACATGAAGACAGAATTGAAGATATGTTTTTCCAGTCCTTCGAACCATTTTCAGTAAGTGATGTACCAATTGCTTGATTTCTAAACAACTTGCTGCAAAAGCAAAACACAGAGTCCTTCGACACTGAATATTGTAACCAGTTTCGATGAATTTCTTCCCCATTAATGAGTTTCCTCTTGTAATGCTGAGCAGAGAATTTTCTTTTATTTCCATCCTTAGGGAAGGGAAATTCATGAACTTGTTCAGGTCCATGTTCCATGAGAATTTGCTGCACACTGTCATCACTCTGGACCATGAAGCTGGGTCCCCATACTGTAACTTGTTTGTAGCTTCCTCATCTTTTCTTCGTTCTACTTAATTTACTTCAGTTTCTGCATGTTTCTCTGAAGGTGAATAAATTTTCTTCACTTCCATATCAGTCTGATGCTGTGCGCTGCCTTCATCTAGAAGTAAGTTTCCATCACCTTGAGTTTCCAGTCTGCTTTATTGTGGATGGGAGCTACCCTCATCTCAAAGTAAAATTCCTTCATCTGGATGCTGTGAGCTGCTTCCATCTTTATTTGGATTAAAGAGAAGATATTTCAGAAAGGATCCCTGCTGTTTTGCTTGGTCCTTTTCCTTCTCAGCCTTTCGTTTATGATACTCAGCTCCTGAGGGTTTTCTTTTTCCTCTTTCTGCCATGGGGCATTTGAATATTGTTCTGTACTGTGCTCCCGACTGCAAGCATTATAGCGTTAAGGATGGCTGACACACCCACCACATGGTTGGCGATTTAAACCACATTGCAGCCATCCCAACATGTCTTTTCACTGCTTAAAGGTTTAATGATTAGTAACATACACTCACTTATTAAAACAGTTAGTTACAGTGTTTACATGGAAACAAAATGACTTTTTCAACGTTAGAACCCGTCACCGGTTGTTTGGAAAGTAATCCCCTTCCTCATGGTTACCCGCTTGGAGTGTGACATCATCACTTTTGTAGACTATTATGGACCTTATTTATTACATGTGAACCAGTTATAACAAAGAAAAGTTCATAATTATACAGCCCGATAATCACGCTAAGGTTTAATAATGCTTAAAGATACTCACATTTTGGATTTATAATGCTGAAGATGTTATTCTTTATTCTTTGGCACCAAGAAACACAATTTTCCACAGTATTTGCTTGATTCTTAACCATCTACCTGTGATGTGTGTTAAAATGACCGTTTGACATGTATCAGCTCTTGATATCTCAACTCTACATGAATTTCTGGCTATGCGACATTGATGTATATTCAAGTTAGGTGTCACTAGAATTGCAGCTCTTGCCGCTGGCAGATATGTTTAATTGTGGCTGAGTTATTGGTTATCAAAGTTGCGGAGTGGGTCATCTTGACCCTCTGTCGCAAATTGAAAAAAAATTCTCTAAAATATTATTTATTTTTGCAGTAATACAAGATTTGACATATTAATAAATTTTCAGAAATGTAGAGAAATGAATTATAATTCATATTCCCTCCATACAAGCACAGGGATTGAAATAATGACATATTCGTTATTTTATTTGTATTTTTCCATCTTTTTCAATTTTTTTTCATTTTATTTTTTTTTTAAATTTGATTTTTTCCCTCAAATTTGGCACCCCATTTAACTTGGCACCCTAGGCAACTTCCTAGTTTGGCTATATGGACGGGCCACCACTGTATAGGGTGGGGTGAAAAGAAACAGAACGTTCTTGCCTACTCTTTACATTAAAGACAATATGTTAAGATAGAGACTGCGCTGTGGAGGAGATTTAACTGTAGAAAAAGCTCTCCAAATATGCAGGGCAACAGAAACTGTGAAAGTACAACCAAAAAAGCTGAATACACCAGAAAGAGTTATCCATGTACTAAGTACTAAAGAATAGAACCAGAATAGGTCAAATCAGAAAGTTGAACCACTCACTATGAAAACCACTGCTAGGGGGAAGACTGGGTATAGATAGTTATGTGGAAGGTATGGATCACAGCATGGGCCCAAATAACAAATGTGGGAAAAATAATCATTTTGCAAAATGCTGCATATCCCAAATGCAGAAAAGTCAATCTGGTTGAGGAGTTTTTCATGGACATACTGGGATCTAGCAAGCCTGATGAGAGGGATTGGATATGGCCTATGACAATGAATGGAATAATTATTCCACAAAAGTTGGGCATAGAAAGATGTCCAGTGGTTTCTGGGAATGGTTAATTATCTTGCAAAATTCATACCTAATCTATCTACCAAAGCAGCAGCTTTGAGAAAACTCCTAGAGATAAAAAGTAAATGGTATTGGGGTGCAGAACAGGAGGAATCATGGGAAGATTGAAAATAAGAGCTGATACTAGGAACCAATGTTGAAGTTTTATGCACCAGGAAGCCCTGTTAAAATTTCAGCAGATGCTTCACAATTTAGGTGCAGTGATTTTACAATAGCATGAGGATTGTTAATAACTAATGGCATGTGCATCTAAATCACTGACTGAGGCAGAAACCAGATACACACAGATTGAAAAGGAGCTTTTAGGAAAATCGTTTGCCTGTGAGAGATTCAATCAATGTATTTATGGACAGAGAGTGGAAGTTGAAACACACCACAAGCCCCCAATAGCATTATTTAGCAAACTGCTAAATGACTGTACCTTAAGGATTCAAAGAATGATAATAACGGTGCAAAAGTATGATTTTGCTTGTGACCTACATGCCTGGTAAATTCATGTTCACTGCAGATGCACTTTCCATAGCCGTGGCTCCCACAAAACCAGAGAAGACTTTAGAGACAGAGATGCAAGCCCATGTAGATATGATTGTAAGGTCAATTCCCATAGCTATCAGGAAACTGCAACAAATAAGAGAGGAAATGGAGAAAGATGAATTACTGGGAATCCTTAAAGAAGTGATAATTAAAGGATGGCCTGTAGAAATAAGAAGTTGCTATCCAAGTATAAGAGACTATTGGAACTTCAGAAATGAACTTGTGGTGATTTTCAAGGCCAGTAAGGTAATTCCAATGAGCCTCTGAAAAGAGATGCTACAGAAGAGCCATGAGGATCATTTAGGAATTGAGAAGTGCAATCAATGAGCATAAGAGAGGCTGTATTGGCCATGGATCAATCACAACCTCACTAATGTGGTAGGAAACAAGCCATGCCCATTCCAACAGACAGAACCAGCGAGACCTCATCCAGTTCCACAAAGGCCTTATGAGAAGGTCGGCATTGACTTCTTTACCTAGCAATCAAAGGATTATTTAATAGTCACAGATTATTATTCTCTGTAACCAGAAATTTTTGCATTGCACAGTACTAATAGTAAGTCAGTGATAGCTGGCATGAAGGGAAACTTCTACAGACATGGATGAAGTCTTTAGCGATAATGGATTACAATTTTCCAGTGCAGATTTTAGGCAATTTGCCATAAATTGGGATTTTCATCACAAAACATCAAGTCTAAATTACCCCCAATCAAATGGACTTGTGGAAAGGCCTATACGGACAGTAAAGAACTTTATGAAGAAGACTTTTGACAGTGGCGGTGATTTGTATAAAGTGTTACTGGTTTACTGAAGTGCACCACTGGAGAATGGCTTTTCTCCAGCTCAGCTATTAACGGGAAGAAGGCTCAGATCTAATTTACCAATTGTGACCAAGTTCTGTCCTTGACTGCGTGGGTCCTGCATTTCCTGACGGACTTTTGCTAGCCTCAGAGGCTCCCTGTGACCCTCCATGTAGCCCTTCTCTCTCTAGAGGCAAGGGTCACAGCTTACTGAGCCATTTTCATCATAAATGAACAATGGAGGTGAGGAGAAGCAATCCTCCCTCGCACAGTCTCTGTTGTCTCCCACTCTCAGTGATTAATCAGGGACGGGAGGGAGGGAGGGAGGGAGCCTGGGCCCACCCTCTACTCCAGGCTCCAGCCCAGGGACCCTAAAATTAGCAGCTATGGTAACTGACTTTTTGGAAATAGGACATGTACATTTCCCTGGGCCACTTCCCCACAGCAGGCCCCCACTCAATATCTCCTTCACTGTTACCTCAGGGCCTCCTTCCTTACACCTGATATGGATTTGTACTGCTTCATTCCTCCAACAGCACAGCTCACTCCTGACACCCACACCTCACTGACTAACTGGGAGGCTTTTAACTAGTTCCAGCCAGCCCTTGATTGGCTTCAGGTGTCCCAATCAATGTAGCTATCTCCACTACCTTCTAGAAGGATCTTAATTGGCCCCAGGTGTCTTGATTAACCTGGAGCAACTGCCATTTGGTTACCATGGTACCAGGGATTTGTTTAGCCTGGGGCTAACGTACCTGTTCCTCACTACTTTACTGTAGCCATCTGGCCTTGCCTCATCACACAATTACTGATAACCTGCTGAAGTCTCATAACAATGAAACCAAACAATGAAAGAAAATCAGAAGTGGAAGCAGATATCTAGTTTGACAAAAGGGCCTGTGATCTCCCATCTCTTAACCCAGGTGATAGTGTGCCTGAGGAATCACACCTCTAATACTTGGGGCCAAAGGGATACCATTAAAGAACAACTGCATCCAACTGCATCTGTTAGTCTTTAAGGTGCTACAGGACTCATTGTTGCTTTTTACAGATCCAGACTAACACGGCGACCCCTCTGATACATGTTTCAACATAGTCAAAGAGATCTATGACTAATCCCAGAAAGTTCCAACACATTGACAGCTGATCTCAACTCTGGCAATTCCCATTTGACTGATCCTTTATCCTCCTCAACGCACAAAGGAGAAACTGTCAAGAAACAAGAGAACAACTCAGACTCTAATGGAAGGCTGATACTGAAAAGATCAGAGTGGGAGATTAAACATTCTGAAAGAGTCAGAGATTTGCTAACCTGCCTGGAGAAGGACTATTTGAGGAAAGTGAGTGGTAAAGATTCACTCCAGAGTGATGTGCTGGTACTCTCTCCTCTCTAGGTAGTTGACACATTGGATCTATTGAAATGTACTAGATGGGTTGAGAATGTAATGCATTTGTTGTTAGATAGTTGTTAACTATATAAGAGTTAATTTTGTTTTCTTTAAGAGGGAAGATGTACAGATATGTTTATGAAAGATTATTATTTGGAGATGTTCCCTCATAAGGGACTGTGTTGTGAGTGTGGGAATTTGGAGAAGTGCCCTAGAGGTGGGGGTTGGGAACACCGGATGGCTGTGTACCAGAGACGCTGTCCGGTTTGTTTTATTAAAGTTTTATTCCTTTCTCATTCATCGGCTTGTTATTTAATGAATGTAAAGATCATTACATATCTAGTCAAAGCTATTTATCAAAGGTGTTTCTATGACTTCCATCACCATAGAGGCTGAGCTGCCTTCAATCCATTAATAATTGAGGATGGTGTTAGACAACATCTACTAGGGATAAACATTGTTAATTCAGAAGGCCTGGATAATTCGTACCCATGAGTCCCAAAAGAGTTGGCTGAGGAGGTCTCTAGTCCAGTGATGTTAATTTTTAATACGGAATACCAGGGAAATTCCATCAGACTGGAATAGTGCTAATGTTGTTCCAGTATTCAAAAAGGGCAAGCAGATGACCTGGATAACTGTAGGCTAGTTAGTTTGACATCAATCCTGCCAAAATAATTGATAAACTGATAAAGTTGAAAAGGATAGGAATATAATAATTCCAGACAACATGGTTGTGATGGGTTGGATCACAGAAACCCCCTGGGGGTGTTGTCAAGACTACTTCTGCCCCTGCCTTCCTGCCCCATCAGCTTAGGACTTCAGTGCCCTGCCTGGTTTGAGCCAGACTTGCTAGCCTGCTGCAAACCCAGATCCAGGTCTGAAAGCAGCTAACAGATGCCCAACACTCAGATGCTCAACTCTCAATGGGATCTAAACCCAAATAAATCTGTTTTACCCTGTATAAAGCTTATGCAGGGTAAACTCATAAATTGTTCACCCTCTATAACACTGATAGAGAGATATGCACAGCTGTTTGCCCACCCAGGTATTAACACATACTCTGGGTTAATTAATAAGTAAAAAGTGATTTTATTAAATACAGAAAGTAGGATTTAAGTGGTTCCAAGTAGTGACAGACAGAACAAAGTGAATTACCAAGTAAAATAAAATAAAACACTCCAGTCTATGTCTAATTCAGTAAGAAACTGAATACATATAAGATCCTCACCAGTTCCAGAATGCTCCCTTTTACGAACTAATCTCCTTTTAGTCTGGGTCCAGCAATCACTCACACCCCTTGCAGTCACTGTCCTTTGTTCCAATTTCTTTCAGGTATCTCTGGGGGTGGAGAGGCTCTCTCTTTAGCCAGCTGAAGACAAAATGGAGGGGTCTTTTATGGGCTTAAATAGACTTTCTCTTGTGGGTGGAGACCCCCTCCTCTCTCCTATGCAAAGTCTAGCTCCAAGATGGAGTTCTGGAGTCACCTGGGCAAGTCACATGTCCATGCATGACTCAGACAGAAGCCATTGCCCACATGGTATCTTGAATGTTTCTAGGAAGACTTCTTATGTGGATTGGAGTATTCCAAGATGAATTGTTCCTTAAGTGCTTCCTGACAGGTCACTTAACTGCAAATTCCTTTCTCCAGGAACTGACCAAATTCTCTACTAAGGTTATTTAGAAATCAAGCCAGTACATGGCCAATATTCATAACTTTGAGTACAAAAATGATACATGCATACAAATAGGATTAATATATTCAGTAGATCATAACCTTTACAGAGATATGTTACATGGCATATGCAGCATACAACACATTCTAGTTATGTTATAGATGTTATATAGATGTCACGGATATATATCTTTATTTGTTCTGTTAACCCAATTATCATAAGATCAATTCCTGCCCCTATCCCATCTGTGGCATTCTGAACATCCATAATTAACCATAATCATTAATATTAGTAATTTGCATAAATCATTTCTTAATAATTCTTATGAGTCAATATGGTTTAACTGCCTAGATACTGCATAGCAACCTATTTGCAAAAATCCTCTCACTCCCATCTGGCAGCATTTTGTGGTGTACTGTACCCTTTGTGGTCACTTGTTTACCTCCTCAGAATGAGAGTTCAGAATGATGACCTAGTGTTATACCTTCAGGCCTACACTATTTTAGCTAAATCCCAGTCTTTAGCATAACTACTCCCACAAGGCCTTACACTAATATAACAGGCAGTGACTCTTGGCAACTTTAATAATCCCAGTTACTCATGTTTATTTATTTTCATCTACTTGCCCCTATGCATGTTGAAAATAAGCAAATCATAGCTGTCAATCAGATACTCCCGTGGTGTTGTTAAACTTATAGCAACAGCAAATACTGGGAGAGCAGGGGAACAGTCATAGGTCAACATAGCAGAGGGGCCATGATTTAGCCCTTAACTTCTCTGTTTCAGTTTCCCATCTGTAAAAGGGAGATAATATTTCTCTGCTTCACATGTAAGGCTTCACATGTAAGGCTTAGTTCATTAACACTTGTAAAGTGCTTTGAGATCATCTGGTGCAGGGCAGTCTACAGTTACACAGGATCCTTATTGTAAGTACTTTGATTTCCAAATCAATCTTCCAGATCTAGTGGGAGCTGCCCAGTTCTAATTATATATCTACCCAACATGTGAGAACACTCCCTTTTAATAATGCTTACAATTGTTGACTCCCTCAGACAGGGACATGATGAAGCTGGCATGCATTATACTATATATTTGAATTTTAAAGAGTATCACTGTGGGATTTTCTGGCCTGTGCTCACCTTCTGCACATGCACACAGTAGACCTCTTCATTCTTAGACAAATATGTAAATAACAAGTCAAGCAAAAGATCCTTCGTCAGGCTCCTGTTATTTGATACCAGGTGCATCAAAGACTCTTGTCCCCATCTGCCTGTTTCATCTTAGATATGAAAACATATTAATTGTGACACTCATATTAATTACATCTGATTGTTTAGGGCATGAGTTACTGAATGTATCTCGCAGTGCAGGTGACATAGTTTCCAGTGCAATGAACTATAATAATCATGGCAAAAAAGACAATTTATTTATAATTTACTCTGAAATTTGGTTCTTACAGAAAATAGGTATATCTTTCAATCACTAAAGAAATTACAGTCATTTTTGTTGTAGTAATTTTTCTGTTATAATTTTGCTTAAGGAAGAAAAATGACTTGGATGTAATTGGTTTCTACTATATTTTATTCTTTTATGTGTACACCTGTCATCTCCTCCAGTTGTCTCCCAGATTTAAGTCTGCAGAACTGGCTCTAGCTCAGGGTGGTATTTGTGATGCACTATGGATTGTATTGAAATATTTTTGAACTCATTTAGAGTATGGCATTTTATGGAAGAATAATTAAAATGATTCGCAGTTACTTCAGCATGGGATGAAGGGGGGAGCAAATTTTAGATGTGAAGTGCACTCATCAGGTTCACTCATTGCCTGATTATTTTTGCATCTATCACATTTGCTTTGCAGTTAGTTAATGTCAACATTTTAGTTGCTAAAAATGTGGCAGATAAAAGCATTTGTGGAAAGAAGGGAAACTCCGTTCTCACTGGCAACACAAATACACTTGCAATATTCGCCTGTAACCTACAGAGGAGAACTGAACAATGGAAAATACTTCCCTATTTCAAACACTATATCAAAAGCTCTGTGTGATTCACCTCTGTGACCTGCTTGAGCTTCACTCGACAGGGAAGTAGGAAACTTGAGGTTGACTTGCTCCACCACACCATGTCTTTCACACTACAGTGTTACTGCCCAGACACAAAGCTGGTCATAAACTGCTGGAGATGGTGACAATCATTTGTTTTTCTGTACACTCAAAATTCACAGTAGGCAACCCGTAATTGTTTAACTGTGTTATCTCAGATTGTTGTTTCCTCCATAAAATATCGGAATTAGGGAATGCCAGTCTGCTGCCTCCCCATCATCAATCATCATTGTGGCTTAAGCTGCAAGAGTTTTGGGGGAATTTTGTCTGTTATGGGCAACAAGGAATTCAAAACTCATCTGATAAAACTGCCCCATATGTCTCAATTTCAAGAAAGAAAGGTTTTCTCCACACTTAAAATTAAGTCATATAACTCAGCTGGGACTTCACATTTTCCTCAATTGATCTTTGTGCTACTTCTCTCATTTTTCAGTTGAAATTCAGTTAGGACTGGGACATGTTGTTGTCACTTTGTTTACATTCACACTATTTTCTGCTTTTCTTCCAGGGATCCCTGATGATATGTCTTCATCCTTTCATTTCCAGCTTATTTTGTCACATTATCAGAATTAGAATGTGTTTGCATGCATTTCAGACCCTTCGAATGTGACAATGACCTTAGGGTCTATGAAGGGCAACAAGATGTCAGAAACAGGACTTGCTGTTCTACTTTCACAGTCTTTGATTCATAGATACAACTGTGAGAGTTTGGGAAACAAACTGCCTCACATTTAAAATCCAAAAATGTTCTCTGAGTCTTCTGAGCTTGTGAGCCTAGGATATGTTTGTTTAAAATCATGGGAGAAAGGTAATGTAACTACAGGTCAGGTTCTGACCTAAATTGCACCCTGTGCAGCTTCATAGGAGCAATGAGTGTAAGTCACAGCAGAAATTGACCGTGAAGCCATATCCAGCCTCCCCTCTGTGTTTTTTTTAACTGTTTATTTTTCCTTTAAATTATTGCAGGTGAATTTGGTTCTCTTCATAAGACTAATTTACACAAACACATAGCACTGTAGATCACCGTAGAGCTCTATGGATGTGAATTAATCCAAATGATTCCTTGTGAATTGGGTAGGCAAGTGTCTGAGAGAGGAAACTGGTTGAACATGGATTTCCCACTTCTCAGGGGAGTGCCCTAACCACTGGGCTATAGAATCATTCTCACTTGTTCTTTAGCCTAGTGCTGCTGGTGGTGCTTTTTTCCCCTTTATGCTGCTTTTCCTGGTGAGGGTTGCTGCGGCAGCATGGAGAGTAGGGAGGACCAGACCTCCTTTTCCTTTGCAACAGGTTCTAGCTCCTCTTGGGGGATTTCCCAGTGTTCCCAGGCCAGCTGGGAGATATAATCCCTTCAGCATGTCCTGGGTCAGCCTCGGGGCCTCCAATCAGTAATGTTCCCTCTGATCTTTTACATCCTTGTGCGGAATGAATTTTGTTATGTGCACCAGTATGGAGGTGATGTGGGGCTGAGGGATTTGGAGTGTGGGAGGGGGCTCAGGGCTGGAGCAGAGGGGGTCAGAGTGTGGGAGGGGACTCTGGCTGGGGGTATGGGCTCTGGGGTGGGGCCGGGGATGAGAGGTTTGGCATGTAGGCTGCCGTGGGGCTGCAGCAGGGGAGAAAGGACTCTCCCCAGCACTCTCTTGCCAGAGCAGCCTGGGGCTGGGGTAGAGGTGCCGCTCCCTGGCTGGAGCAGCTCCAGGACTGGGGTTTGGGGAGAGATGCCTCTCCCTGCTGCACAGCCCTTGATAGCCTGCTGCACAGCCGCACAGCTTAGAGGGAACTTAGACGCTCAGTGAGATGTGCCCAATAGAGCTCCAACGGAAGCCTCACAGGGGGCAATCCTTATCAGGTGCCTGAACCACCTCAACTGGCTGCTCTTAATCCATAGAAGTAGTGGCTGTACTCCAAGGCCCACCTATATAGCCGAGCTCCACACCCTGTCTTGGATCTTAAGCCCAGCCACCCTGTGGAGAAACCCCATTTCCGCTGCTAGTACCTGTGATCTCGTCCTTACCCAAAGTTCATGACCATAGGTGAGGATGAGGAGGTAGATCAACCTGTAAACATAGAGCTTCCTCTGAGAACTCAGCTCCTGCTTCACCACCACGGATCAGTACAGCGCCCGAATCATTGCTGCCGCCGCACCAATCTGCCGGTTGATCTCACCCACTTGTCATCACTTGTGAACAAGACCCCTAGATACTTAAACTTGTCCACTAAGGGCAGCTGGACTCCCTCATCTGGAGAGAGCACTCCACTTTCTTCTGGGAGAGGATCATGACCTCTGATTTGGAGGTGCTGATTCTCATCCCAGCCGCTTCAAACTCAGCAGCAAAATGTTCGAGTGCACGTCAGAGATCACAGTATGAAGAAGCAAGAAGGACAACATCATCTGCAAACAGCAGAGATGCCACCTCCAAGTCCCCATACCAGATGCACTCCACAGCTTGGCTGTGCCTTGATATCCTGTCGATGAAAATTACGAACAGGAGTGGGGATAAGACACACCCTTGGCGGAGTCCAACATCCAGCTTGAATGAACTTGATTTAATGCCAAGAATATAAGCGCACCTCTCACTATGAGAATAGAGGGACTGGGTAGCAGGCAAAAGCAGCACCAACACTTCATACTCCCACAGAACTTCCCACAAGACATCTCAGGGAATGTGGTCATATGCCTTCTCCCGGTCTACAAAACAAAAGTAGACTGGATTAGCAAATTCCCATGACCCCTCGAGTATCTGGGAGAGAGCAAAGAGGTGGTCAGTTGTTCCATGGCCAGGACGGAATTTGCATTGTTCCTCCTGAATTTGAGTTCCACTAACTGGCATAACCTCCTCTCCAGCACCCTGATATAGGCTTTGCCGGTGAGGCTGAGGAGTGAGATTCCCCCTATTGTTGGAGCACACCCTCTGCTCTACTTTCTTAAAGATTGGGACCACCACCCCAGTTTGCCAGTCCAGAGGTACTGCACCCACCTTCCATGCAACATTGGTGTGTTAACCATGACACCCCAACATTTCTGGTGCTTTCAACATCTCCAGGTGAATCTCATCTACCTGCTGCCTTACCACTACGAAGTCACTTTACTGCCGTATCAACCTCAGCATCAGAAATAGATCTGATCTAATGTCCATCGAGTTGGGGAGTTCCTCAAAGTGCTCCTCCCCCCCTCAACGATCTCTTCAGTCTAGGTCAGCGTTTCACCACCCTTACTGAGTACAGCCTGGGCAACATCCCACTGTCCCCTCCTAATGTGACAAATGGTTTGCCAGAACACCTTTGAGGCCATCTGGTAGTCATTCTCCATGGTCTTTCCAAACTCCTCCCATGCCTGGGCTTTCACTTCAATGACTGCCACACCTCTTAGCCAGACAGTATCTCTCAGCCATATTAGGATTCTGGAGCATGAGCATTGCTCCGAAGGCCTTCTTCTTTGACTTGACAGCTTCCTTCACCACTGGAGTCCACCAGAAAGTCCTAGGGTTGCCACCATGACAGGCATCAACTGCCTGCAGGCCATAGCTTTTTGTGGCTGCCTCAACGATTGAAGCCCTGAACATGATCCACTTGGCATATTGAATTAGTTATACAAAGTGTAATAGCTTCAATTGGACAGTCTGAGATAGCCCCACACCAGAGTGTCCCATAGCCCAGTGATTAAGATAATCGCTTAGGGCAGGGATCGGCAACCTCTGGCACGTGGCTCACCAGGGTAAGCACCCTGGTGGGCCGAGCTAGTTTGTTTACCTGCTGTGTCTTCAGGTTCGGCCAGTCGCGACTCCCACTGGCCATGGTTCACCGTCCCAGGCCAAAGGGGGCTGCGGGAAGCGGTGTGGGCCGAGGGATGTGGCTGCCGCTTCCCACTGCCCCCATTGGCCTGGAGCAATGAACCGCGGCTAGTGGGAGCCGCGATCATCCAAACCTGCGAACGCGGCAGGTAAACAAACTGGCCCGGCCCGTCAGGGTGCTTACCCTGGCAAGCCACGTGCCAGAGGTTGCCGACCCCTGACTTAGGGTTTGAACAGGAGTCTTCTACCTCTTTTCTCATCAGACAGAGTGGGTATTTAAACAGTGGTTTCCCACATTCCAGGTGAGTTCTCTAATCACAGGGAAAAGGCTATAAGGGAGCCCCTCCCTGCCTCAGCTGTTTTGTGTAGAGTTAAGCATGTGCTGCTGCCATTTCTTACAAGAAGAGGCTGAGGTGCCAGACTTCAGGAGAAGGTTTCCAAATATGGATCCCAAGAGGAGATAGTCCAGCCTAACTCTGCGAGGGATGGGGTTTAGCATGGACCCCTCTTCTTGTCATCTCCCGTTGGCTAGCTTAGGAGGCTCCCACCTAGCGTGCTGGCTTTTGTGAATCCCAATTCTTAGGAGCCTATATCTCCCCATGCAATGTGTATTGATCCGAGGTGCCCAACTCAGAATTTGTAGACTCAACTGAGTGCCTAAAAGTTAGGCCTTGCAACATTGACTATTGTAGTACCTAAATCCTTTTTATGGATTTGGGCCTTAGGCATAATGAGATTGCCTACAATGCCATGTAGCCAATTTGCAGCTGCTAGAAGCAGATCTCTCCAATGGCTGATGATTGGACACTAGATGGGGAGGGCTCTGAACTACTACAGATAATTGTTTCCCAATTGTCTGGCTGCTGGGTGTCACCCACATGCTCAAGGTCTAACTGATCACCATATTTGAGGATGGGAAGGAATTTCAGACAGGGTCATATTGGCAGAGACCCTGATGGTTTTTTGCCTTCTTCTGCGGCATAGGGCATGAGTCACTATTGTAAATGGTGGATTCTCTGTAACTTGAAGTTTTTAAATCGTTATTTGATTTTAAATCAGCCAGAGGTTAGGAGTCTATTACAAGAGTGGGCAGGCAAGTTTCTGTGGCCTGAAATGTGCAGGAGGTCAGACAAGATGATCATGATTGCCCCTTCTGGCCTTAAAGTCTGAGTCTATGAGTTTAGCTTTAAGAATGTAAATAATCCCATCCTTTTTAAGCAAAGCACTGATGTGCTGATTAACTTTAAGCACAGGCTTAAGTGCTTTCTGTGAATTGGGACCTTAATCTTTATTACTTCTTGGACACTTTTTTCTGATTAGTCATTATTTTATTAGGAAAATTCAAATGGACACTGCTATTATTAAATACCTAACAGACCTTAAATACCCTCCTAATGAAAGAATATGGAGTTTTCCTCCACGTGTAGCCTCCTCTCACTCGTTTTCCATGGGAAGAGCCATTTTGGTTCTAATAGTTTATGTATCTGAATTATATTGTCTATTTATAGTAGCCTTTAAGTACCTTAGAGCAGACACTATGTCTCCTGTAGGTTCAGTTACAGTGCCAAGCACACCATTGGTACTCAACAAATAAATAATGAGGAGTTTGTATGTCCCTGTTAATTATAATATTTTTTCTGAATAACAAAATGAAGACACTTGAAGTACAGAGCACTATTCCCGAAAACAAATTAGGAGCTGAATTTGTGTTGTGGCTCTTTACACTGGCCTCAGTGGGCTGCAAATCCGCTGTAAGGCTTCCTGCAGAAAAGATCCCCACTTTAGGGCCCCCCTCTGGCTGGAGCACAGCTGCTGTTGCAATACAGGAGGTGGTTCTGGAGACAGAGGTGGGTGTAACTGGAGTGGCTTTGTGCTTCTGCTATTCTCTAGCTGTCACATAGCTTTGTGGGGACTGCTGTATCCAGGGAGCAAATTAGGGTAGATAACTTGCAATGGGTTCTGTAATTAGGCCTCTGGCAGTTCCAGGATAGGAGAAGTGCATTGCCTCCCCTGAGTCCCTGTGCCAGGCTCTGCACCAGTGTAAGAATGAATTCAGACCCCCATGAGAAAGAGGTGCTCTGATGCCATGGTTATGACCATAATATGGGAATTCTGCTAGGTATAGCAGGCCTGATTCCAATCTCAAGAACATGAGTGTAACCCTGTTGACTTCAGATGAGCTAGTTCACATTTATACTGATGTAACTGAGACCAGAATTAGGCCTGCTTAATCTAATGAATTAATGTATAAAGAAATGCAAACCTTTTCTTTATCCTGGCTTCACAACCCCCTGGCACAAAAGCAAAGTGAAGAGCCCTGCTTCTTCTCAAGAAAAACAAATCACTGCCACCGTCCTTTCCCTTGCAAAACCTCAAATGACGAGAGAGAGGAGAAAAACTGTTTGCAGAGAACATTAAATCAGCTAAGAACATACTGTTACGGAAAATGACATTCCTCTTCCAAACATCCATTAGTTTCTGATAATCAGGAATTCTCGGATGCTTGAACATTCCATTAGTAAGACGCAGCGAGTTAATTGTAATAATTATCAACAGTTTTAATTGCTTTGTTATAATGTATTTTGCAGTTTGACAGTGTGAAATCAATATGCACCTTTAGGAAACATCCTTAGTGTGATTAAAAACAGGCTCCCCTATGCCCTCTCCTAACCTTAGATGGGAACATAGAATTTTTTCAGTACTTGTGCTTAGAAGGATTAAACTGAGTGGCTATTGTCCAACTTGGACCTTGTTGTTAAAGGGGAAGTGGAGTCTTCCCTTAAAATTCATTTCAATCCTACCAGATTTAACTTTTGGATGGAGGTAGAAGAGATCATCTGGTCAGTTTTCTTTAACTTGTTTGCTTCAACTGCTATTCAGAACTTACTGCTTTATTTCCCTATAATGCTTTAAGCTTACAAAGAAATATTTTGTTGCATGCAATTGTGCATTCTATAGAGTATTTATAGTTGTCATATTAACAAAAAATAGGGTGAGATATACTATAATATATAAGTGCTGATAATGATTTCCATTCTGGAAATCAAAACACTTAAACTATAAATTATTTCAGCCTCACAGCATCCTTGTGAAGTAAATAAGTGCTAATAATATGCTTGTAGACATGGGTAACCAAGGCAGAGAAATGTGGAAATACATTTCCACCGCTGACTTGCTGTATAACTTTGGGAGACATGAGTGGAACCTAGAAGTTCTGAATCCTATTCCTTGCTCCAACTGTAAAGCCATATTAGGTCTCTTCCGTTATATAGTGTAATAATATCTGTGGTGGTTCAATAGATCTGATTCTCTTCTTTATTTGCAATGATTTATCTGACTATAAAAAAATTATAAACATAGTTTGTGTGCAGCCTCCACCTTGGATTCCCTCTTCAAGGGTAGTAAATCCCTGTAGCTGCCTCAGGAGCTTTAAAAGCTTTGTTATTTTTTTTCCTGTGAAAAAGCTTTATTATGTGCACACAATGCTTAAAGAGGCTTTGCCAAACACAAGCTTTTAAAGCAGCTGTGTGGGATTCCTTTTTCAGAGAAAGGAGTCATTGTGGCAAGTCCCACAAGATACTGTAGACTCCAGCAGTTTGCCCTGCAATTCTGGCACACTTGGCAGCTGATGTTACGCTACATTTCGGGTCCTATCTTACAGGCAGACTGCTAGTTGTGCCAAACTCTGAGGTAATTTTTCTATATAGGTCAATGGGAGTCTTTCAGAAGGGATCTTTCAATTGGGTCAGGTCCTAGATGAATATCTACTAGGCAGTAGATGAGACTTCTAAACTGATTATCTATTGTCTAGCCTTATGTTAGACTTGAACTGAGGTGAAAGGCCAGTGTACTTAACACACTGTGCCAAGGAGCTATGTGAAAGTGCCCACTGCTAATGTAACTCTAGTCCCAACCCTTGTTGAAAAAATCACCTCCCGAACAAGATTAGTCAGCATTTTACCCTATTCTGAATAAAAACAAGTTCAATTTTACCAGCTTTAGGGAATGCTGCTAAATTTTACATATCTTGCAGGGATGTAGGCTGAGATATTAGGTCCGGATTCTCAGTTGATGTAAATGGGTGCAGCTCCATTGACTTCAAAGGCTTTTCAGTGCATTTTATTATGTGCTTAACATGAACAGATATGCTTCCTCTCCCATCTGCAAGAAAGAGGCCGCTAACTCAAAACTTTTCTCAGCTAATACACCAGAGCAGCCGTTTGGACTAGCTGTTGACTTGAATGGAGCTGAATCCATTTATACCAGTTGAGGATTAGATCCTTAATGTTTCTTTTCAGGTCCATCGTAATGCATGAGTCCCACCAGGATCCAGGATTAAAAGTCCAGCTGTAGTTCCAAAAAGCTCATGGGTGGGAGCAGTATGGTTTCTTGTTGCTACTCTGCTCTTATGATCTGTAAGTAAACAGAACTTTAACCTTTTGTACGTTCAGTGATACGTTATTTGCTGGAGCAGCTGATGTGTCAGACCCTAGCTGATTCACAAATGACATCTCAGGAGCAAGCAGACTGTGCTTCATGTAAAATCCAGTTGTAGCACTGTCATAGTGGTTGGAGTGCTGTGTTGTCTTTTCAATAGCTGTCATTCCCCCTGTCAAGAGCTTCAAGTGTATTCAGAACGTATTCCTTTATTTCCTTATAATGACTAATAATGATTCACAATCTTCCTTTCTCCTTCCTTAGTTCTAATAACACATGTTTTTATCCTTGCTGTCTTAAATCCCTCTCCTCACTCTTAAGGGAAGCTTCTGAAGCAAGCAGATTCTGGACTCATACTCTGAGTCTTTCAGAGAGTCCTTAATAGTTCCTGAGGATGTTTCCTTTTTTAATACTGCCCCTTGCTACTTCAGCTATTCCACTATTTTCAAGATTTTGATTATTGTTGTCATTATTCTAGCTAGATATCTACTTGGAGGCTGCTGGGGAGTGTTCCAGAGAGACATAAGATGCACCCTACCTTCCCCTGAGCCCAAAAGGTCAGCAACACTTCCAATCCCTGCTGGTCCTAAAGGCAGCAGTCTTGTGGCTATTCTTTAACCCTGACCTCTTGCATAGGTAAAACTGATGCCAAGTCACTGAGTTGACAGAATATATATAAACTCTTAGTTTCTAATACAAATTTTCAATACCCTGGAGCCACTTTCTGATTTTTAACAGTGTTATTATTTTTTTGATGGTACTTGACTTTTTTTTTTTTTTGGAACTGCAACTATTGGTGGTTATTACAAGTGACTTAACACATTTCTTTGTATAAAGGCAACTGATTTCTCTGTGTCTCTCTCTCTTTCAGGAACTGGAGTTAGTGCTTGCTTTCAATTCAGATGGCTTTTGCTGCAGTTATTTAAGAGCCCTTTTTATTATTTGGAGGAGTCTTTTGATTTCCTTAATTTCTATTTCAGAAGCTGGCTTCCTTTAGTCTGTGGCTCTGGCTTTGATAGCTTGATGTTATTTCTGGATGTCTTTGCCTTTCCTTTGGTGAAAAAAGTCTATGCCAAGATGCCACAGACTTAGGCAAAAATGCCTATGGAAGGCTGTTCAGAGGGACAAAAGCCATTTCAATGACATGTTAGTGACTGTGTTTAGAGGCTGGTGAATGCACATGTGCTCTGGCTGCTAATCAGAAACAAAAGGGAAGATTTTTATGGAGGGAAAGGCTTTTTATTGAATGATTTTTGCTCAGTTGATTTGTAGAACACTGATTACACTTCTATATTTTTTCAGAATCCAGGTCTTAGCAACAGCTCATCGTGGCACCATGCTATGTCAGAACTGCTGCAGACTTGAAAGGCTTTTCAATGCATTTTATTATGTGCTTAACATGAACAGACATGTTTCCTCTCCCATCTGCAAGAAAAAGGCCGCTACTTCAAAACCTTTCTCGGCTAATACACCAGAGCAGCCCAGTGGACTAGATGTTCTGAACTAGTGTAACTCATTGAGGAGCAAGAATCATCACCACAGGGGTATAACAGTCGCACCAGGCTGCAGTATCTCCATTTATTTTTAGACTTCTGCACCACAGCTGGAGCTGACTACTCCTGGAATAGTAGTTCTGCCTTTAGAAAGTAAAGAGAGCTGTGTTCATAACTTATCCTCAGAAAGGTATTAATAATTAAAAATAGGGCAATGTATAAAATATATTATTTAAGGATAGTTTTAAAGATGGCCTGTGTAGCAGTAGTTAACATTCAGTGGAGTAAAAACTGTAACAAATTTCACTAATAAGATGTTAGGTATTCAGGATGTCACACAAGCCATCTCTAAGCTACTACTTGTAAAGGTGGCCTAAACATAAGCAAAATGAAGTGTAGACACACCCTTTTTATTTCTTTCTACTGCATTAAATAGCTCGATATATATATATTTAAAGGTTTTATTCTACATGCTTTTTACCTTTTAAATATTAGGTTGTCACTTCCTTGCATGTTCTGGAAGACAGGCAAACTAGTGGGACATACTGAGGGACTAAAACTTGAGCAAGTATGATTGCTTTTGTAACTAACTATTTAACTCTAACTTCTGCAAAACATTTGGGAGAAAAGCTTTCTCTGTGCAATAAAGGGCTGAGTAACTTATCACTTATCTAGTCCTCAAAAGAGTTCTTAAATAAAAACAGGAAAGACATAACTGAGATGGGGGAAAAAGCCACAAACAGAATTTTATTTTATGTGGGAAAGAAATTCAGGGTTTCTTTATATATCACAAAGAAGAAAACTAGGGTGCAAACATTATGGTTTTTCCCTTTGCGGTTCTCATTTAAAATTTACCTTGGTTTGAAAGAGAGTGGCCATATTTGTATTCATACAATTTTAAAAGCATGTTTCTAGTATATTATGAGACCAAGTTTGAATTCTACCACAATAAGTATTCTGAAACCCTGGTTTGACTAATGCGGTACCCAAATGGGGTAGTTTCAATGTGCTAACTTGGATTAAAGTATTTCCTTTTACATCACAGTGAAACATACTGAAAAACATACTTTAGCATTATTGTGATAATGTGAAAAAACATATACTCCCAAGTTTGCAGTCTATACATCCTAGGCCTGATTCTCCCCTATATTTTACCATTTTTTTGATGGTGTAAGGCCATTGATTTCAGTAGAATTATACTGGCACAAAAGTGGTGTAACAGATTAGAAAATCAGAACTACTGACTTCAGCATTTCTGGATCATGAGAAAAGAAGATTTAGTATCCTGGAGCTGCCAAAACTCACTAGGGTATAGTGGTCAAAGAGTAAAACAACAAACATAGCAGAGAAGAGACTTAAAATGTTGTTTCTTCCTCTGATAACGTATGTGCACTGTTACTAAAATAATCTTAAATGAAGATTAGAAAATTAGGCTTTCATTCTCCGATGAATATATCTGTGAACACATATTGCAAGGAACAATCTTCCAGGATTTGTAATGCAATATTAACGAAAATGTAAAACACTTAATATATTCCCAAATGCACATGAATCTAGTTAAAGATGGGTAATCTATTTGTTTGCTTAAAAAAAACCCCAACCCAAACCTTCAACCACTGATAATTTGAAAAGGAAGCTTGCTGGGGAGGGGCGGAGGGAGAGGGGATATTGTCAGAAAAGAGAGTGTCTGTTAAAGCAAATACATATGTTTATCTCAAGAGAAATATACATATAATATACAAAACATGGTTAAAGGTGGGAAATATTTTTTATTTTCATATATTTGGAATAACCTAAAAGAGTCCACAGCTGACTCTGACTTGTACTCTGTACTGAACCAAAATCATGATAAAAGATATTTCCCTTTTCAGTATGGCGTACTCTCTCTAATCAAAAAAGTTTCCAGCTCTATTTTATTTAGGTTCTTATATCAGGCCCATCACTATGGTGTCTAAGTATTTTTCAGAGTTAAAAATCATACAAGGTGACTTATCAGTAAAGTTTCCTCTTCAAATTCCCCCCAGGGTGAATAAGTTATGTTAGATTTTTTGTGAGTGTCCCAGAAATGCTAATAGATTTGGAGTTTCTGTGTGGGAAGGCAAGGTCAAAGACAGTGGGATTTGCATTTGGACCTGAAGGTGGTGAGGTTGGTGATTATTTTTAGTTGCTACAGGAGTGAATTCCGAAACCTCCATCAGCTTTACACAGGAGCTTCACCCTTGAGGGTAGACAGAATTTGTATGTGCACAAAGGCAAATGAGAAAAATAGTTATTCACAATACAGAGATATCTAGAAAATAAATCATGTGAAAGGGGTGAGCTACTGAGATGCTCAAGTTAAACAAGATACAATGGATCAAATGTCAGCCCTAGTGAGGAGAATTTAACACAGTGATGGCTAAGTTCTAGTGGCTAACACTTCTAGTGTTCATAATCTTACGTGTATTTGGGATATGGTATAAAATAGGGTTATCCTGCATTCCTCCTAACACAGAATGAAAGAGGAACAGTGTGGAGAACCTATTGAGAAAAGCCTTTAGTATAGATGATTGAGTTTTGAACTGTGTTCATTTCTTAGAATCTAGGAGAGTTGTGAATATTGCATGTAAGGCACCTCTGCCAGTTACACAACTATGGATCAAAGACTTGCTGTGCAAAGCAGGGAAATTTTTCTGTCTACTCTTTATAGTGTACCCTGTCTGTAATCCCTCATCTCTTCCCCTACAGATCTTGCTGTCTTATCCTTTTTCATTATCCACGGGTCTTGGGTTGACAAAGCATATATTTCACTCAAGTATGTGTGTAACTATACTGTTGACATAACATTATGTATCTACTGTAGAGTTGGTGGCTGACTATATTATTGAAATGGAAGGTGGAAAGAGGGAGTTCAGAATTTTAATAGAAGAAGCAAGGCTCTACTGAGCATATAATTTCCTTTCCTAACATGTTATGGTCTGGATTCTCTCTTGCTTAGGTATGACAATTTTTTTATTTTCATGATCTACTGATTTACCACGATAGGTAGAGTTTCAATCATTATAAAAAGGGATAGGCGTATACTCTCTGGGATTTTCGAACAAAGAAACAAAGGAACATTACAGTGTTATAAAATCTGTTTTAGAACACCTCTTTTCTTCCTTTCTCACTTATCATTCCAGATGTTTGCTAACAAAGGATTACTCTGAGTTCAATTATTTGCAAGATACAAACCCAAGTGTTAACATTCTGTAATGGGTGATTCATGTAAAATTATCTCACTAGACATTAGGGTATGAATATCCCTGTAAAATGAAAGAGTTCTTATCTAAAAAGAACCTAAAGGCTGATTTTTCCCTCCTTCAAGAGTCTCCTTTCATCAAACACTGAGCATGAAAATTTGAAGTGTGGAAGGGTGTTTCTACTCTTCATAGTATGATAACAGCCAGGGTGGTGAGAAGATTTTTTTGTGTGCATAAATATGTTCCGTTCATCTGACTGCAACAATACTATGAGAGGAGGGTTGGATAACACTGGTTGTTGGAGAAACTGGGAATAAAACGTATATGTTGGCTCTAGTCTGATTATTTTTAATTACATATTCAAGATTTGCATACACATGGAACACTGGTGATAGGGAGTGGTAGGACTCATTGTCACGACTAGAGTTATAGAGTTTAAGGTCAAAAGGGATCACCAGATCATCTAGTCTGACCTCCTGTATGTCACAGACCACTAAACACCTCCCAGCCACCACCACACGAAACCCAACAACCAGAAATAGACCAAAGTATTACAGCCCTCAGGAGACTAATCTCTTATGTGCCACGGGCAGAGAATAGGAGGGACTGAAGTGACCAATGCCTGAGGCCCTGCAATAGCAGGGAATTGATTACATGATCTATACCCAGATGAACCTAGCTAGTGGCCCATGCCTCATGTCCTAAAGGATTATGAAAACCCTAGGGTCCATACCAATCTGCCTTGGAGGAAAAAAATTCCTTCCTCATCCTGAATATAATGATCAGTGACTGGCTGAGGCTGTGAGCAAGATAGCATAGTCTACTGCAGGACGCACTGCTCTGTAACTCAGCAGATGAGGGTTTTCTTTTCAGCTTTGCCACTAAGCTGCTGTGTGGGCTTCAAGAAAGTCAGATTCCCTTTTGTTTCCCTTCCCTCCACTGGGCGGTCTTGTCCAATTAGATTGTTAGCTCTTCATGGTAGGAACTGCCTCTCACTCAAGGACAGACACGATTTCCCACAATACACCACCAATAAATTCCTAGTCTGGCTCAAGGTAGTCAGGTTCTAAGAACCGGGGGATATACCCCATAAATCCTAGTGCTAAACTCCAGTAACTGCAGTGTGGGCCTTGGAATGAGTTGCGTGTGACTCTGCAGTGTGGACATTTACAGGTGGGCTTGGCAAGCCAGAGTACCCTTTGCTGTGAAGCCATACCATATCTGTTTGTAGAATACCTGGCACAATGGGGTTCTGCACTAGGTGTCACTGCTTTATATATATATACTTTCTAAAATTGCTCAAGTCCCACTAACTCTCTGAACTTGAAAGTGAAAAAATTAGGAAAACTTTTAGGAGACAAAAACGTGTAAGATGCCATCTGCAGCCTCTGAAAGGAGATTGCACTTTTTTCACTGAGAGACCAATCATACTTGAGATTAGATTACTCTTTTCTTGATATTCATCTGGTTGCCAGAGAAATTGTTTGTCAGATTTGGCTCAATTAGCATTTCAGGATCATTCTCCGCTGGTAAGAATGTTAATAGTAAAGGAAACTAAAGGGTGGATAGCACTGGTCAATGGATAAACTTGAAATGTAGTGTAATGATGCCACAGATAACTATCTAGCTAACCACTACACCCTTGAGATTTCTTGTCCCTTGTTGTGATGGGGACCAGAAAGTGAGAAAGGGCAGGGCTATCTTAATAGTGTCAGGAAGGAAGCAGTCTCGGGAGTTGCACGTCAAAAGTTTCTTCCAGTATGAGAGGGATTGCTGGTGATACTTGCACCCCCCATTTTAAATACAGGGAATCTTTCTCAAGAGTGTTAGAATCTTGCAAACTTGGAGAAACTTTTGAAGTGTGACTGCTTTGGTAAACCAACAACTTCTGGCTCTTCAGGATCATTTAAGCCCAAATGGAAAAATGACAGAATAGTGATTTAGTAACACTTTGAAATAAATGATCAAGACTATTGGAGAAATAAATGTAATTGATATTATCGGAATGGTGTATGCAATTAGAGCACCTAAAATATTTTGTTATGAGAAAGCCAACAAATCTGACAAACCTCTACCTTGGCTTTTTCAAGGAAATCATTTTAAATGTATTGAAATCTTGGAAACCTTGCCTGGCTGTGAAATACATTCTTTAGCAATTTTTTTTCCAGTCTAGCACTTTGCCTGTAACCCCATCAAAGATAGAGTGAGAGTCAGACTGCCAAATGAAATGGAAAACATAGTCCTTGGTTCTGGCTACTGTTAGAGCCAGGATTCTGGACTAACTGACTCACTGGTCTCATGTAGTGTGGTTGCTCCTATGTTCCTGTGTTCCCTGCTGTGTGTAAGGTAGTTATAGCTGGATTATATTCTACCCCCCAACACACTATTTTTAACACTAAGGCCTTGTCTACCGTGGTGGCAGCATGCAGCTACATGTTGCAGTGGAGTAGGGTGCATCCACACTGGTGTGTAGCTACACATGGAAATGAAAGGCTCTGGCACAGGGGAGGCAGGAGAAAAGGCTCTGGCAGCAGGGAGCTGTCAGAGCTTTTTCCCACTGCTTCCCCTGCCAGACTTTTTCCTGCTGCTGGGGCCTTTCCCTGTGGTGGGGAAAGGCTCCTGCAATGGAGAGGCAGCAGGATGCTACACTGCTAAAAATAGCAGTGTAGCTAAAAATAGCAGTGTAGCCATGGGAGCCACTGCTTTTCTGTGTAGAGAGCCATGTAGGGTACATACCTCAAGGTTCTGATGTGTCTACTCACCTAAGCAGTGCCTCACCATCTACACTGCTACTTATAGCTGTGTTATGGGGGCATGCAGTATATGTACTCTACACGCTGTCGTAAGTGTAGGCATAGCCCAAGTTAAACTATATTTAAATATGAGAAGAGGACATGAGGAGGCAGTTTATCTAGACAGGCAAATAAATCATCTGTGCTGTTGGCTTAAGTGTGCCGTATCCCAGTCAAATAGAATCAGAATAGTAACTGTAATGTATTTAACCTCTTCCAGGTTAAATGCAATGAATTACTGTTATTCTTCTGA
The DNA here is from genome assembly GCF_020497125.1 of Mauremys mutica. Classification (NCBI taxonomy): domain Eukaryota; kingdom Metazoa; phylum Chordata; order Testudines; family Geoemydidae; genus Mauremys; species Mauremys mutica. The sequence continues at coordinate 296,958,207 of NC_059072.1, forward strand.
GTGGCAGAAGAACTGTGATTTACTGGTGGCTGTGCCCTCAAATAATTTATCTTTGGTGTGTGTGTGTGTGTGTGTAATTAACAGATATTTAAAAATAAGAAAGGTTGACCTCCCTTTAGAACCTGCCAATTACTTATAGAGTTTGTTGCCAAGTACACCAGGAGTAAGATTACATACAGGGCTGCCTGGAAACAAGAATTCAATTTCACAAAAACATTTGGTATGGGAGAGATCCCTGGTATAGCCAGATGGTTAGGATACACTGCTGGGATTTGGAAGTCCCAGGCTCACGTCAGTAGTCTGAATCTAGCAGACTGAACACTGGGTCTCCTACATGAGTCCCCCAACTGCTTGGCTATTCTGGGCTGGATCTCTCTCTCTCTCTCTCTCTCTCTCTCTCTGTTACAGGAAATTTCCTCCTGGACTTGAAAAACAATCCTGACAAAAGTTTATTCATAACCAATATGTTTCCATCAAAAGTTCTGGTTTCAACAAATTGAAAAATGTTTAGCTGAAAAGTTCCTGACCAAATTACATAGAGAATTGTACTTCCAACTTCAGACTTATGCCCAAATCCCCTCATTCCTAACATTTCTGAATGGGTCTAATGATCAGAAGGTCTAGTGTGTAAATACATCCATTATTCTGAAAATAACATCATAATCAGAGAATGTATTTGGCAACTCAACTCCCTTCTTCTTCGAGGAGTGCTCCTCAGTGGAAAGGAGGGGTGGAGTTTTGTTGTAGATGTTGGATAACACTGTGAGTCCAAAGCAAGCATCTGATGTTGACTGTTGTTCTATAGCATAGTGTTCTGTGAATGTGTGGGCTGATGCCCAGCCTGCTGCTCTGCAAATGTTGGTAATGGGGACATTGTTGAGAAAGGCCACAGAATTTTTTTTTCTTTCAATGTAGAAAGCTAATGCTCTGCAAATGTCTGTGTGGATGCATCCCTTCCATCTGCATGTGGTTTTGGAAAAAACACAGGTAAGTAAATGGGTTGGTTCAAATGAAAGGGGGAGCGACTTTGGGTAGGGACTTGAGGTGTGGTCTTAAAGTAACTTTATCTTTAAAGAATGTTGTGTAAGGGGGATATCCCGTTAGGGCACCTCACTCTTCGACTAATCTGGAGGATGTGATGGCAATGAGGAAGGCCATCTTCATAGATAATTGTCGTAATGAGCCAATTGTGAGGGGTTCAAATGGCTTTCCCATAAGTCCGCATAAGACAAGGGTGGGCAGTGGGTTCCTTATTGTGGAGCAGGTGTTCTCAATGCCCTTAAGAAAGCAGTTAGTCTTTGGGTGGGCAAATATAGTGATTCCATCCACCTTCTCTTGGAAAGCTGTGGAGAGTCCCAATTTTTTAAGTTCAAATATGTAGTTCAGGACCCTTGTTAGAAGGGAAGATGTTGGTACGATCTGTTTATCTTAGCACCAAATGCTGAATTGTTTCCACTTATGGATATATGTCTTTCTCATATTCTTTCTACGACTGTTCAGTAATGCGTCTTTTACTTCCTCCGAATAGGCCGTCTCAACAACCACCTTGAAGAACCTGCACAAGGTAAATAACCTTCTCTTCCTCACTCAAGTTGGGGAAGACAGTCCCCTATACCAATCCCCAAATTCTATTAAATTTTGATTACATTTGAGACATTAATAACTCAAAGCAGTTATTAGGTATCAGGATTTTGCATTGTGGGCATGGGCCAATTTAATATTATCTTTGTCAGTGGGGAGATTTTCAAAGGCCCAAATGGCAGTTAGGAACCCAACTTCCACTAAAAGACAATAGAATTAGATGCTTCAACTGCCCTTTGTGTCTTTGAAAATCTCCCCCTAAATTTGTAAGTATGGTCACAATAGTCCCTTCTGGGTTTATAATTTATGAATCTGAAACCTTCCCACCATGGGAGTTAAACTCATTTTAGGCTCATAGATTGGTTATGCTGAGATCCACTTCATTTACTTACTGATGGGATTTATTTTCCTTGTTTCATGCTGAAAGAAAAGTTAAAACATGCTGTGCTAGTTCATGAGTAACTGTTGTTGGTTTGACTTGTTTGGTTTTTTGGGGTTTGCTTTTTGTGTATATTAGTTATGACAAGTCACATAGTTTGAGAAGTCAAGTTGTTGTAATATTATTTTAAAAGAGAAAGCTCTGTCAGATTTTTTTCCTGTAGAGTGTCACATCCATGTGGAACACCGTGAGAGGTCATTATGGATCTGTATGCAATCTGTATATCCCAGAAGGGTTGCAGAATGACCTTTTTCCTACACCAGGGTTTCTCAAACAGGGGTTGCCACTTGTGTAGGGAAAGCCCCTGGTGGGCCAGGCTGGTGTGTTTACCAGCCCTGTCCGCAGGTCCAGCTGATTGCAGCTCCCACTGGCCGCAGATCGCTGCTCCAGGCCTCCACTTCCAGCAGCCCCCATTGGCCCGGAGCAGTGATCCGCAGCCAGTGGGAGCCGTGATTGGCCGGACGTGCGGATGGGGCAGGTAAACACACTGGTCCACCAGGGTCTTTCCCTACACAAGCAGCGACCCCTGTTTGAGAAACCCTGTCCTACACTGTTCAACCTCCTCATGAAACAACAAGCAGAGACAAAGAAGGGAGTGCATAGTGCTTCCAGAGTACTGCAAATAACTCCAAAATCTCTTTCTTTATGCGTAACAGTTAATTTAGAGCCCATTATTTTGTATGTATAGTTGGGATTATGTTCTGTCATGTGCATTACTTTACACTTAACATTGAATTTCATCTGCCATTTTGTTGCCAAGTCACTCAGTTTTGTGAGATCCCTTTGTAACTCTTCATAGTCAGTTTTGGACTTAACTATCTTGAGTAATTTTGTATCATCTGCACCCCATAATGCTTTATGGAAATATGTTTATGAATGTATATATGACATAACTGGAATATGTTTTATGCTACATATGCCATGTAACATATCTCTGCAAAGGTTATGATCTACTGAATATATTCATCCTATTTGTATGCATGTAGCATTTTTGTATTCAAAGTTATGAATATTGGCTGTGTACTTGTTTGATTTTAAGTAGCCTTAATAAGGCATTTGGTCAGCTTCTTAAGAAAGGAATTTTCAAGTTAAGTGCCCAGTCAAGAAACACTTAACTGACAAGGGAACCTTAGAAGACTCCAATCCACATAAGAAGTCTACCTGGGGACATTCAAAGTAGCATGTAAGCAATGGCTGCCACTTGTAAGGAACTGAGTCATGCCTGGACATGTGACTTGCCCATGTGACTCCAAAACTCCATCTTGGAGCTGGATTCTGCATAGGAGAGAGGAGGGGGTCTCCACCCACAAGATAAAGTCTATTTAAACCCCTGGGAGACCCCTCCATTTTGTCTTCAGCTTGCTCAAGGATACCTGAAAGAAACTGGAACAAAGGATAGTAACCACAGGGGTGTGAGTGATTGCTGGACCCAGACTAGAAGGAGGCTAGTCTGTAAAAGAAGCTTACTGGAACATCTCTTAGGGAGAGATTTCATCTGTAATCACTTTCTTACTGTATTAGGCTTAGACTTGCATGTTTTGTTTTATTTTGCTTGGTAATTCACTTTGTTCTGTCTGTTATTACTTGGAACCATTTAAATTCAATTTTTTGTATTTAATAAAAATCACTTTTTCCTTATTAATTAACCCATATGTCCATATCTCTCTATCAGTGTTATAGAGGGTGAACAATTTATGAGTTTATCCTGTATAAGCTTTATACAGGGTAAAACGGATTTATTTAGGGTTTGGACCCCATTGGGAGCTGGGTACCTGAGTGTTAGAGACAGGACAACTTATTAAGCTGTTTTCAGTTAAGCCTGCAGCTTTTAGGGGTCGTGTTCAGACCTGGGCCTGTGTTTGCAGCAGGCAAGCGTGTCTGGCTCAAACAAGGCAAGGTTCTGGAGTCCTAAGCTGGCAGGGAAAATGGGCTCAGAGTTAGTCTCAGCAGTCCCAAGGGGTGTCTGTGATCCAACCCATTACAATGTTGAACAGCACTGGTCCCAGTACAGACTGCTGGAGGACACCACTATTTATCTCCCTCCATTCTGAAAACTGTTTATTCCTACCCTTTGTTTCTTATCTTTTATCTGGAGTGCCTGGTAATGCTTTCAGGATCATCTAACAATCCTTAATTTAATTTAATGACAAGCCTTTTGTTATCTTAATCACCCTGCCTCTGTTTATAAACAAACTCCCTGCCCCTAGGGTAGAAGCTGTTAGCAGCACAGAATTTATCATGCTCCACACTCAAGCTCTGTCTGGGGCTAGGGCAGGCCCGGTGATCAGACCTCAGTTACAAAACTCAGGGGGCCAGGAACCACTATAGCTTATGTGTACTGAGCACCCCCTATTTTTTTTCTATGGGTGCTTGAGCCCTGGAGCACCCACGGAGTCAGTGCCTATGTGCATAAGTGACCTATTTATTCCTAGTGGATTTTGATTGTAAACTCCTTAGGGCAGAGACTGTCTTTTTGTTACCTGTTTCCGCAATGCCTAGCACAATGGGGCCCTGGCCTATGACTGGGGTCTTGTGCAATACAAGTGATAAATAATAAGACAACCAGAACCTAGCATGCTGTGGTGCCTCTATTAAAGCTCAGTTCTCTTAATGAGTTAAATATTCTGGCCAGACTGAATATTTAGAAGTTTGAAATATTTCCAGACCACACCTTTCAGGAAGGAATTCTTTATAGTGAAGAATAAGCATCAATTCTGGAGGGTGGTACATGATAGCCCAGGAAAGCTCTGGTACCTTCTCCTAAAAGAAGAGAGAAAAAAGGAAGGATCAGGGATGCAAAATATATAACGCAAAATATCAACACTGTCTCTACTATGGAAAATTGCTGTAGTATTTAGAATGAATAGTGACGTCTCTATAAAAAGTTGAATTCCACTTGTACAAATCAATAGAAGGGATACAATTCTCCAATAAAAATCTACTAGACAGTACAAAATTCCATAGAAAGGCTATAACGTTATATTAAATTATGGTTTTAGAATATTTCCTATTGTTTCATCCCTGTTGAAATCCATGGGGCTATTCCATAAGAATCATACAACTTTCCAGAAGAGGAAGGGGAAAAAATCTGATTATTCATGCAAATTATAACCTGCAATGCTAAATTAAAAGTTTCTAGAAAATAAATAGCTAGCGTGAAAAATGACTTTTGATGTTACACGAATGCATGTATGCTCAGACCAGATCGTCAAATTTGTTTGGAAAAACTGGATACTGGCAGAATCTCAGAGAAATCAAGAAATAGAACCACAATGACTTTGTTGTGATGGACAAAATGGGGAAAGATTGTGGCAACATCAGGAGTAACTGATGGAAGTGAAGGACTAATCTCTCCGTTCATTCTGTATAAAGATTTTATAACAGTTGACTTTGCATTTCTAGCTGAAGGCATTTGTACATGTGATAGACTGACTGTTCTATTGAAATCAGCTGCGTTGCCTTATGATATAAAACAAAAAAGACTGGAGTGTTCTTACTGTTTTATGTTAATGGAAAGTTAAATTTCAGGTCAGTTCTAGACGGAAGTAGATGAAGCAGTGTTAATTAGGAGAAAATAGTAAGATAAAATGAGTGCACTCAGAGCCCGGTAAATACAATTTAAAAGCATGTAGTTGCTATGTCAGAGTCAGAGAAGGTGGTTAGGTAAGCCCAGGCACTGTTGCAAGTAGGTTGATCAAACACATTCCTATATACAGAGAAAAAAAACCATTTAGAACCAAAATTGAGTGCAGCTAGACTCTCCTCTTTCATATTCTGCCTCAAGACCTGCCTTTGCCACAATCCTGCTAAGCTAACTAAAGAGGGTTAGGGTGAGAGACAGATAGGATACTAAATAACTTAAAATATTTACTTATTACAAAGTGCACTCCACAATTGAATGCAGTAGGTCTTTGTCTGGGCACAATCTGGGAGGGATTGTGGACCCCATAAGGGTTCCTGCTTCCTTGTGTTGTGAGGGAAAGGCAAAAGAGGTAAGCAGAGTAATAGGGAGCCAGAAGCCCAGCTCAGGTGTGGGCATTGACCTGTCAGGCATGGAGTCGGGGCAGGATATTTATACCCTCCAGATGTAATCCTCTTTGATCATATGGGTAAAGTCAATGGCAAAACTTCCATTAACTTCCATGGGGCCAGGGTTTCACACCATGTCTTAATTTATATCTGTGCAGCATTTAACACAACATCCCAACTGGGGCCTTTGAGTGCTTCTGCAATATGAGCCTCATCCAACTGCCAAGGAAGTCATTAGAAGTCATTCCATTGACTTTAATGGGAGCTGGATCAGGGCCCATACATATTTAATAAGAAAAAAATAACTTTCTTATTATTAAATAACCAGGGCCTAACCTTGTGATAATAAAGAAAAAACACATTTTCTGGGGTTTATTAAAACGCTTGCATAGTCTCCCGAGGGATGTGCAGTAAACACAATTAGCTTGATTTTTTTGAAAATAAACTGAACCAAGTACTACTGAAAATAAACTGAACCAAGAACAATCTGTATTGGCTAGGGATTGCCTGAATCATATAGATATTTTCTACTTTTGTGATTTTTAGGGTTGTTGTGGCAACCGTGGGGTTGGTTTTTTGTTTTGTAAATCTAGGCATGATTTAAACAGGCATGTCTTTTTGACCATATAAAAACTAATCACAGTCACAGCTTGAATTATTTATAAAAGCTTCTTAATTAGAGGTACAATGCAGAGTGATTGTCCATGAATTTATTGTCTTTCTGAACTGGACAAGTTTTGTACTCTGACAGTTCATGGTAAAAGAAAATTACATTTGTATGTCACAATTAATTTGTCTGCAGCATAACAGGAACTTCAGAATGGTCATCACTGGTACAAAGTGACATCAGTTAAAATCTGCGCTAATGTGCTTCAAGAGTGTTCTAGCCTTAAGGCTAAGATTTGTCATCATTTCTCATAGAATTAATGATTCTCAGTTACTAAAAACTGGTGTGATACTAATGTAAATTCCAATACTCTGGAAGGATAGGTTGCACCAATCCTGTTTACTGTAGTCTCAAAGCAAAATCAGACAAGTGGCAGACAAGAGTTGCCTATTAAAAATGTGTGTACTATAGACTAATAAAAATAGCATGCTGATCTAGGAATTATTTTTGGCATAATATTCTGTATTTTCACCAGAGAATATAAAAAGACTAATACCAGAAATAATCTGCCAACTTCCTTCTCAGCAAAGCCGACTCATTGTGGAAAATGTTTCAGGAAAATAACTTAAGAAATGGTGGATGAATTTTGTAAATATTGATACAGATTGCTTTACCATGAATAGAAGTTGGACAGAGGAAAAAATTCTAAGAAATATTGTTTCCAAAATATATCAGGATCTTATTGTTAATCATGTTAGTTTGTTATTTTTTAAATAAGTAAATGAAACCTTGACAGTATTATTAGTATTTTTCCCATCTGGGCTCGGAACAGAAATAGCAACTTGTTAAGCAACACTTTAGCCTTCTCCTGTGGTCACTCTACTTCTTTCGTTTGTTTCAAACCCATATTTTACTGCGAAACTAACTTTTTCAATTTTTAAAGAATGTTAGTACAGGATTTAAAAATTATATTAAATATGCCCAGTATTTAGAGATTAAAAGTACCTGTTAGATACTTGAATTCATCCCCCTGATTGGCAGAATACATTCCTTTATGTAGCAATCCCACAAGGAATGATCATGTATTACTTTTATACTACCTTGGCTAGTAGCTTAACAGGCAGTACATATAACACATCCTTAAATAATGATGGAATAACTTATAAAAACTGGGCCAGAGCCAGAAGAGTACCCAGAAGCCACCTACTACAGGACAGGCCTAAAAAAGAAAATAACAGAACGCCACTAGCCATCACCTACAGCCCCCAACTAAAACCTCTCCAGCGCATCATCAAGGATTTACAACCTATCCTTAAAGATGATCCCTCACTCTCACAGATCTTGGGAGACAGGCCAGTCCTCGCTTATAGACAGCCTCCCAACCTGAAGCAAATACTCACCAGCAATCGCACACCATACAACCCAGGAACCTATCCTTGCAACAAAGCCCGATGCCAGCTCTGTCCACATATCCATTCCAGTGACACCATCATAGGACCTAATCACATCAGGCATGCCATCAGGGGCTCGTACACCTGCACATCTACCAACGTGATATATGCCATCATGTGCCAGCAATGCCCCTCTGCCATGTACATTGGCCAAACTGGACAGTCTCTACGCAAAAGAATAAATGGACACAAATCTGACATCAGGAATCATAACATTCAAAAACCAGTGGGAGAACACTTCAACCTCTCTAACCACTCAGTGACAGACTTGAAGGTGGCAATTTTGCAACAAAAAAACTTCAAAAACAGACTCCAAAGAGAAACTGCTGAACTCGAATTAATATGCAAACTAGACACAATTACCTGTGGTCTAAACAAAGACTGGGAATGGTTGGGTCATTACATTAATTGAATCTATTTCCCTATGTTAAGTTCTCCTCACACCTTCTATGGGCCATCTTAATTATCACTTCAAACAGTTTTTTTTCCTCCTGCTGACGATAGCTCATCTCAATTGATTAGACTCTTCCTGTTGGTATGCATACTTCCACCATTTCATGTTCTCTGTATGTATAAATATCTCCTGTCTGTGTGTTCCATTCTATGCATCCGAAGAAGTGAGCTGTAGCTCACGAAAGCTCATGCTTCAATAAATTTGTTAGTCTTTAAGGTGCCACAAGTACTCCTGTTCTTTTTGCGGATACAGACTAACACGGCTGCTACTCTGAAACCTGTCAATATCTGTCATAACTCAAAAGCTTTTCAATTAATCCTCCCCAATTTGCTTGTCTTTATTCAGTCTGTCATCTCTTTGCTGGACCATGATATCACTTGTATCCTCATGTGATTGAAGCTGCCTTCATATTGGTTACTTGGGCCTCCAGGCAGAATGAAATGTTTCATAATTAATGTGGGATACTTCAGTCATCCAGCCAAAGCAAAGTGTAAACATTAGCAGCATTTGTGATCTGGTGGGGATGTGATAGGGATCACAGAGTTGGTTATTGAAGAGGGGAGGAATAGCTCAGTGGTTTGAGCATTGGCCTTGCTAAACCTCTAGTTCTAAGTTCAATATTTGAGGGGGCCATTTAGGGATCTGGGGCAACAATCTCTCTGGAGATTAGTCCTACTTTGAGCAGGGGGTTGGACTAGATGACCTCCCAAAGTCCCTTCCAACCATGGTATTCTATGAAAGAAGTTAGAATAGAAGGAAAATTTTTACAATATTTTTTGTACGATAGCTCTGAACAGCATTAGCAATGACAGCAGTTGGGGAATGTAAGGAACTCATGAGTATGGGTTATAGGGACCCCTCTCTGTGTCAAAATCCACATATAAGATATGAGCTGTTATAGTCCCTAGCTGCAATGTGTTGACTCTTTAGCTTCAGCTGTAGCAGCTCATATTTGCTGCTCCGGATACTCCCAGTTCAATCTCCAATGTGTCAACCAAGAGGACAGCTATCATGGTGGCACCTGGAAGTATATACATGCCTAGCTTATAAGACCCATATCATTTGGCTCTTCCTGTTTCCTATTTGGTTATTGATTGACTAGACCATGAAGTGGATTGGCAAACTACAGCTTATTTGAATGATTAAGATGTTTGGGAATCAGGAGAACTGAGTTACAGTCCTGACTGCCAGTTTGTCACTTTGAGCAAGTTTCTCTTAGCTCAGTGTCCTTATTTGTTAAATGGAGCTAATGATATTTTCCCACCTTTGTAAAGTGTTTATAGATCGTTGAGACAAGATTATTAATATTAATATTTATGAAATTTATTTTATCATTGTTAAAGACTGACAAAATGTTAGGTTACACTTTCACACCAGATGGCAATATTGTTCACTACTCTCTTTCCCTGAACACGTTTCGCCTGTCACGGTCAGAAGCATTTCTGCTAGCGCAGTGGGTAGGTCACTCCCAATGTTGTTATACACTGTTTGTTTAATCAGTGATATCCCTATGCAGTTAGGAACATGGTGCAAAGGCAATTGCCATGTGCAGATGCTGTCATTTGTGTCAGGAACACAGAAGAAGCTATATCTGACTGCTTTATTTTAGCACTTTATCCAGACAGAGTTATGCACGCTATATAGATTTCATACTTCCAGTATATTAGACAACTTGTTTGTCAACTGTAGTAAGTTTCATGGTGATGGAGGAGTAAGAAGACAAAGTGCCAAGCCATATGAAAATCAAATTGCTATACCTTTCACAGGGGGTCTGTAAGCCACGAGTGCTCAAGGTCCTTTCATGAACTTGATCCAACTGTCCTCAAACTGTGGAATTTGAATGCCAGAGGCTCTATTCAGGGTGAATGAACATGTCTGCGCTTTATTTCCATTAACACACGGAACTCCTTTTAAATAACAGTAAGGTTGTGACAAACGTTTCCACACTCATTTTTTTTTAAAGGACAGCTGTCAAGGTATTTCTCATAATTCTTAAAGCATTTTTTTTATGTCTTAATTGCTTATAAAAGCCCGTTGGGTATTTGAAATTCTTTTTCTTTGGAAAAGAAAACTGCAGTGTAATAAAAGTGATTCTAACTCCTGCAAATGACTCGTATATTTTTAAAAATATTTTAAATATAATAAAGAATAACTAGCCACCAGACATGAAGATGCTGTCTGGACAATCTGATGACCTAGTTTTAGACACAGTTAATGCAACTCAACATTTGACTACAAGTGAACAGCAGAAACTTTCTAAACTGTTGCAAGGTGAATTCTGTTATCTTTGTCAACTTGGAGTATTATATAATGTTTCAACAAGTCTGTGTATGATGTATTTGTCAGCATGCTGGGACCATGGCTGCTCAGATCTTCACATTGACAGCAGGACAATACATTTCTAGAATCCTGTGATTTTGGATCGATCCCTGGATTAATCGTGAGATCAGAGTGGTTGTTGTGTGGTATTGCAACAACCATTTTGTCCTAGGCAAACATTTGCTACAATATTATTTTATATATGCCCTTTGGGATATAAAATAGTATTTTTTTCAAAATCATGTACAGTAAAAACCCTCCATTTACCCAACGCCCTCAGTGTGATCTAATAGGGGAATTCCTTGGTAGCTATGATGTCAGTATATGATAGGGGTCAGTATATGATCATACAGTCATAGGGATTGTGTGGTCATACAGAGGGTATCCAGACTGTTAGTCTGGATTTCAAGGGACATGTGCTGAATACAAGCAAGGTAAGTTAAATAATTTATGTGCCGAGTGTTCACATTACCCTTGCTATTTGGGACATTCAGTTCATAAAACCACATTTAGTTGTTTAAAAATAGAGTGCAGGTCACCTTTGTTTCACTTGTAAGAAATGAGATGATTTTTCTCATTTTGACATGGTTAGTATTGAGAAACAAAGACAGATATCTATATGGTTTACTCATAGCCCCTAGAACAGACAGAATAATAATATAACATATGTCATATAAAATGAATGTGGGGCTTCTAATTGCAGCTCTATATCAAAAGGATAAAAATATGATGACTTGTTCTCCTTGGAATAGTGTCTCTAAGTACTTGTTGTGCTCTCTACATCTGTTACATGACAGGTTGTTAATGATGTGTGTGTTCATTAGAGGTAAAGTGCCTCCTGTGTGTTGTACTTCTCAAATGTGCCTTCTGAAATCCCCACTGATGTATTAGTGGCATATTTCTCCAGACTGGGTCCACTTCAAGGTCCAAATACTGATTAGTTGCTGTGTTTCTCTGAATCAGCTTTCTGCCATTGAAGACCATTATCCATTTCTCCGGGAGTCATGTAAGAATATTCTTTCTATTATTTGATCCCTTGTGTTGTCTATGCCAGTGATGGTCAGACCAAGTCATAGGTTATTAAATGTTGCCAAATACCATTTTTGTTAGTCAGGGATATCAGTCTACTAGAGTTGCCCTGCCAAAATGGTCCTTATGTATATGAAATATTTAAGCAGTACATTTGTATTTGTAGCTCAGCTCAATCTCTGTCCATTTTTATAGGCTCCTGATTCAACTGCAATGGGATGAATTTGCATCTTCTTTGGAAATTAATTGTATGTAAAATCCCAGTGTGCTATCGATACTTGTGCTTCAACTCTGACATCCTTTACAATCTAGCTTCAGCCCTTTCTACTTCACTGAAATAGCCCTCTCCAAAGCCATGGGTGATCTATTCTTAGCTAAATCAAGGGAGCACTTCAATTATTTAATTCTTTTTGATTTATCTGCTGCCTTTGATCATCATGATCATGATTATTTCTACCTCGGGCCTGGACTCTACTAGTTTTCCTCACGACTTGCTGGCCACTTCTTCAAAGTCTGCTGTGGCAGTTGCTTATTATTTCCTCTCCCACTATCCTGCAACTACCCAGTGATTCTGCAATTATTGTCTCATAAGTTTAACTTCTGTCCCTAGTAAAACAGTGGAACAAATATTGAGAGGAAAAAATTTGCTAAACATCTCTAGGACAGTGAGTAATAAGCAACACTGGTTTGCAAAGAATGTGGTTTTGCTAGAAAATGAAGGATTTTGACAGAATTACAAAATTAATGGAGAAATGTAGATGTCATATAATTGAATTTGAATAAAAAATAGAATAAAAGATATCATGAAATCATACTCAAAACATTAATTCAGATCAATAGGAACACTCAGGCTGAAAGCTGGCTGAAGGATTGTAAACTAATAGTAATAATGATAAACAGCAATGTATCAAGATGGGGAAAGGTATCTAGGGATCTGTGTTGTTTCAGTCATAGTTAAAATCTTCATCAAGAGTTCACAGAAGAACTACAGGGATTGATTTTATGATGCAAGGTTACAAGAGCAAGATAAATTTGCTTGACTAAGCAAAAAGAAAGGGGTATATAATAACTGTAATTGTCTGCTGCTTGTAAAGACCAATGGTGAAATCCTGAAGTTTTGTCATAGACTTCATTTGGGCCAGGATTTCACCCAAAGAGAGAGGTTTTTGCGTTAGTATAAGGGATTTAATTAAGACTAATTAAAGAGAAAATGTAGGCTAAATATTAAGGAAAGTTCCAGTTTGGTTATGCAGTAGACTGCCTAGGGAAATAGTCATGAACCTGTCACCTGAAACATTAAAATGTAGTCTGGACAGAACACTAGAAAATGTATGTTTTGGGATGGTCCTGCACTGGGAGATCAGGAGGCTGACCAGAGATCTAATAGGTCCTTCTCTAACATCAGTGATTCAATACGATCTTTGTGTCAAAATGCCAGGCTTTTGGTATGTCACAGACCCTTGAAAATCCAGCCACTCCAGCATGTTTATTGTTGTATTACAAGTTGTTCCAGCTCTAGTATACACCAAGAAACAAATGATACATTTCTACTTGCTTAAGTAAAAAGACAAATAAACTTTTCACTCTCATAAGAAATTAATGACTACCACTAAGGTTGCTTAAAAGGAATCGCTGAAGTGTGGTTGTCCCTATTGTGGCATTGTCACTGTTCATGCAATGTCACAAATTAAAGCAGACATTGAGCAAGTCTTATCCTATAGTGGGCTACAAACTGTTATTTGGCCTGCTGAACTGGAAGCCCAGGTTTCCCTGATAATCCTGCTGGCTCTCTTGCCTCCATTATGACTCACAATAAAGAGTAATGCAGAGGAGGAAGTAACATGCTTTGGCTGCCTGCTGGTCCTTAGGAGGAGGTTACTGGGGGCAATCTATCTAAGCTGAGCAAACTGGAGAGACAGGTAGGGGAATGGATCTTTGGATGGGAGAGGACAAGTGAAAACTGGTGGTAGTGGAGGAGACAGAAAGGACCACGTGGTGGACAAAAAGACAGACAATGGAATTGGAAAAAGCTAGATAGGAGAGAGAGCAGGACTGAGAAAGGAGAAAAGAAAACAATGTAGGTTAAAATAAGGAAATAATGGCCTTGTTGCTAATGCATGGCTCAGGAATTAGGAGACCTGCATTCTGTTCTCAGATGACAGATTTGCTATGTGACTTTAGGCAAATCACATAATCTTTTTCTGCATCGATTTCCATATCTGAAAACGGATTTTAAATTTTCCCTGTCTCACAAGTAAATGAAAGTCCCTTAAGTACTTTGGGTGGAAGGTGTTTGTGATACTTCTTGGGGCACCTAGGGCTGTGAGTCACCTTGTTACTACCTGCCTCTAGCACAGGAGTTAGCAACCTCTGGCATGCGGCTCGCCAGGGTAAGCACCCTGGCGGGCCGGGCCAGTTTGTTTACCTGCCGCGTCCCAAGGTTCGGCCGATTGAAGCTCCCACTGGCCATGGTTCACCACTCCAGGCCAATGGGGTCGTCGGGAAGCCACAGCCAGCACATCCCTCGGCCCACACTGCTTTTCACAGCCCCCATTGGCCTGGGATGGAACCGCGGCCAGTGGGAGCCGCGATTGGCTGAACCTGCGGATGCCGCAGGTAAACAAACTGGCCCAGCCCACCAGGGTGCTCACCCTGATGAGCCGCGTGCTAGAGGTTGCCGACCCCTGGTCTAGCGTGAGGGAGACTTGCATGTGCTTAACTGGGTTTTAGCTTGCGAACACAACTAGCCTGTCATACACTCAAGCACTCTTCTTTGGGACTGTTTTTGCTGTGCAGATTGACAATTGTGGCACCTCTGCCCATGATTTTTTTTTTAAAAGAATCCCCCTGAGGTACCCAGCCCCTGATCACTGGCTACCTAGAGAAATTCCAGATCCTCTGTTCTCAAAGGAACAGAGTATCACAGTTTACCAGCTCTACCTTAGACCACCACGCCTCTGTTACAAACAGCACTTGAGTTCAGTTACAAACAAAAGGAAATGTATTTAAGAAAGAATAAAAATATTCAAATAAAATGCAGTGTAAGAGATGGGAACAAATGGTTACATCTAAAACAAAATCATAACATGCATTCTAGAGCCTAAACTTAAATATCATATAATCCTCCTGCCTAAACAAGTTTATTGCACCCAAGAGTCTTTCCAGCTTTTTCAACCAAGCCTGGCTGAAATTCCTTTTTCATGAAGCAAATGTGCTATCAGTTTACTTCCTAGGTGAAGGCTGAAGGTGTACTTCTGTACCCCTTACTTATACCCCCAAAATTTCGTTGTCCTTACATGTAAACAGGGCGCTTCCCTGCTGAGTCACTTCTTCCTGTAAATTTTCTCTCTTTGAAGATTTCACAATCCTTTTTTAACATTTGGCTCAGACTGTACATGGATGCCCATTGTGAACCATACAATACATAATTTACATATAAACAGACAAATGGATAATTATTTCTTGCATGAAAGAAAATCTGCTTTTCACTTTTCTGATGACCAGTCCCTGATCACAGACATTATGAACATATTTTTCAATGTATACATGTAACTCCTTACACAATGTCTGTACATACATTTTGAAATAATTATGATGACCGGTGTGACACAGGTT
The DNA here is from genome assembly GCF_020497125.1 of Mauremys mutica. Classification (NCBI taxonomy): domain Eukaryota; kingdom Metazoa; phylum Chordata; order Testudines; family Geoemydidae; genus Mauremys; species Mauremys mutica. Next base: position 296,973,731 of record NC_059072.1, read on the forward strand.
TTCATTAGAGACCTTACATGGCATCCTTTGAGTGAACCCAGGGGATCCCCATACCCTTCACCCTCTGCTAATTGGCATCCAGAGGATCCTTGGTCACAGTGTTATGTAACTCAAAAGTATTATAACTAACTAATTAGTTATTATTAGATAGGGGGAGAAATACTGAACCAGGGGGTGCTTGCTCTCTTGATTCAATCCTGTATAAAATATCACTTAAGAAGCTGCATATGTACCTAGTTAAATAGATATGTAACATGCACAGATGCCAAGTTCTAGGTAACTCCTACACCACGGAAGTCAATGAGAGTATTGCAGGATTGGACCCCTCATCTTCAGAGATCTGCTTTAGGAAGAAAGAGAATATATTTTAAATTAGTCCAATGGACTGTTCAGTAGGCTAAGAAAAGGGTTGAAAAGGGTTTCCCCATAAAGATCAAATACTTCTGTAAAATGAATAGCAAGAAAATAAAAGTTAAAGTGAGGCAAAGCAAAACCTCCCTTTTCTTTTCTTTGCTGAAGCCAAATAATACCAGCTTGTGAATAACTATTATTCCATGCAAATTTTTGTCAGAATTTAAAAAAAGGAAAGTGGTATCATTATAGGCAAAACCTGTAATAAATAATTGAATCTTGCTAGAACATTCATTTCAATAACATTTGTTCTGTCTCCCCATGAAAGGCATAGTGATTTCCAATGAGCTAATTTTTCTGAAACTTTCTTCAGAAGTGGACTATAATTCAAAGAGAATAAGTCTGCATGGTTCTTTGATATTTTAACCCCTCTATAACTAACTGTACAAGAAGTCTGTTTGAAATCAAAGCTAGCTTTAAGAGAACTCCAGGGAGAGCATAGGGAACAATGCTTCTGCTTTTTCAAACTTGGTTTTGAACCCAGAAATTCCTTACACGAATTGAAAATATTATTGGATTAGAAACAACTAATATATATTGTCATCATATTGTGCAATCATATACATCATGCAACCAGTTCTTAAACTTATGACAGCCATACTCTACTAAATTGTGTTAAAGGTTCCATTCATATACTATATTGCTCGGTGCTAAAGGGCAACTCCTTTACCTCAAAAAAAAAATTCCAGGATGTTAAACTAATTTTGGCATTGGGAGATGCATTCCTAGCTTCAATATACTTCACTTAATTATGGCCAAAGACCATTCTTTAAGCATGGACAAACAAAAATAACCACTCCACTCCTTCAGATGCTTTTTCTTCATTAAGAAACCAAACAACTAAGGAGGACTCGTTTAACCCAGCAGGATGGATAATATTAACATACTTGAGTAAATTATCAGCCATTACATTTTTTTCTTAATAAGATTTATTTAGACCATACAATTAAATTTTTATGCCTGATACCAAGCATATAAGCTAGTGTACATGAATTTAGGAGACACCACAAAGTTCCTCATATATATTTTTCTTGAGAATAAGCAATATTGTCTCATTCATATATCAGGCAATTTCCAATTGATTAATTAAAGACTTTAGTCAAGAAGAGGGCTTTAACTGAGGTAAATAATTTTATAGCATTATGTTACTTATGGAGATTGTTTTGATTATCCAGGATCAGAGAACAATAAAACAGGAGAGAGTTGCAGAATTTTTTTAATATTCATGTCACTTAAGGCTACAATTTAGTCACAGAGGTCATGGAATTCATGGAATCTGTGACTTCCAGAAATCTTTGTGACTTCAGCTTGTGGTGGTTGGGAGCTGCAGGGTCCCCTGCCACCTACAGGGGCAGGGAGCTACCAGGTACTCTGGCCTCTGGTGGCCCCTGGAGCTCCAAGCTGCCATGGGTGGTGGGGCACCTTGCAGCTCCTGGGTGCCAGGGTACCCCTGAGCTCCCGGCTGCCGTGGGCAGTGGGGACATCCATAGCTGCCAGTGGTGGGGGAATCCCCACAGCTCCCAGCTGCCTCAGGTGGCGGGGAACCCCTAAGCTTGTGGGTGGTGGCGGCGGGCACCCCCAGGCTCCCAGCCACCGCAGGACCCCAAAGCTGCGGGTGGCAGGGGTATCCCACAGCTCCTGGCCACTGCGGGCCTCGGGGCAGCCTCCGAGCTCCTGGCTGCCATGAGCCTCTGAAGCTGCAGGTGGCGGGGTACCCACATCCCCCAGCAGCTGTAGGTGGTTCCTAGAAGCCGCCCAGGTGCCCCACTTTAGGCAGTGTGGGGACCTGCAGATGCAGATCCCCATTTTGTCATGGATAGTTTTAGTAAAAGTCAGGGACAGGTCATAGCTTCCGTGAATGGTTTTTTTTTTTTTTTGCCCGTGACCTGTCTGTGACTTTTACTAGAAATATCCCTGACAAAGTCTTAACCTTAGACATGAATTATCTTCGTTTTAGCAAAGCTTTTGACTCAGTCCCATTTGACATTCTCATAAGCAAACTAACGAAATGTGCTCCAGATGAAATTATTATAAAATAGATGCACAACTGGTTGAAAAACCATACTCAAAAAGTAGTTACCAATGGTTTATTGTCAAACTGGGATGATTTATTTAGTGGTGGTTCTTCAGGGGTCTATCCTGAGTCCATTACTATCCTGAGACCATTACTGAGATGGTCAGGATTAGAAATTAGAATGACCTTGACAAATTGGCAAATAGGTCTGAAATCAACAAGATGAAATTCAATAAATACATATGCAAAGTACTACACTTAGGAAGGAAAAATCAAATTCAGAACTACAAAATGGGGTATAACTGATTAGGCACAAGTACTGCAGAAAAGGATCTGGGATGATAGTGGATCACAAACTGAATATGTGCCAACAATGTGATGCAGCTGTAGAAAAAGCTAATATCATTCTGATGTGTATAAGCAGGAGTGTTGTATACAAGACATAGGAAGTAATTGTCCCGCTCTTCTTGGCACTAGTGATGCTTCAAATATGTCCAAAGTCAGGCACCACTCTTTAAAAAAGATGTGGACAAATTGGAGAGAATACAGAGGACAGCAAAAAAATGATGAAAGATTTAGAAAATCTGACCTATAAGGAAAGATTTTAAGCAGAGTATGTTTAGCATTGAGAAAAGAAGACCGAGGGGGGAACCTGATACTAGTTTTAAAATATGTTAAGGGCTGTTACAAGAGGATGGTGCTCAGTTGTTCTCCATGTTCATTGAAGATAGGACAAGAAGTAATCAGCTTAATTTGCAGCAAGAGAGATTTAGGTTAGATATTAAGAAAAACTTTCTAATTATAAGTATAGTTAAGTACTGGAATAGCCTACCAAGGTTCTATGAAAACTGATTCTATGAAAACTGTCCTATTTACTTTATTCGCTTGAGCTTGTTTTACATTCTGACAAACAAGGAGCTTGTCAACCTGTTTTCTCTTTACATAGCATCTTTCTTTAATTCAGTTTACCCCCTCCTTTCAGCCCCCACCCAGTTTGATCACCATAGGAAGATCATTACATTTTCTTCTGTCCATTACTAACTTTTTGAATAAGCAGTTAGATGCAATCTGTTTTGTGAATATTTTTTCCAATGTGTTTGTTTAAATATAAGATTTTGTTCTTTGCAATTCACATATTTTCAACATAGCTGTCCATTTAATTTCATATAGATTCTAGTGTGTCATCTCATGCCAAGTAGTATTCAGTTTCTTTTGCAAAATTATCGGATCATAGGGCTGTTGTACTACATTTAGTGTTATATTTTCATCTTGTTTGCTGAAACAAGCCAGAAAAAGATCACCATTACAGTATTAGACTGTATAACTTAAGTTGGAAGAGATTTTTATCTCAGCAAATTTTTTTTTGGAGGGGGCTACATAATAAAATAATCACTGGCATTACCAGATAAATCTCTCCATACATCCACTAAAACAAGATCTCCCATTACTTTGTTCACATTAAAGTAATTAATTAAATTTTATTGTCGATACTGACATTATGTATATTTCATCCTCTATGGCCATACTTTTCAATCTTGAGTATCTAAAATTAGACCACTATAATGGGTATGATGGGTGCTCAGCACTAGGGAAAATCAGACCACTGATTGAGGTGCCCACGTATGGAACTTAAGGCATTCCCTTTGAAAATTTTGGCCATGTTGCTTTTGGCAGAATTTAAAGAAAAACAACAACAACAAAACTCCCCCTGTACAAAACAGCAAATCCAGCATCACATATTCAACAACATTAACCAGCCAAAAGAATAAATTTAACAAAGAAATAATTCACCCTCCCCAATAATACCAACCCTTATCCATCTCCTCCCTGTGCTGATTTGGAGAATCTGTCTATGTATGATTTAGGAATTCTGTTTGATATTGGAGGCTCTTGATGTGTATTTATGTCAGACTGCAAACTCCACTCTGAATGTGGGGTTTGCTGTCTTCTCTGTTGCTCCCTTACTTCCACGCTGCTCTGTAGTTCCGAGGGGTAGTGGCATAGGACTAACAATAGTGGGCGATTCAATCTGGATGGTCCTCTATTGAAAGAGAAATACTCTGTACAAAAGGCTTGCTTTTCCCAGGGGAGAGGTTGCCTGTCAATTAAGTCACATTGGTCTGCTCCTCCTTTTGAGGCTGATCAGGAGGTCATATGACAGGAGAATGGAAGGCTATAATTTAAGGGCAGGAAATGCTCTCCTCAGAGTCTTTGGCTATTTTCATCAGTTCAAGCCAATGGAAACTGCTGCTTGCTTGTGCCTTATCTCCTATGTACAGAGTAATAGTGTTAGAAACCTTTTGCTAAGCCTGTGTGCTACCATGTGTCTCTGAAGAGAGAAACTGTAAACCAAAAGGCCCACCCCTTCAATGGGATACTGAGGAATGTGCAACAGCTGATGGGGAGGTTTACACTAATTTCAGGACCTAGGGAATTGGGCTATGGTGTTCATATTTCCAAAAGGGGTATGAGACACATTGTCAGCATCTGGACTGCATGCCTATAGACCCAAAGACCTATAAACCTAAAATCTGCCCAGCCCCCATAAGCTAAGGGCATGTGGGATTCATTGTTTGGTTCACCTCAAAGCAGTCTGGTGAGTGTCCAGCATGGGGAACTTGGCTTCCTCAAATTCTGAGCAAAGAGAGCATCATTAATACAACCTGAATACCAGAAGATTAAGGTTATTTAGGAACAAGGTTGAGAATGATTTCCAAAGTTTAGGGGATCTCATAGAAAACACACTGTCAGGAGTGCCCTTCCTTTTACACCAAAGAAGTGACAACTCAAGCTCCTTTTTTGATTTCATCTATGGCAGAATTATGCAGGGAGAAAGGTGCAATTCTTGTAGGCCGGACCTCAGCCATTTAGGACGGCATTTTTAAAAAATTGCCTACATGACATAGGAGCACAAACCCCACTGGCTTTCAATTTAACTTAGGATTCTAAGGCACTTCTGAAAATCCCACTTGATCAAAATTGGCACATTAAATTCCATTCAGAATCAAAGGGTAGTTAATGCAGATCATAAAGTGCATATGTGATCACAGAATAATAGAATATCAGGGTTGGAAAGGACCTCGAGAGGTCATCTAGTCCAACCCCAAGAGTCTGGGACTACCGTGGAGGCAGACGCTGGTACAGAAGTCTTCCCCAATAAAACAAGTATAAAAGCAGGTAAATCTAATGTTAGCAGTGGGTGTGTAGGCATAACTGAGGGCAGACTTTGACAATAATCTTATTCATTCTGTTATAAATGTTCATTTCTTCCAAATAAAATGTTTACAGTCATGCTGTTTCCACTTCAAACTGGAAGAGGAAAATTCTTATCTCAAGGTTCTTTTTTATTCATCTACTTTGCCCATTACTCCAAACTCCTCTTCAGAGCATCTCTTTTCTTTCTTCAAAAAATTCTTACTGAAGATTCCACTTTTCAGATAATTTCTTCTACCAGATGGCTCAGCCTTTTTTTTTTGTGTCCATCTGGGACGTTTTAACCCTCCTTTTATATGTTTGCACAATTCAGAGAGAAATTTATCAGTTAACAAAATAGTTCAATCATTATTAGAAGATCTTATTTCTTGTGGGTTGAAAAATAATCTCTTCTATATTTGCCATGCTGAGCTAACGTGCCTGGACTTACATGTATGCATGCCAATTGATTTCAGTGGAATTAAACCAGAATGAATTAGAGCTATTATGTCCAATATTCCCAGGGCTATTTTCGTTTAAACTATAGGTGAGTGAACTCACATGAATAAAGTTTTTTTGTTTTTTGGGGTTTTTTTTAAATGAAGCTTTTATTCAATCTGCAGCCAGGATTTACGGGCCCTGTGACATGCCATATATGTTTTTGAAGCACCTAGCACATTTTGGATGCTATGAAATAAATAATAATAAATATAACATGTCCTTGTTGGATGCGAGGATCTCATGCGACATCCAAACAGACTTATGTGTAGCACTATGAAGGAGACAGTGGTCATGATACATGTATGTAGGAGGAAAGGGAAGGTAGGAGAAAAATTCTAGAGACCAAATCTAGGCAGCTAGCTAAGAGACTAAAGGCCAAGATCTCTATGATAGCATTCTCAGAAATGCTTCTAGCTTTTTGTGCAGAGCTAGAAATATAAAGGTAATAGGGGCTATACCAATCTCCTAGAACTGGAAGGGACCTTGAAACGTCATTGAGTCCAGCCCCCTGCCTTCACTAGCAGGACCAATTTTTGCCCCAGATCCCTAAGTGGCCCCCTCAAGGATTGAACTTACACCCCTGGATTTATGAGGCCAGTGCTCAAACCACTGAGCTATCCCTCCCCCCTAATATAAGCAGAACTGCAGGGTCTCAATGCATGGATAAGATGATGCTGGAGAGAGGAGGGTTTTAGGTTGATTAGGAACTGGGGAACCTTTTGAGAAAGGAGGAGCCTACATGAAGGATGGACTCCACCTAAATTAAAATGGAACCAGACTTCAGGCATGTACAATTGAAAGGGTGGAGGATTTTTTAAACTAAGGGTTGGGGGAAAACAGACGTGTGGGGGAGCACATGGTTCAGGAGGAGACATCAATTTATTAAAGGAGGAATTTTGCATCCTAATAAAGAGGATAGAAAAGAAGTTGGTAAAGTAAAGGTGGAAGCTAGTGAGGAACAGTCAAACATAAAAGAGTCCCATTTAAATATAATATATGAAGGTAAGCAACTAAATATTGACAAAATATACAAATGCTAGAAGTAAAATACGAAGTGCCTAGAGAATATTAATATAATATATATGTTGCAGAAACTTGGTGGAATGAGGCTAATCAAGGGGACACAGTAATACCAGGATACAAAATATATACAAATGACAGAGTAAATTGTGCTGGTTGGGGAGTGGTGCTATGTGTGAAAGAAAGCATGGAATCAAATAAAGTAAAAATCTGAAATGAATCAAACTGTACCATGAAACCCCTATGGATAGAAATGCCATGCTTTAACAGTAACAGTATACCAGTTGGAATATACTGTTGACCACCTGACCAGGATGATGACAGGGATTGTGAAATGCTTGGGGAGATTAGAGAAGCTAGAAAAGCAGCAAATGCAATGATGGGGGATTTAAACTATCCTTATATTGACTGGATATATGACACCTGAGAAAGGAATGCAAAGATGAAATTTCTAGATGTCATAAATGACTGCTTCATAGATCAGCTAGTCCTGGAACAACAGGAGAGAAGCAGTTCTTGATTTAGTCTAAGTGGAGCAGAGGATCTGGTCCCAGAGGTGAGTATAGCTGAACTGATCAGTAATAGTGACCATAATCTAATTAAATGTAACATTCTTGATGGGTTAAAATGCCAAAGAAATCCACCACAGTAGCATTTAACTTCAAAAGAGGACTACAGAAAAATGAGAAAGCTAAAATAGAAATTAAAAGAAACAAGCACAAGGGTGAAACGCCTACAAACTGCATGGCAACTATTTAAAAACATCATAATAGAGGCGCAAACTAAATGTATACCCCAAATTTAAAAAAAAATTAAGAGTACTAAAAAATGCCACAATGGAAAACAGCAAAGTTGTGAGTTCCAGGAAAAGCTGCTTCAAAAAGCAGTCATTTATAGTATCTTGAAATTTTATCTCTGCATCCCTTCCTGAGGTGACATATACCCAGTCTATATCAGGATAGTTGAAATCCCCCATTATTATTGTATTTTATGCCTTTGTAGCCTCTCTAATCTCCTTGAGCATTTCACTTTCACAGTTACCATCCTAGTCAGATGACTGGTAGTATATTCCTACTGCTGTACTCTTATTGTTCATGTATGGATATTCCATTCATAGAGATTCTATGGTACAGTTTGAGTCTGTGACCAGAGTCCCAGGTGGGATTGCTGAGATTGTTCAATTGGGGCAAACTGCAAAGAATGGGGCAGACAATAACTAGTGGTTAGTCTAATACTTAGATTCACCAAGCCAGCAACAAAACAGCATCTACAATACCTTACTGGTTACCCAGAAGCCAGAAATACAGTTCCCTTAAAGCAACCAAGCCTTGGGTTTCCACCCAGACAGCCAAGTTAAATATGACGAGGATTACTAAAAATCTTGTTCATCATATAAAAAGTTCCACCAATCCCAAAGGATCAGACACATTACCAACCAGCCTAATGACTATTTTAGATCTTACCCAAATACACGCTTACTGGCAATTCTTATTAATTAAACTAAAATGTATTAAAAGAGAGAGAGTATTGGTTAAAAGATCATTATTCATACAGATATGAATAAAGTTCTTAGGTCAGTTTCATAGCAGAGATGATGAACTTTAGAGTTGCAAAGAGCCTTTTCCAGTATCAGTTCATTATAGTCCAATGTCCAATATCAGGGTGAGCCCTATTGGAACTGGAGACCTCAGTCTTGTGATTCAAACTTCCCCCGATGAAGCTTAAGCAAATATGGGATGAAAGTATCAGGGCCCTAGCATTCTTTTCATAGTTATCTAGCAGCTTCTTGACAGTGTGCAGTCCTTGGGTGAAAAATAGGCAATTATCTTAGCTTTTTGAAGTAGAACCCCTATGTCCCAAGCATCACTGGTAATTAGCTATTGGATTAACATAAGGCAACTGCCCATGTTCAGCTATTTACAAACTTCAAAGAGAAATAAGAATGATGATATTACTACACTCACAGTTTAACTAAATGTTAACATCTCCTTTTGATCTCTGAATGAACAGAATACAGTGATAAACAGGAACCATTTGGCTATATTGTCAACCTCTAACAATATATATGTAAACCCACAAAACCCACAATCATTATCTTCTAATATGTCTCTAAAGGTTGAATCTGGGTCAGATAGTCTGCTAGTTGTGTAACCCTTTCTGGCCCTGTGTCAAAGAGTGATTTAACATATTTACTTTAATTGAATCTATTCTGATGATAACTCTCTTTCCATTCCACTGGTATCTCTGGAGGATGTTAAACAGAAGTTACTAAAGTTTGACATATTCAGCTTAGAATATCCAAATAACTTGCACCCAAGAATTTTAAAAGAAGTAGCTGAGGAGCTAACTGGACCATTAATGTTGAATTTCAATAAATCTTGGAGCATGGGGAAAGTTCCAGAAGACTGGAAGAAAGCTATTGTTCTCACAATTTTCAAAAAGGATAAAGGGGGTGACCAGGGCCTGCCAGCCTACATCAATATGGGCAAGATAATGGAGTGGCTTATACAGGCCTTGATTAATGAAGAATTAAAGGAGGCTAATGTGATTAATGCAAATCAAGATGGGTTTATGGAAAATGGATCCTGTCAAACTAAGTTGATATCTTTTTGTGATGAGATTACAAGTTTGTTTGATAAATGTAATAGACTTGAACTTCTGTAAGGTGTTTGACTTGGTGCTGCACCACAGTTTGATTACAAAATTAGAAATATATAAAATGAACATAACACACTTAAATGGATTAAAAACTGGCTAACTGATAGGTCTCACTATGTAAGTGTAAATGGGGAATTGTCATTGAGCAGGTGTGTTCTAATGGGGTCCTGCAGGAATTGGTTCTTTAATGTTTTAATTAATGACCTAGAAGAAAATATAAAATCATCACTGATAAATTTTGCAGATAACACAAAAATTGGGGAAGTGGTAAATAATGAAAAGGACAGGCCACTGATTCAGGGTGATCTGGATTGCTTGCTAAACTGTGCGCAAGCAAACAATACACATTTTAATGTGGCTCAATATAAATATATACATATGGGAACAAAGAATGTAGGCCATACTAACAGGATGGCAGTCTCTACCTGGGAAGCAATGACTCTGAAAAAGATTTGGGGACTATGGTAGAAAATCAGTTGAACATGAGCTCCCATGACCTGTGGCCAATAGAGCTAATGTGATCCTGGCATGCATAAATGGGAGTCTCCAGTAGGAGCAGTGAGGTTATTTTACCTTTGTTTGGCACTGATGCATTTGCTACTGGAATACTGTGTCCAGTTCTGGTGGCCACAATTCAAGAAGGATGTTGAAAATTGGAGAGGGTTCATGGAAGAGAATGATCAAAGGATTAGAAAATGTGCCTTATAATGATAGACTCAAGGAGAAAAATCAATTTATCATAACAAAGAGAAGGTTAACGGGTGACTTTATTACAATGTATAAGTATCTACATAGGGAACAAAAATTTAATAATGGTCTCTTTAACCTAGCAGAGAAACATGATCCAATGGCTGAAGCTGAACCTAGACAAATTTAAACTGGAAATAAGGCTTACATTTTTAATAGTGAGAGTAATTAACCATTGCAACAATTTAGCATGGGTGGTGGTGGATTCTCTATCACTGAGAATTTTTAAATCAAGATTGGATGTTTTTCTAAAAGATATACTCTAGGAATTATTTTGGTGAAGTTCTGTGATATGTGTTATACAGGAGCTGAGACTAGAATCATCATAGTGTTCCCTTCTGACCTTGGAATCTATGAATGTACCTAAGTGATTTAGGAACATAAGTCCTATTGCCTTTCAATGGGCTTTATGCTCCAAAGTCACTTTGTCACTTTTGAAACTTCCAGCCATTTAAAAAACAGGATCTGGGGTATGGATATATTGATTTAGTTGGCTCTTCTGAAGTGCTAACAGCCTATTTTTCAGTTTGTTTCTGTCCTAATTGAAATGCAGGTCACTGTGGGCACAGTGGAAAAGAAATCTGTTACGTATTGGGAAAAAGACACACGTACACACACATTGCATGTGCTCATCTTTTGATCTCGTCTTCAAAACCCTTTTAGACTCATGTGAATGTGTTTATAGCTGAATAGCCCTGAAATGTTATGTTGCTGATGCAGATTGACCTCCATAAACAGCATGTCTTCTATACCAAGATCCATTTTTACCACTTGTTTACTGCTCCTTTGAGATGATTTTTACTGTGGTTCCCAACTCTGGGGATTTCTGTTGAGAGCCTGTTTGTAGAATGCATACCACATTTTATCTTTCAAGACTTTCTGGCTCTGATTACTAATATTACTTTTAAAGATGATTTACTGAAGGCTACAGCTGTGCTAACTGGTTTGACAAAAAATGCCAAGAAGTCTCTGAATAGGGGTTACCCAACTGCTGAATTGTGAGTCAGTGCCTCTTTGGTTTACAATGGTTAATGTAAAATACATATCAGCTAAAGAGAAATGTTATTTGCTGCAATAAAATAGAGAGAAAGCACATTTCCTGACAGAAAAGTAATTCATGAATCACTGCTGTACATTTTGTTACAAGATGTTCAGTTGGATACACCTTAGCTCTACTAGGTCTAAATAAAAATACACAATCACCTTTCCCACAACATTTTAATTTCAGATCCCCTCCTCAGTGGTCATGACTGCTGTCTTCTCCCCCAGGAATAACACCTCTTTCAAATGCAGAGTCTTGGGTGTCAAAGGCCTGACCTGAAATATTTGGATGCTTTCAAGCTCCTTTAATATTTTTAAAGGCAGATTAAATCATATATCTAAAAAACTACTTTGTAAAAGATAATTAGTTTAAAAATACCTATTGTAATGGCACAGGCATGATTCAGTCCCACTGACACTGCACTGCTGTGATGTGGCAAAGTAGCAAAAATAAGGGATTGGTGTTACATCTTTCCTTGGATTGTTCTGTGCCCAATAGCAGGTCTCTTAATGTTTCCATTACAGACCCCTATTTTTGGAAGTTAATAGCTTGGCTATCACAATTTGCTTCAGGCTGAAGCTGGCATACAAAGTCTCAGTCGGGGAGCACATTTAGAGGAATAGAAGATTACCCATTTCAGATCCTTTTTTGGCTGTCATAAAGTCTACAAATATACTCTTTTTCAAAAATTACATTTGCCACCTGATTGATCTATATAATATGATCTATTCTCTTGTTACTGCACTTGACCAATAAAAAGCCCTGTAAAAGAGCACAAATATTTTTCAGCCATGTAAAATAATTTTGTTTATGGTCATATGTGTGCATGTGCATATGAACAACTGTATATATCTGTTTTAGGATTTATGCCAGACTCTACGTAGCAAGGATTAGGAGGAGATAGTCACTGGTCAAAATATACCACAGTATTGCCAACCCCAAATGTTCAAAAATCATGAGTCAGGCTCACCAAAAATCATGCGATTGGCTTTAAAATCATGAGGTTATATAAAAATAATAGCTTGTGTGTTCTTTTTATTTGCCTTCTGCTTCTTGAGCCTTTAGGGTGCACTGGGTCATATTTTGAAGCTTTCTCCACAGCCACAAGGGCTAGAAATTTACTTTTTCTTTAAAAATTAAGGCTGAAATCATCACATATCCACTGGACTCCAGGAGCTGGGGCTTCAAGGAAAACAATAATTATCATGAGACCCATGACAAAATCATGAGCATTGGCAACACTGACACATCTGCCTACTCTCAATTCTTGTCCCTTCCTCAAAAGCATATAGTACTGTCCACTATTGGAGACTGAACTAGAGGGTGTAACGCTTTCTCAAGGTGCCCAGGACTGCGCATCATCTTGCTATCTCCCTGTCTTCAGCAAGAGGAAGACTTGCTTGTGCTTAACTGGGTATCAGTTCCCAGAGCTCACCAGTCTGTTACCACCCAAACAAACTCTCAGGGCTCTGCCAGCCCTTATTTTGCCTAACAATAGGTGCACCTTACCCCTGGAACCCCCTTGAAGTGTTCCCCTGCAGTGTCTAACCCTTAACCACTGAGCATGCACAGAAATTCCCAAGTTTCTTATCCACAAGGGCACAGTATACACACAGGTTGACTAGCACAACTCAGGATCAGGACCTTTATAACATTACAGCACTGAAATATAGTTATAGTGAAAACAATCATAAATTTCTTATCAAAAGATACAGATTTAAAAGATTGAGTAAGAATAATGAAAAGAAATGCTTACATATATAACAAACAGGATAACGCACTTCTTAAAATCTAAACTTAACTGTAACAGGCTAACATCCTCATCTCAAGTAGTATCTCACCTAAACCAATCCCCCAGCATTTCCAACCAACAGGGGTAGGATCCATGTTTCATGAATGCAAAAAGTGCTGTCCTTTTTGCTCCCTCAGTGATGGGCAACAAAATGTCATTTTGTGTCTCCTTAGATTACCCAAAATTCATTGTTTTGCCCCAAGAGTCAGGATGACCCCAATGGTTCCTTTCCTAGTGTGCTGGCTCCAGGTTGTCTTCACATACTCATGTTGACTCTGTATGCAGAACAGGCTTCCATTGTGTTGATTTACAATGCACAATCTATGCGTGAACCTAGGCAGCCAGGTGAGTATATATCCCTTTGCCTGGCAAAACCTGTCTGTCAACCCTGCCTGGGACAGGGACTCTAAAATGTATTTTCAGTATACACAACTCCTTAAATATCATCTGTACGTATGTCTTGCAATGATTATGATGATCCGCGTGACATAAGCTTTTATTAGACATTTCACGCAACCCTTTTTGGATAAATACTATGACTGCAATGTCATAGGAGTAGTGAATTTGTCACACCTGCTAGAAGTTGTTGTTAAAGAACAGTAAACCCTTTGCCAGTTGGCACAGAGAGGTTCTTAGGGTTACAGAGGGACCATGGGTCTGATCCACTGTGGTAGTTGCTGTTTCATAGGGCTTAATCCTGCAGAACTTACTCATGCAATGGCCAGTTAATGGGTGTTTTAAAGAGTGAGGGGAGAAGGATTGCACCACTGTGGCCCCTGTTAGTCTTATCTAAATCGATTTGGATTGACTGGAATTTTATGAAATATGCAGGAATAGAGGGAGGAAGCTGGTGGATGAGAGAGAGAAAGGAGGCAGTCAGAGGAGGACAACGCAGCATTTGAGAGGAGCAGGGGAGGGTAAAACTAATGGAAAGATGGAGGAGAAAGGAGTGGGGTCTTCTAGAGAAAATCTGAAATTTAACATTTATTAGTTACAGGAACCAGATATTATTAATTTTTTTTAAAATGACCTAAAATATTGTAAAAATCAGTAGAAATTCTACATTTGACTAACAAGGTATGTTAATACTATACTTTAATGTTGTTGGGGGTTCTGTAAACAGCAAAAGTCTTGACCCATGGTGTTGTGCTGTTTTATAATCCTTAGTGATCATGTTTTAAATATCACTTTAATATTAAGTCTACATTTAGTTCCTCTTTCACTCATTTGATTTCATTTTACCTGGATGTGTTTTAGAGTTTTCAATATTTCATTAAGATTGACACATAACGCAGCAGTATAATGAAATATACCCAATTTAAAAACAGAGAGAAAAAGGAAAAGAAAAATCACTATTCATATTGAGGCTTTGTCCTGCCATGTGATCTGCACAGTCAGCCCCTTGCTCCCTGGCATGCTGTTTGGTGGGACTCTGCCCTGACATGATGGGCTATCACTGTGAATCAGATTACAGGATAATGTTCCTGCTGAGTATTGTAAAATAACCCACTATAATAATAATAATAATAATAAAAAAATCATATGCAGCAGATGTTACTGTTGATCAAATAAATTCTCCATATTTCAGAAATTATACATTTCCCCATGATATAATGAGCCCTGCCAGTATTATTCTTTCTATCAACTCATTTGCTTTTGAAAGAGGTTTTATTTCTGTATATTCTTCCCCCCCATCCCTTGGCCAGTGGGAACCGCGGTCGGCTGAACCTGCCAACGCGGCAGGTAAACAAACTGGCCCAGCCCGCCAGGGTTTTTACCCTGGCGAGCCACGTGCCAGAGATTGGCGACCCCTGCTCTATATAGTAGTTGTCACCTGAGGATCTCAAACTGCTGTACTAATTCTAATTACCTAAGCCAAGACACCTGTGAGGTAGCTCATCTATCCATTGTACAGATGAGTAAACTAAGGAATCTTAAAGATTTGGTGACTTGCTTAGGGTTGTGTGGAGTATAAGTGGCATGAGCCAGTAATAGAGCCCCAAGTCCCGATTCTCAGGCCCCATGTGTGGTGACTATTAAGCCATGCTTGCATAGTGCTGCAGTTCTGTAGCAAGCACAGTAAATCATAGGCAGAGATCCCTGCAATTTACAGCCACAATAGGGCAGTTTAAGGGGGAAATTGTAACTTTCATTTTACTATTTATTTTTTACATTGCTGAAGGGTATATAGATTAGAACACAAGGACCGGTGTTGGTACAGGATCCCCACAAATAAGTACAATAGTTACCATTAGAAAATGAACAGAATTGAAAGTAGAACAGAATTGGTATTTTCAGAAGGATCTGCAGGTGTTTGTTTATTCAGTATGGTTAACGACAGTCCAGTGGTGCAAGTAAGATGGTACAGTGAGGTATGCTGTACCATTAAGACCTTAATTGCCGGCACGCCGTACCGGAAAGACACATTCGTTATCCGCTGAACACCGCAGCGCTCTCTCGGGAATTGCAGTGGTGAAAGGAGAAGAATGTGGGGCCGGTGGGCAGCCCCACGCAAGCAGCTCCTCTGGTGCGACTGTACTGCCCCCAGCCCTGACCTCCGGCGGGGCTGTATAGACCCCAGACAGGAGATGAAGCTGCGTGGAAGGGCTGGGGGCGGTACAGCTCTGCTGGAGAAGCTGCACCTTTTCCTGCTGCAGTTCCCTGGAGAGCTCTGCAGTTCAGCAGATACCGATTTCTATCTGTAGAGATCTGCATCCGTGAGTATAAATTTGTATCCGCGCAAGGCACTAGCCATGGAACATTAAGGCGACTGGCGGGAGCAGGGACGGCTCCAGGGGTTTTGCCGCCCCAAGCAGCCAAAAAAAAAAAAAAGCCACGATTGCGATCTGCGGCAATTCAGCGGGAGGTCCTTCGCTCTGAGCGGGAGCGAGGGACCCTCCGCCGAATTGCCACCGAATACCTGAACGTGCCGCCCCGCTTTGGAGTGGCCGCCCCAAGCATCTGCTTGCTAAGCTGGTGCCTGGAGCCGGCCCTGGGTGGGAGGGGTACAAAAGGGTCAAGTAACCCCCTCCTGAGGCTCAAGTGCCCCTGCCAGAGCTTCTCCTCTTCCAGCCACACTGCCTGGTACACACCCTGGTGCAGCACAGCAGCTGCCTGGAAGAGCCAGGCACTCTCCCAGGCAGCTGCTGTGTTGCATCGGGCAGAATCCGGGAGTGGCTCTGGGGCCTGGCTGCGAGGCAGGGCTGGTGCAAGGATGTTTTGCACCCTAGGCAAAACTTCCACCTTGCACCCTCCCCCGTCCCCGAGCCCTGCGGTGGCTTCCTGCGGCGCTCCCCCCAGTGGCAGCTCCCCCCTCCCAGGGGCGGCTCTAGGTATTTTGCCGCCCCAAGCACGGCAGACAGGCTGCCTTTGGCGGCTTGCCTGCGGGAGGTCCCCTGTCCCGCGAATTCAGCGGCAGCCTGCGGGAGGTCTGCCGAAGCTGCGGGACCAGTGGACCCACCACAGGCATGCCGCCGAAGGCAACCTGCCTGCCGCCCTCGCGGCAACCAGCAGAGCGCCCCCCGCGGCTTGCCGCCCCAAGCATGCACTTGGCGTGCTGGTGCCTGGAGCCGCCCCTGCCCCCTCCACTCTGAGGCACCCCCCTGCGCGGCAGCTCCCCCCCACCACGGGGAGCCATGCGGCAGCTCCCCACCCCCGCTCTGCCCTGAGGCACCCTACCGCCATGGCAGCTCCCCACCCTGGCCCAGGGAGCTGTGCGGCAGCTGCCCGCCCCAGCTCACCCCTGCTCCGCCTCCTCCCCGAGCATGCCATTGCTGCTTCACTTCTCCCGCCTCCCAGGCTTGCGGCACCTAAGCTGATTGGTGCCGCAAGCCTGGGAGGTGGGAGAAGTGAAGCAGCGACGGCATGCTCAGGGAGGAGGCGGAGCAGGGGTGAGCTGGGGCGGGGAGTTCCCCAGCGTGCTGCCCCCCCCCTTACTTGCTGCAGGCATCCCTCCTCGTGCCCCCCTGCCCCAGTTCCCTCTGCCTAAATGCTGGCGGTGACCGCAGCGGACGGATCTTCGTCTGTCCTGGTCTCTGCGAAAGAAAATGCCGCCCCCCAAATCCTAGTGCCCTAGGCGACCACCTAGGTCGCCTAATAGGTTGCACCATCCCTGCTGCCAGGAAGCACAGCTGAATGCCAGGGGGAGCTGGCGCAGCGGGAGGACAGAGTCCCCCACCCAGGTAACGTTGGATGGAGAGGGGATGGGGAGAGCATGGGGGCTCTGGGCTGGGGATGAGGTGGAGGGGGGACTCATGTGGGGAGGTCACGTGCCCCCCCCCTTTATCTGATGCCCCCCTTTGTGTCGCTCCCATGAGTACCTGTAAGAGTTAAAATCTACTTGCACTACTGCATGAGACAGGAGGCCCTTTTTGCCACTCAAGCCCTGTGGTAGGGCCACTTTTGTGTCTCAGGAGGGGAGAACATGGAGGAAGCCCCAGGCAAAGTGGCTTGTCACAGGATGCAGAGAAGATGGGGCAACCACTTTGTGCTCAATGAGATTCAGTGACTGGGATCATATTCAGTGTACCCTGGGACCCTAGAGAGTGCAGCAGTCCTGATGCTGGTGCAGCAGCCGTAGTGGAATAGCAATCCACATCTTATGTGTAGGATGGGGGTGGAGGATTCCATTCTCCTAACCCCTACTTAGTTCCCCATATAAAGCCGTTTAATAGGGCTTCATGAGAGGTGATTTCATTCTATATAAACAAGAGATTGACCTATCGTACAGCAAAATGTGGCTTTCATTCAGGGTTTGTTTTTTTAATTTCCTGCGTTATTATTAATTATTTTTTTAGTATTACTGACGTATATAGAGGCCCAAATTGAGAGCACACACTGCCGTTGTGCTGGGCGCTCTGCAAACACATAATAAGGGCCAGTGCTTCCCCTAATCTCATTTGAGACAAGACAAAAGAAGTAGGGCAGGATTTTTTTGTTGTTCTTTTGTTTTTAGTTCAATGGCAATTTTGAAAAATAAAAAACATTTTGGTGTGTTGAAAAGTAAAAAAATATGGCTCAGGTTTTCTTTTTGATTTGAGCATTTTTTAACATTTAAAAGTTTTAAAAAACAAAATTAAAGGAAATTTTGAAACTAAAAGTAATTTCAGATTAAAAAAACCAAAATGTTTTGATCATTCTGACATCTACAGTTTAAAGAATATTGATTTCAGCAGTAGTCAGGAAGGTTCATTTTTTTCTATTTTTTTCAGTTTTTTTTTTTTAGGTATTCCTTTCAAAGGAAAGAAATCAGTGGAATTGACACAAATTTGTTAACTGTTTCCATGTCGCAGAATCTGCATTTTTCACAAAAAAAAATTCGTAGAAAAATTGTGCCTAGTACTAGCAAGAAGTGGGTGCAACAAACAATAGGCAAGAGAAGGAAGGGTGGAAAGGGAATTAAAAATAAGAACCCATATATATGTAGGCCAACAATATGCATAGACAGATTATTTCAAGTTTATATATATATATCTATAACAAGATACAAATAACAAATGAAGCAGATAAATACCAGAAGTCCTGTTGCTCATTACAAATAATGTATTGGCTTAATTCTAGTTCTTTTCAAAGCAGTCTTGGGATTGTCTATTTCAGGCTGCAATAGCAGGCATTCCGTGGATACTTTAAAAAACGTTATTGGGTTTACCTGTATTTGTGGTATTCCCTATACTTAGGGAATGTAATATTGCAAATCATTAGTTAGATCAGGAAATGGCAAATTTTCAAGTCTTGGTCGAGGTGAGTCAGGTTATTTTTCTTCCATCTAGTATGGTCTCAGGAGAGAAGACAGGGCAAAGCCTAGCATGTTGGATGTCAGTAGAACAGAGAAGTTTTGACACTGGTTCCTTTTTTGAATAGTTAATATGTTTGACCCATAGCTAAGACTGGATTAGAATTTTGATTGTTCTGACATCCCCCATATAAAGGGTATTGATTTCCGTAGTGTAGTCTGAAGGGTTGATTTTTTTTATGTGCATCTAAGAGCTGTGTTTGGTATCTGATATCCACTGTTGATTCAAAGAACTGCAGAGCCAGGTTCTTAATTTCTTTTTTTGGTTCTCTGCCTCCTCTACACTTATCCTTTGAATTTGTGAGTCATTACATATCATACATAGTTTAAAGTAACCTTCACTTTAAATTCCCTGGCTTTTGTTGATTTAAGTCAGCCATTCAATGGTATTATTACAGAGTTTTCTTTGTATGAACATTGTCAGTCATGCTTACCATGAGTTCTAGCACTTACAATAAATTTTGCAGTCATTCTTGTGGCAAATGTCACCTATTAGGCCTTTGCAAAATCCTCACAACTGATCTGAAATTCCAGTGCATGGAAAAATTTGCTATTGTCAAGCAAAGCTTTAATTAAAACTCTACTTTGTTTTCAATCCAATTTAGGAACAAATAAAAAAAAAAGCAAGATGTAAATTTTACAATGCCTGGCAATGTATCCAATTCTGAGCTGAACAAAGAAGCTTATATGCTGAAAATCTTGTAGGAATAAAGCGTATAAGATAAATAAAAAGCTTCCAGTGCTTAATTCCAATCGTCTCCACAACAACTGGAGCTCCTGATAAGACACTTCCTCAGAGTAATGATGCATAATGTGAAGAAGCAATAACCCAGACTGCATAAGTATGAAGGGATGCCATTCTTTTTAAAGAAAAGTGTGGCAAATGTGAAGCTCTGTTAATGTTCTGAGCCATTTTCAAAGGCATTTTCATGAGCATGGCAAAATGCCAGGGCTTGGCTTTTCCAAACATGATAGGGAGAGCAAGAAATGTAACTATTATAAGGGCATCAAGCATTTGTCCATGTAGTATCATGTAAATATTTATGTACTATCAATTCATTATTAGTGGCGGTTTTAATATGAATATAAATATTATAAAGTGTGTTTATGACAGATAAATCATAGGGCTGCTAAAGTAATTTGCAACAGTAAAGCTCATTTTGGATAATTACAGAGCCCCAGAAGATTGTGTTTATGTATTACAAAGAAAGGGGTTGTTAAGAAGAAAACTGTTTTGTGTTGCTGACACTTTGCAGAGACAGAGGCTGATCCTGCTTGGGACCAGCTTAGGAACATGTGCAAACATTAATGAAAGATGTTGTGAATAGACCAGGGAGGAAAAGCAGTGTGGTTTCATTTGCAGGGCTAACCTTATTCAGTCAACTTTCATGCAGATGAATTACTGTAACTATAGAAATAATATAAGAAATGATTAGTTAAGATTATGCTGGCAATAAAGATACTAATGTTTTATTACATACTGAGTCCTATTTTGCATTTTATGTAGGGGTAAATTAGACCATAACGTTGTTTATTCTTGTTTTATGAAGGCTGTTTTCAGATCCATATTAAAGATTATTATTGCTTTCCCTCTTCCCTCCCACCCACATTTTATCTGGTCAAAGTGAATGCTCAGCTCTTCCTGTTTCCTTCAATCTGTTGAAAAACCATTAAATACTGTGGAAGTTTAAAAAACAAAAACAACCAAAGTGCCAGGCAACAGAGTGATAGACTTTGGGAGGTCATATTATAATGAGATTAAAATGTAGTTCTCTCAGCTAATGTTCAGCTGCAAATAAATGTGGTTCAATTCTTTTTCATGAATGTTTTACTGCTTAGATTAATTTCAAGTGAAACATACATTATTTCTATGACAAGCGAGTCATTGTCTACCCAGTGGATGACTGTTCACCTAAAATGCAGTGAGAAGAAAAAAAAATATTTTCCGAAGTGCAGTAAACTAGTCTAAAATTAGATCTCTCTCTCTCTCTCTCTTACACAAACACACATGCCCACTTTTTAGCCATTGGGGAAGACTAGAAGCAGAATACCAAGGGTTTTCCATTTACATGGAATGGAGTATCAAAACTCAGTTGTCAGTTTGGAGGGCAAAGCTTATACTAGAGAATTGGTGTAAGAAATATCATCCCTGTTTCTTTTATTCATAGCAGCTCCCGACATTCAAGGGTTGGTTTTCCTTCATTTTGCTCAATCTCAGCCAAGGTAAATACCAAAGTGGGCAATTGATTTCCTGATGCAAACATTCAGGGTCAGGACTTGCTTGAATGGGAACTATGGTGCTTTCCTCGACTCCATCACTCTGACTACCATTTTCCACAGCAATCACATGTCTACAATGGCATCTGTCTGAGAAGCTGGTGTTTGGTACTTTGGAGCAATGTAGAAGATGCAGGCCAGGATGCTGTGCTACAGGTCCAGGCTATGGTGGATATGTTTCTCCATAAGGCAGCTCCCCCAACTCCTTCAAACACTCAACCAGCCTCCTCCCCACTGCCGATTTTCCCCAACTGGCTTGTTTACCTTTTGGACACATGGCCTGGCTGGGTGCATTTAAAAGATTAAAATTATGCCCAACCAGGCAAAACTACATTTCTGAACAGACTGGCATGCCTACAGCATCTAATGGCTGCCCCGATGATGTGTCACTCCTTGTCTCCAAGCTCTGATAACATTATCTGCATGCTCTCCCCTCCTTGTGACGTTATCTGCATGTTCTCCCCTCAAACCTGGTCTTCTACATGGCAGCCTGACACATCAAAAATCAAGCTGCGGGGTAGACCCAGAGAGACAACTTCAAATACTTTGAAACAGAAAATAATACAGTGAAATTGTTAACCAGTTCCAGGAACATTACAAGTGCTTTCTATTTCTAGTACTGTATCTTCTGTATGGTTCAACTAGTTAATTTAGACAGCTTTTAATCAGATGGAACTTGATATTTTCAGAACATGTAGCTGGCCTTAATTGATTCTTACATTGTAATATCCATGTAACCGTGGTATCACTCACTCTCCCCTGATCTGTCATCTCTGTTTTGGAGTCTGTCTTCACTTAATTTTTTTCTTTAGACTATTCCATCATCCTCATATCACAAAATAACCCTTTAAACTGCCTCCCCTTGCTGATGTGATGTTGTAATGTATTCTCACCTTTGTATCTTGTAATCCTTATGTATTGAAATTTTTGTGAGCTCAGCACCTGAATATTTATTAACATTTAATTGAAGAGAATGTACTGAATCGATTTCCAAAAAGGGTGGTGGGGGTGGTGGAACAACCTCATCCTTACACCATTTTCACTGTATCAGTCACTGTTAAACACTTAATCTTGTTGCACAGTGGTTCTATGCTTTTAAGATGATTACATTATTACGAGTTTGATTATTCATTATGCTGTAGTTTGCCAATTGGTACAAAAGTTTTTAAAAAATGTTTTCTCCTTTTTAACAGACAGGCTTTGTGCTGGTTTCTTCTGCACTTTCATGATATGATGTTGCAAGAAAGAAGCAAGAGGATGCCGTGATGAAACGTGAGCATGTAGCAGTAGCAGATAGATCTTCTTCCTTTGCAATGACTCACCCCACTCAGAGGCTAGCACAGTCCTGCTGCACTTCAGAGACTATAGTTTGATTGCTGTCACTACCAGTTAGATCATTAATCATAATTGTGGTAGTGACAACAAATTTCTTGACCTCATCATGAAAGGCAAGGAGGTCATCCCTGGGAGCGATTCATCCTTCAGGCGAGGGAAAACTACAAGGAGGATTTATTTTTGTTATCTACAGTATTCTCTTTTGTCCCCTAATTTTCCCTATAATCGGCAGAAATGTGAGGGCTTTGGGGCAGCAGGGGTCTGGCATTTCTTCTACTCTTAGGGAAAAACCTTTTGTTTTAGATCACTGAAATACTTGCTCCTGCCCTCAACACACCCCAGCTTGGGGTTAAATGTCAGAAATGCAAGTAAGTATCTGCAATAGTGTAATGACAACTGCATGTATTCATTTGTGTCTGTGTTTATATACATGCTGATTGCAGGGAAAATTACTAACCGGCCTTCTTGTGGATGACAGTGCATATGCTGCTCAAATAGTGGTCACTTGGCAGTGTTTTCCTGAAAGGAAGCCTGGGATGTTATTACAGCCTGTCACCACCAATGGCCTTCATGCTGAGGACCTTGGAGGAACTTCTCTAAAAAAGAAGACTGAAGATGAAAAGGTAGAAAATGCTAAGCACAAGGGAAAATATTAGCACTGAAGTAGCTTTATTGGGCAGCATGTAGTTTACTTTTGGGGTTCTATTCATTTTGTCTGTGGTATATATAGTGTTGTTCCCTTTACTCCAATCCACATAACACACAGTACATTTCCGGGCTTATAATATTAGTGCCATTCTGCTGAGAGCATCTGTTCCTGTTACTTGGTATGTTTTTTCTTTTCCTCATCGTAGAACTCCTTCATCTTCCAAGCTCTTTGAATACAGCCAATGTTCATCTTCAAAGAGATGATCTCAGGAAAACCCTCACGATTAAAGCCAATGTAATCTGTCCTTTTCTTTTAAGAGTATTTCCGAAACCCGTTACCTTTGTCAGCACAAAGTGCACTTTCAGGTCTTGCACAGTATCAACAAGGTCAGGTTGTAAGGAATTTGTATTTTGAGATTTCGAAAATGATTGGAAATGGTAATATCTTTAGCAAAATCTTCAAAGAGGTACATTATCAACTGCAGTAATATAGTGCTACAAATTCATATGAAAGACTTCAAAGTAGATATGCAAATAAATACTTGAATGAGAGGATAATTAACGAGGGTGTGTCATAGGCATTCCTTAATACTTTACCTTCATTGCTTTCTTAATGATTACCGAGCAAGACAAAGTAGGTGATGCAATATTATTGGATTACTAAATAGAGCCATGCATTTTCAAAGACCACAAAGAACCTTTAAGCAGATAGAATGTTTTCTGCAGTTTTCTAATGTATATGCTGTACTGTAATTGTTATGCTGCACCTATCACTTAAATCAGCTTCTGTACCAGATGACTGGAGGATAGCTAATTTGACACCCAATTTTTAAAAAGTGTCCAGAGGCAATCCTGGCAATTTCAGGCTGGTATGACTAACTTCAGTACCAGGCAAATTGATTGAAACTATAGTAAATAACAGAATTATCAGACACATAGATGAACATGATTTGTTGGGGGAAGAGTCAGCATGGCTTTTGTAAAGGAAAACCATAGTTTACCAATCTATTAGAATTCTTTGAGGAAGTCAGCAAACAGGAGGACAAGGGTAAGCTGGTGGATGTAGTGTACATGGACCTTCATAAAGCTTTTGTAAAGATCTATCACCAAATGCTCTAAAAGTAAGGAGTCATGGCATAAGAGGGAAAGTCCTCTCATGGATCAGTAACTGGTTAAAAGACAGGAAACAAAGGATAGGAACAAAGTGTCAGTTTTCAGAATGGAGTGAGGTAATAGTGGTGTCCCCCAGAGATCTGTACTGGGACCAGTGCAGCTCAACATATTCATAAATATGGAAAAGTGTGTAAACAGTGAGGTGGCAACATTTGCAGACAATGCAAAATTATGCAAGATAGTTAAGTCCAAAGCTGACTGCGAAGAGTCACAATGGAATCTCACAAAACTGGGTAACTGGGCAACAAAATGACAGATGAAATTCAGTGTTGAAAATGCAAAGTAATGGACATTGGAAAGCATGATCCCAAATATACTTACAAAATCATGGGGTCTAAGTTAGCTGTTACCACTCAAGAAAGAGATCTTGGAGTTGTGAATAGTTCAAAACCTCTGTTCAATGTGCAGCGGCAGTCAAAAAGGTGAACAGAATGTTAGGAACCGTTAGAAAAGGGACAGATGATAAGACAGTAAATATCATAATGCCACTATATAAATCCATGGTACACCTACATCTTGAATACTGCATGCAGTTCAGGTCACCCCATCTCAAAAAAGATATATGAGAAATGGAAAAGGTACAGAGAAGGGCAACAAAATTATTAACTGTATGGAACAACTACCATATTAGGAGAGATTAAAAAGACTGGGACTTTTCAGCTTAGAAACGAGATGACTAAGGGGGATATGATAGAGGTCTATAAAATCATAAATAGTATGGAGAAGGTGAATAAGGAAGTATTATTTATTCCTTCACATAACACAAGAACCAGGGTCACCCAATGAAATTAATATGCAGCAGGTTTAAAACAAACAAAAGGAAGTACTTCTTCACACAAAGCACAGTCAACCTATGGAACTCGTTGCCATTGGATGTTGTGAAGGTCAAAACTATAACTGGATTAAAATAAGAATTAGATAAATTTGTGGGGGATACGGCCATCAATGGCTATTAGCCAAGATGGTCAGGGATGCGATCCCGTGCTCTGGGTGCCTCTAGCTTCTGATTGCTGGAAGCTGGGAATGGACAATGGGATGGATCTCTTGGTGATTGCCTGTTCTGTTCATTCCCTCTGAAGTACCTGGCATTGCCCACTGTCAGGAGACAGGATATTATGCTAGCTGGGCCATTGAGCTGACTCAGTAGGGCTGTTCTTATGTATTGCTTCTTAATAAGTATTTACATTGTTGTAAAAGCCGTTTACAAAAACTTATAGCAGATAGCCATAATAAAATACTAACAATGAAACTGGTGTTTGCTCACAGAAGTATGCCTCATTTTGGTGGTAGTCTGTGGAGTGGGAGGCAGCACTGATTTACTTCACACTGTGTAGCCTTATACTGTCCTTGAATCACCTAGATAGATGGTGATGAGCTAAAGCATAAGGGTCCATATATGGCTGCAACCTTTAACATAGAGGATGAGTTGAAGCTGGTTGTCATAGGGGGCTTCCTAAGTTCATTCCCTTTTAAACTTAACAGGTACACCACTACTTGGAACTTGGAAAGAACCGAAATAACCGTTTAGGACAGAAATAACAAATGTGATACCTGACCACAAAAGGGTCATGGTAACAAATTGACACATATAATAATAAGATGAGATCATTGATATACTAACCTATAGAAAAAAGACACTCCAACATTAGTAAGGGGAGGAAATACAAATAAGAAAAAGGGGGAAAATCCCTACTGAATATGCATCGAACATAACAGCGTCAGTGTAACATAAAAGTGGCATCCCAGTCTAGAGTAGGAGTAGGAGAAGGAGATGTAGTCCTTGGGACATGCCATAATGATGGCCACTGGTGATGACTGGGAAGGTGATGGTGAGGACGAAGACGATGATGGCTAACATTTCAGGTTGTTCTACAAGGGATAGTGTGAGTATATGGATGTGCAGATGTACATTCTATAGTATCTTTATCTACCTTACTGAGTTGGGGTGTTTCTGACTGCTAAATGTATTAATAAACTATATTTGTAAATATAAGAGAGTTCCTATAGTGTGAGTGTTGCAACTGTGCGCATCAGGGTTCCCAACTATAATTTGAATAATACTGGGCCTGATCTTGAGGCAAGAATCTGTCCATTCTCAAAGTGATAACTGGGATTCTTAAGTAATCAATTGGGTAACACTATAGGTGTGGAAATCTTTCTATTTTCCTAATAAAGATCAGAGTGACAAGCTGAAAGCACTGCTTTTCAGTTCTAATATGTCTGTTTTTAATTGGTTACAGTGTGTGTGCAGATGTGTGTAAGTAATAAGGCAGGGGAGGAGGAAGACAGGGGTGTTTCTAAAGGGGAAAAAAGAGAAGGCGGAAGTGAAAAGGAGAATCATAATTGGAGAAAAAACAGGGAAATTGAACTCTGACCTTGAGCTACTAGGACAGAAATAATGTGTTATGCATGCAACATGTTTCTGATTATGCTCTGGATTTCCTAGTACGTGCTCAAGTGGGCAAACAGAACAATCATGTTCCATAAGGTATGGCTTTGTTTTCCCTTTAAAAATCATTTTGTGCATTCTGAAATCACTTCAGAAGTGTGCCTTTCCTCTCAGATTATATCCCCCAAATAATTTGGGAATAGATAACTAGGATGACATTTTGTTTAATTATCATCATAAAAAACAAGCTTGTGGTACATTATTGTAATAAATTTTAGCAATAAATGAAATAATACACTAGACTTGACAAAGAAAAAGTGGGTTTTTTGGTGGAAACATTAGAAACATTAAAAATCCTTTGTCATTTGGGTCTGTAATAATAGAGGCTATATAAATTATATGATTATCATCTTTTTTTTGTGGCACAAAGGTGCCTAAGTCCAATATTTAGGTGTCACTGACATTCTCAAAACTACCGTTAAGCTGCCTAACCCTGTAGATACTTATGTTTCCGCCGGTTAGCATTTGCAAAGCTATCTAAGACCTGATGCTGCTTCACAGCTACTGAGTTGCTTGGAGCCCTAGCATAAGCAAAAGCTCTGGAAGGGTTCTCAAACTAGGCATTCCCCCATCTCACCATTGAGCTTGATCCTGTAGGCACACTCAGAGGATGCATGGGATCGGGCCTACATGATGGGGTCTCATGCCAAAGAGGGAGTGTGTCTAATAGCCCAGTGGTTAGGGCCCCACTTGGGAGGTGAGAGACTCAAGTTTGAATCCCAACTCTGTCTGATTTGGAGCAAGGACTTGAACCTGACTGCCCCAGGCTTTTGAGTCAATCACACTCTGTCTTGCTCAAGGAGAAATACTTAATGATTTATACAAAGTAGAACATCTCCAACAGGACAGATTGAAAGATGCCTCCCAGAATAGTCAAAAGCCCCGTGGCTGTGATGCTAATATGGGAGACTCACATTCAAGCCCCTGCTCCATCAGGCAGAGAAAGGAGTTGAATCTGTTTCCTAGATGAGAGTGCCCAAAATTCTGGGATTTCTGTGCTGGAGTCTCTCACGGTGTGTGTGTCTGATCTGTGGCAGCTGACTTGGGCTCCCCAGGCTATAAAATTGGAGTGTAGATGTTCAGGCTCTGGGGACTTGCGAGGGGGAAGGGTCTCAGTGCACGACTCCAGATGTCTACACTGAAATTTTATAGCCCCAGCCCATAAGCCCGAGTCAGCTGTGGGTGTTTTATTGCAGTGTAGACATACCCTCGGTCTCTGTTTTTTTTTGTGAGAAAGGGCTGTCCTTGTGTTGGTGTCTAACTCCACGAGAGGCTTTACAGTTGAGAATCCTGAGCAAAGGGAGACGCCTCCCACCGGCCTGCCTGTCAGGAACCTGTGGCCCAGATCAATGGGGGCTAGGTGCCTAAGTATCTTTGGGTACGTTTACACTGCAGCTGGGAGGTGTGATTCCCAGCACTGGTAGGTAGACTCAAGCGAGCATACTGAAAATAGCAGTCTGGAGATTGTAGCATGGTCAGCGGCTTGGGCTAGCTGCCCGATCTTGGACCCCACCCAGAGGGTTAAGTGGGCTTGGGTTTGGGTGTCTAGCCTGAGATGTCTCCCATGCCGCAACATCCACACTGCTATTTTTAGCACATTAGCTCGAGCAGGGCTAGCATGAATCTGTCTACCCATGCTGGAAATCGCACTAGTCTTTGCTGAGTAACCATGTAATTGTAGATGTTATCCCCACCCTTCCACCACTAATCTTTCCTTTCCTGCTTTGTTACGTTAGGGGAGATTTTCAAAGGCACAAATGGGAGTTAGTCAATGAAAATTGGCACCTAACTCCCACTTGTGCCTTTGTTTCTGGAATGACAGTGTGTGCTCTTCAGAAGAGGGACCACCTTTTTATTTTTTATTTTACTGTGAGCAACCTGACCCACTTTTGGGAACCATACAAGAATAAATAATTAATACTGATATCAGGTTCAGTGACCAGTGGCCCTGCACATCTAAAAGTTCACCTTCATCGAGGGGAAGACCATGGTTGACAGATTTGCTCCTC
Source organism: Mauremys mutica (assembly GCF_020497125.1). NCBI lineage: Eukaryota > Metazoa > Chordata > Testudines > Geoemydidae > Mauremys > Mauremys mutica. The sequence continues at coordinate 297,002,790 of NC_059072.1, forward strand.
TGGCACAATGGAACTTTCTCCCATAAGGGTAAAGCTCATCTGTGCAGGAGACAAAGCTTTCTCAGGTGCTTGTCCAAGACTGTGGAATGAACTCATCACTTCCTCTGTAAGTGCCTGACCTACTTCTTCGACTTTCCCTTCTCTAATATAAGCACATAGCAGTGCGCATGTTTAAAAAAAGAAAAAGAAAAAACCCCAACAAGCCAAACCCTACCAAAACAAAACTCATCACTGCACACACAGTTCTCCCCATGGGGAAAGGATGAGAGAACGAATTATCCACATGTGACAGATGTTAGTTATGTTGCTTAAGGCATTACTGGAAGGCACTCAGATACAATGGTGAGGAAGGCAGTATAAAAATAGAATGTGTAATATGTAATATGTAATAGAATGCCATCAGTGATGTCAGTGCAGCTTCATGGACATGGTTTGTGTGTTATGTCATGTTCCCTTTTTATGAACCAAACACATTTTAGACTGTACACTTGTTTTAGTATTCTTTATGCAGGATGTTAAGGATAATTTGAAAAACTACAGCCATTTTGGTGTCCCCTCCATCAGCTTTCAATTTGTGTTAGTGCCTGTGTGTCTGAGCAAACATTTATGGGTCAGGTCCTGAAGTCAGACAGAGCTGCACAGGAGCATATGAGAGCAGGTGGTGTCTGGCCTGTTATGTCTGGATTCTTCTTTTATATTGCTGGTAGAAACTCACTGTAATTTGGCAACAGCTTTGCTTAAAAAAAACAACAACACTGTGTACCAAATCCCGAGGTCCTTACTCAGATTTTACAAAGTCCTCTATTGGCTGTTAATATTAGTCCCATTTTCCAGAGGACACACTGAGTAAGAATTTCAGGATTTGAACCTGTAATAATTAGGAAACAAAGGAAACCAGAAATCTGGTTTTGTTTTTTTATTCCTCTCAGCAGAGAATCAATGCCCAAAATATGAAAGTATGTTCCCATAGACAGCACAAGCTGAAATGTACCCAACAGAAAAATCAGAGGGGTACACATCTGGGTATTTTTGGTGGTTTATTTATTGGTTGTGGGTTTATTTTGTTTGTTTGTTTTGCTTTTAATTTACTTATTTGGAATTTTATTGTAATTTGAGGAAGCAAGGAAATTAAAATGTCATTAAAGTAATTAAATCTGTATACCTCTCGCACCCCGTTTCTATAATGTTTAACTTTTAAAAAGAGGCCTCTGGAAATTGACTATGTCACTATGGAATCTATTTTGCAAAATTTATATTGGGCTATATGACACTTAGGGAAAGTAGGCAGACAAAGACACAGAAAAAAGATTGGAAAATTACATTTTATATTTCAATGTGCTATGCAGTGAACACTGAGTTTCTTTTGTATCCTGCAGCCAAAATCTCATAATATTGTTTTTTTTAAATCCCTTCTTGTTGTTTGCAGATTCTCCAGGAAGTTGCAGCCTATCTAAAAGAAATAAATGATAACTCTGTAAGTTTTTTGGTACAGTACAGATACCGATTAATTCTGATGTATTTTTAGTCATGTTTCATTAAATATGTAAAATGATGAGTCGCTAGTATCGGTGAGAGGGGGAAATGGAACATAATTAATAGATGAAAAAATGCCCCCTTCAAAATATAGCTGCTATAAGTATACTTGGCTGATCATGAAATTTCTAATTCCAGCCTTCATATCTATATTTTAGATTGACTCTACCCTCGGGCCTCAGGAGTGAGCTTCATTACTGAAAAGTCATGGGAAGTCATGTTTATTGTCTCAGCAGGTAGCTGCACTTTAAATGTAATACTGAAAGACATGAGAAAGCAGAGGCCAGTTTGTGTTATTAGAGACACACTACAGCTTCCCGACAGATGTGCACAGCAGAAAAAAAATTAGAGCAGTACATGCTTCAGATTCTATCAAGCTTTAAATATTTCTGCTTTAAAGATGTCAACTTAAGTTCTTTACTTTTCCCAAATACATGATAATGATGTAAGCAATCTCTTCTGTGGAAGAAAATGTGACCAGTCTAACTATATAAGAAACACTGTCTATAATCCTTTGTGTAGGTTGTGAGTATTTCAACCTTATCCCTGAGATGCCTATCAGCTCTTTAACTGTGCCTATGGAAGGATTTGTGTATTATAAGTGACTACTGTAATGAAATATTTGTTTATTCAATTTCAGAAAGGATATTTATCTCTCTGTGGCTGCAAAGCAAAACATTATGCTAACATATTTCAGATATATAGTCAGCAACAAGGCGACCCTAGACAGTCTTGCTCTCTGTTTGTCACATAATATCCTTAGCGTCTAATAACGTTCTGATAAAGGGACTGTGCTATATCTGCAGCCATGTCTATTGCCATATGGTGGTTTCCAAATTACAATGCATTGTGATGAGTAGAGATTGACAAAAGTGGTCTAACTAGCTCCCAGCACATGAGTAGCTGCTGACAGGGCTAGTGCAAGCTAATAGCAGTATTATCATTTGATAATGCAGCACCATCAATAACATTTTCACTGAGTTAATTTTATTGCTGGCTATTATTTTCTATAGAAAAAATGCTAGTGGTGTTTATTATTGTTATAACTGTTACTAATTTATCATTCGGCCATAGTACCTATACTCTCAGTAGTAATACTTAGCAAATCTATAGTGTTTTACTAACAGTAACAAATGAATCCATGGTTTAATAGATACATATTGGCAGAAATCACTCAAGATATCCATATAACTCACCCATATATTTGTAGCTTCTTTATTATCTGCCAATAATTGGAGTATTAGCGTATTAGTTTGCTCTCTCACCAACAGAAGGTGGTCCAATAAAAGATGTTACCTCACCCACCTTGTCTCTATAATATCCTGGGACCAATATGGCTATAACTATACTGCATACAATAATTGGTGTTGTTCATACCAGTTTCTGAACCTGACACTCACCAACTGTGTATTAAAACAAATGGGTAGAAGTGGAGAAATCTGCTGAACTCTTGACAAATTCCCCAAATCACTGATATACTACTTAATATGCACATCATTTGTACCCATAGTGAGAAACACACCTCAGAATGTTTTCCATGCCACCTCATAGACACTTCATAACCTTTCCTCTTTTATGGCTTGTCTGTCTACCTATTCTGTCTGTCATTATCTAAACAAATCCAATCTGGTCCTTATGTAATTATGTATTTTTATGTAATCTAACATAACCTATGTAGTCTAGTCTATGTTATGGCAAATGCATACTCTCATAAAGGCATATTTAAGCATATAAGAAGTGTATCTGCATTTTGGAATTATTGCATTATGGATTCAGAACCGTAATTACATCTTTTATAATTATATTGCCACCTGTTATCCCACAGTCGATTAGCACTAAGATATTTCGCAAAGTGGTTCTAGAACTGAAACGCATTGGAAAATTCACAGGGCTTATAACAATTCTCAAATTCACTTGGTTACCTGGTACAGTAGTCTGCTCTTTACACCCAGAGTTTCATAAATTTTTGTTAAACCCTAAAACCGTGCAAAATTCACCTAGTTTCAGATCACAATGTGGTTAAAGTTTGCAGAATCAGGCTCTTATTTAATAATGTTTATTATGTGCTTTCGAGATCTTAATTTGAAAAGTGGTATAATAATGCAAAGTAGTACACATGTATGGTCAAATATTGCTATTTATTGCACATCCATCAGGCTTGTGTGCATAATTTAGTCCTTGGGCCTAGATACTCTTTTATCTAGTAAAAGGCCAGGAATGAAGAGGACCAGTAGGAGCGGCAGTGGAGACTCAATCGCACACACTCAAACTCCACAGCGGATTCTTCATTTTCAGTGGGCCATAGCTGAACATACTAGGGGAGAGGAGCAGGTACAGCACAGCTGCCTCATCAGTGACTAACTCCCATCCAAGGAGTTCCACTACTGTTATGCCGGATACTCTTCATGTCCTCTAATTGCCTGACAGGTTCCCAAGCAGTATCGGCCCTGATTGCCTGATGCTCAACATACGAAACAATGTGCTTCTCCTCCCCTTACAGAGTGTATCCTTGATTGGCCAATCATACGGACTCTATCATTCACTTCCTCAGTCAGGCTGATCTTCCCCTTTTGGTCCTTTTTGGGATTCTCTTCCTCACTGCCATTGCCATGCCCAGACCCATCTCCTTGCCTGGGATCCAATCTAAGATCTCCTAGGGCTGATGCATTACCCATGCTGTGTGTGTGTGTGAAAATATCCCATCTCAGGTGTTTCTATGAGCATGCATATTTCATTAGCATATATTAATGAGTGATTTCAGTGAGATGCTGGTGCTTAGAAATGCACAGGACTACATGTTGGGGTCACATACATATTCTCTGTTGAAAAAGTGGGCAGCAGACATCTACCTTGTGCTAGAGTGAGATAGCTTTGAAAATCCCACAGGAAACCCGATGGGGCAAAACTGAGCATCTAGTTTCTTTGCCTTTGAAAATCCCCCCGCCCAAGAGCCAAATTCAACTCCCAATTAAATCAGTTGATAGGCTCCACTTTGACTGTAGTAGCAGGAGTTGGCTCAAACCCTAAATCCATTACAACAGGAAGTGAAGAGCGTCATGTATCCTCTTCACTGGGCAGCACTCCATTTCACATGTCTGAGATTTAAAAGAAACCCATGCAATTTAGTGGCCCGTGCTGCTTTGAAACTCTCTCCTCACACTAAAGTACATAAGTCTGTCACTAGCAAAGGCACTGTACGACATAAAGTCTAATGAACTGTGGCTTACACATGGCTGATTACTAAATATAACATTTATTTGAGGGGGGAGCTGTGTGGACTTAGGAGCTAACTGAAAGGAGATTCTCCAAAATCTCCCTTCTTCAAAAAGAAACAAATAAGCTATTTATTATGTTTGCTGCCAGTATTTCAATTTTCCTCAGTAATACATTTCTGTGAGGAATACAGCCTTTAGGTTCTTTACCATAACCATCTCTCCCTCCTGCAGAGGATGTCTCAATCAGCATGTCAGGGAGGGTCATTTGACTACATCAAATCACTTGTCTTTTTATCTTGCACCGTCTTCATTGTTCTGTGCCTAGACAATTTTGTATTTGCTTTTGTTTATATGGTTGCTAAAGGTAATAGTGTCAATGTAATATACTTATATGTTTGACTTGGTATCACACAACATTTTGTTGAAAAAACTAGAGCAATATAGAATTAACATGGCACACATTAAATGGATTAAAAGGTTGATAATTGATCGGTCTCAAAATGTAACTGTAAATGGGGAATCATCATCGAGCAGGTGTGTTTCCAGTAGGATACCACAGGGACTGGTTTTTGCTTCTAGCTATTTAACATTTTTATCAATGACCTGGAAGGAAACAAAATCATCACTGATACAATTTGCAGATGGCACAAAAATTGGGGGAATGGTAAATTATGAAGAGGACAGATTACTGATTCAGAGTGATCTAGATCACTTGGTAAACTTGGCACACGCAAACAATATGCTTTTTAATATGGGAAAATGGAAATGTATACATCTAGGAACAAAGAATGGGGGATTATAGGGAACTCAATCCTGGGAAGTTGTGACTCGAAAAAAGATTTGGGGGTTGTGGTGGATAATCAGCTGAACAGGAGCTCTCACTGTGACTCTGTGGCCAAAAAGAGCTAATGTGATCCTGGGATACATAAATAGGGGACTCACAGATAGGAATAGAAAACTTATTTTATCTCTGGGGTGACTGCTGCTGGACTACTGTGTGCAGTTCTGAGGCCCAAAATTGAAGAAGACTATTGATATACGCAAGAGGGCTCAGAGAAGAGCCATGAGAATGATTAAAGGATTAGAAAACATGCGTTATAGTGACAGACTCAAGAAGCTCAATCTATTTAGCTTAACAAGAGAAGGTTAAGGGGTGACTTGATTACAGTCTATAAGTACTTACATGGGGAACAAATATTTAATAATGGGCTCTTCAATCTACCAGAGAAAGGTATAGCACAATCCAATGGCTGAAGCAGAACCTAGACAAACTCAGACTGAGAAATAAGGTATATGTTTTTAACAGTGAGAATAATTAACCATTGGAACAATTTACCAAGATAGATTCTCTGTTACTAACACTTTTAAAATAAAGATTAGATGCTTTTCTAAAAGATCTGGTCTGGGATTTATTCTGGGCCAGTTCTCTGGCCTCTGTTACACAGGAGGTAGACTATATGATCACAATGGTCCTGTGAAAGTAGAATAAATTATATTGTAAAAAAAAGAATGGATTAAAGAAATGTTGTATGTACCTTTAAGCAGAAATAAGAAATGTTGAAATACAGGTGCCAGGAAAAGAAACATTAGGCATAAACAATGGTGCTAATGGCAAAACATTAACAGAAGATGGGTAGTAGTTAGTAAGGGAATAAAATATGCATGCCTAACCCAGGTAAACTTATCTGATTCTGCTCCCTTTGTTATCTTGTTAAGTTCTCATCCTTTTATCTGTATAAATAAGATAGTTTGTGTCTTGCATGGGGCTCACATTATCTGGGTGTTATTAGCAGAAGCGCTGTGCTAATAAAACAGAGTGGTCTGACAAACTGTGAGTCCTGAGTCTAACTTTGACAATTTGGAGGTTCCACCGAGATGGCAACCGTCTTCACTGGGGCTGTGTGATTCCTGACTGTTTTTGTAGGACGACCGTGGAAGCCGGCACCTGGGCATTTGGCCCGAGCGGTCCTCCACCAGAACGGAAAGGTGCACGACCACAGTGAAGTCTACGCCATTGAACCTGTTGGTTCCCACTCTGTTCTGGTAGGGATCCCGGGATCTGACATCAGGAATCTGGTCAGGTAATTACTTCTGTGTTTTGTCCGGACTGAGGACTGTTCTGTCTCTGTGTCTATCCGTCTTCCTGTGGAGTGTTTGAGTCTGGGTGCCATCTCCGTCCGGGGATCGGCCAACCAAGGGGTTCCTGTCCCTGCGGTCTGAGTGAGTGGAATCTGCACAATTGCAGCCGCACCACACTTTGGGTAAATCCCTGGGTGTGAAAGCAAGGGCAATTGAGGCAGTAGCCTGTGGGCTCCTTTTGTGTGTTGCACTGGGCATTGCTCTGACAAACCCGAATTTCCTTCTTGTGCGATTGGTGTGTGAAGTCCTCCTGTATGGGTAACCAGACGTCTAAGTAGGGACAGTTCCCTAAACGAACGCCGGCTCATTTTATGTATTTAGGATGGGTCCAGACTCCTGTAAGAAGGGTCCGGACTCCTGTACATTTCTGGAAAAATGGTCTAGGCTAACTCAGGGGGATCCCAAAACTCAGTGGCCACTGTTAAAATCTTGGAACAAAGACCGAGTGGACATCTTAAAGGACAAACTCGGCCAACCTAAAACTAAATTGGCTAAAGAAGAGGTTAATTGTTTCATTCAGTGGTGGGAAGAGGCAAATCGTAGCTGGACAAAATCAAAAACTCGCCTCTCTCAAATATTCAAATAATAAGTTGAAAGCTTTATTAAAAGCCTCCTCTCCCACCACCAGACCGAGCGCTCCCCTTTACCCCGTTCTCAAAAAACCCACCCCGGATCGATCCAACCCCCTTAATACTCCCATCTCATTGTAAAAAGGACAAAAAGCAGGATCGGGCCCAGAAAAGCAGGCAAGCAACAGATAAAAAAAAAAAAAAAACAACTGAAAAACAGGTTGGAAGCCCTAAGGGCATAGTGTAAGGAGTAAGAAAAGCAGTAAGTGCAGGCATGAACCCCTGGAACAATACTTAAAATGGTGAAATCTGAGGTGATAAAGGTGTTATTTTGGGAGATAAACGAGTGATTTAAGGAAAGAGAGTGAAAAGTTAACTCTACAAAGGCTGGAGAGAATTAAGCAGTTAAACTTTGTGAAAATGTTAAAAAGGACCATGTTAAAGAGAGAGAATTCTTGGTTTCTTTGCAGCCATTCTGAAGGGAAAATGGGCCCTTTTCCAAAAGAATGCCTGTAAATAATCCAAATATATATAGAGCTATGTAAAAACAAAGCAGTGCAAAGGAATGTTAAGGAAAAGAAAATGTGTATGTATCTAGTTTTCTGTGAAAATATGTAAAGTTCTAAGAATCTAAACCAGCACATCTGGTTTGTAAAACTCCTGTTTTGTAGGTGTAAGATAAATTAGTTTTGTTTTTGTTTTTAATGCCACTAAAAATTCATTTGACTCTTAATTCAAAGTTGCAAAACTGACAGACCTTTTTGCAAGACACAGGTAATTAGTGTTGTTTGGCTTTGGGATTTAGCATTTAACCCTTAAGGGGTAACTTGATTCTTTATAAAATTTAAAATGTTTTTTAAATAAAAACCAAGTCATGGCTGCAATAGGGCAGTCAAAATCAGGAGAATAGGGAGAGATTCTGGAGTCTTTTTGTTTGGTTGGTTGTTGTTTTTTTTGGTAACAATAGCAGATAAGAGCTGTAGTGAAAGAATTAAAAAAAAATATTTTAACAGTGCCCCTCTGAAGCAACAGCAGAGGTGAGGTGCACAAAACAAAAAGAAGCAATGTTAAAAACACTGAGCCTTAAAATGGCTCTGTGTAATCAGACTGTCACTTTTGATAAGGGTACATGAAAACTCTGTAAGAAAAAAGAAACAGTTACATCGTATGTAAAAATTGATATGGCTAATGTTTAAAAAAAAAAAGTTGTAATATAGAAGGAATGTGCTTTTTCCCTAGGACATGTGCAGTGTATATTGTAAAAAGGGGTAAAAGAAATACAAATGAAATATGCTACTGAATTAAAATCCTATTAGGGCTCCAAAAAGAGCCGCAATAGACTGTTTTCTTTTTCAGATCTCTGTGTGTTTTGTAAGCAGGAGTTGAAAGTGGAAAGAAATTAAAACTCTGGTGGAAGTTAATTGTGTCCCTTTTAAGACAAAGTCTCTGAGCTCTGCTACTGGCTTTGCATCCACAAGCCAAGCCTGTGTTAATGCAAATTACCTAACTGATAAAGGAAGGTAAAAACTGCCAGCACAAAAGAAATTGCCTAAATAAAAGACATGGTATAACAAGATCCCTTTAAGAGATTTGATGCTAAATGTTATTGTTAATATTAAACATTGAAATAAATTTAATGTTAGTAAGTACCCCTGTAACAACGTATAGTGTGTATGATTTTTGGAAAAAAAACCTTGAAGGTAATATGGTAATAATGCTTCTCAGCTATTACCTGTGAATAAACTTAAAGCTTAACACAGCAGGAAAAACATTACAAACTTGGTCTGCTATATAAGAAGAAAAACTTTAGTTATTAAATTCATGAGGTGGTATACCTCAACAGTGGAATAATTTCCCCATAACTCTTAAAAAGTAGAACCCATTAAAACCTGGCCTGCCTATAGAACAAAAAAACCACAGGAAAATATGGGGGTAATTCCTCTGTTTTGCCTGCAATCAGCAAGGGTATTTGTAAAAGAAAGGAATATTTTAAGCAACAATCAATGCCACCCTGAAAGGGGTAGAAAAATGTTATTTTTGTCTTTCAGAAAATCAGAAAAAGCTAATACCAGCTACAGAACAACCTATTACAAAAACAAATAAGTTAAAAAAAAAACATACTGCAATAGCTATGAAATGTACTAAAATGTAGATAATTAGAACATAAGATGTTTTGGGTAATATCAGAAAATATTAAGGTTTTGATGCATCTGTTAAATCAAAGGAAAAGATTATTGTTTAATACCTATCAATATAACTGGATGCAGTATGTCTCCAGTACGGTAAGACAAAATTTGTTAAGTGAAGAAATTGTTGTTAAAATTGCACACCAACAGGCTCTGGAAGCAAAAAAAAATGAAAAGTTAGCCCACTCCACAGATTGCACCTGGGATCCTTCTGGCTACCTCAAACCTCAAGCCAGTGGGCTGGGGAGGAAGGGAAACTATTGGACACTAGAGGTTGTACCAAGTGAACTCCTCAAAAGTGGGTATGCTTATCCATGCCTGTTGCTCCAGCTCCAAAGCTCTGTAGTAAAGACACCTCACTAGGATCCTGTATGTGGGATAAAATTAATAATTAGGCCAAAGTATTGTATAACGGGCAATGTGTGTGTTAATTCTTGGAAAGAAGTGTTTTAAAAGAATAAAAGTGTTAGCAACCCACCAGTAGACAAATGTACATGTAATGTAAGTACTGTGTTTACCAATAATCACATTTACTATTTGCCACAACCAAAAAGTCTCAGCTTACTGTAAGCACTGATTTAGCTGAGTTCTCTATCAGTCTTGGCATTAAATGGCAAACAGTTACCCATTATCTGTTTACAAAGGTAACAAAACAATGTGGGAAACAGAACCATTCATATTATCTGGATGGTCTCCCACAACTACTGGCATACTAATGTTACTACCCCTAATTGTTTTTGGTTTTAAATTGTATGTGTTTAATTAAAATGTTTAAAATATGCTGGTAAATAAAACAAATGTATGCACAGCTAAAGCCACAGGCCCAAATCACCTCCCAGTATTTTACTACATAAGAAGTGACACTGGCGATTAATAATCTTAGTGTCAAAAGGGGGATATGTAGGAGCTGGACTTTATAATGTATAATTTGATTTCATCCTACCAGCCACCCTTTTTGAATAGCAGAAAGAAATGACCCTCTGGGACTATAAGATTCTGTTTTCCCATATGCATTACAAATTGGGCCCTCTCTAACTCTTTGTTTTAAGATTTAGGTAGTAAGAGACAGGATTCTCTATTGTGTCTATGTTAAGTAAATTAGAGAAACATTGAAGGCCTGGGTCTCAATGTAAATTGTCTTGGTTAATTGTAAAACTTAGCAAGGTTTAATTTGCAATGCCTTTTTGCTCAATATAAAATACTACTGTTTGTATTCTCAATCTGTTTGTGTGAATGAGGAATGAATGCATCAGGAAAAGATAAGGTGTGAAGGCCATTGTTATAGCCAGAGTCAAGAAAAGAAGCAAAAAGACTTAAAGAGTATCAAAGAATCATCAGGCACTGCTTACTACCCAAACTGCTGTTAAACTGTCTGGCATCCGCAGCATGAATACATGCTTTGCCGTGTAAGAATGCACCACCCCAGCGAACCAATCATCACCTCAGGACCACACAGAGTCAATTTTGACTCCAGAAGATGACGTAGAGGAACAGCCTGCAATACCTTACAATCTACGTTCTCGTAAGGGTTGCCAGAAGCAGACGACTACCTAAAGCAAGGCCCAAGAAAAAGCAGTAGTGAGCCTAGCGCCTGCTGCCTGGTGGACATAAAACTGTGACTACAGTTCCCTCAGTTGAGGTTGTCAGAACCAGAAGGGCCCTGCCTCCAACATGTGGTGCCTGTTCCTCGGCTGTTGGTGTCTGAAGGTCGGGGGAGTCCACAATGACAATTCTTTTATCCAGCAGCAAGTGTGGATAGCTCAGACCCTTAATATTTCTAAATGCTGGGTCTGCAGCCACATCCCAGCCCACTGTCAAACTGATGTTCCTGTCCTGGCTATCCCACTCAATTCCCCAGACCTCACTGGAGGACCTCGTCCGTTTAATACAATATGGAACAGTAATGACACCTGGGAAGAGACTATTGGCAGTTCCTTTAACCCACTTGGGGGAGTAATACACCGGGCAAAAAGGCTCCTGAGGTTAAAAGAAGTAGTTAAAATAATGGCAAATAAAACTGGAGAAAGTTTTAAGAGCCCTGGCCAAAGAAACAGGGGCGGTCCGACAGGTGGCCCTCCAAAAACGTCAGGCATTGTACATAGTGCTGGCGGCCAAAGGAGGGACCTGTGCTCTCATTAAAAAAAAAACAATGTTGTGTGTTTATACCTGACGATACCAATAAGGTAATAGATCACGCTAGCCACTTAGAACAAATCGCATATATTCCCCATAAAAAGCCAAGTTCTTTATGGAAGTAGCTAAGTATTCTGTGGTATAGGAAACTGGTTGTTTCAGGAAGCCCTAACTATCCTGTTTGAAATCCTAATAATTTTTGTATGTTTTCAGTTAGTCTCCTGTTGTACCCAAAATTGTGTAAGGCATGCTACTCAGGTAACTGCCCCAGAACAGAGTGCTAATACAATAATTTTAAATATTGCTAATGAACAAAGAGAAAAAAAAAACGGTTAATATGTAAAACCCAGTAAAATTTTGGTCATGGCGTAAGCTTGACCAAAAGGAGGGATTGTGAAAGTAGAATAAATTATATTGTAAAAATAAGAATGGATTAAAGAAATGTTGTATGTACCTTTAAGCAGAAATAAGAAATGTTGAAATACAGGTGCCAGGAAAAGAAACATTAGGCATAAACAATGGTGCTAATGGCAAAACATTAACAGAAGATGGGTAGTAGTTAGTAAGGGAATAAAATATGCATGCCTAACCCAGGTAAACTTATCTGATTCTGCTCCCTTTGTTATCTTGTTAAGTTCTCATCCTTTTATCTGTATAAATAAGATAGTTTGTGTCTTGCATGGGGCTCACATTATCTGGGTGTTATTAGCAGAAGCGCTGTGCTAATAAAACAGAGTGGTCTGACAAACTGTGAGTCCTGAGTCTAACTTTGACAGTCCCTTCTGGCCTTGGAATCTACGAATCTATGATTTGTGCTGTGCAAGGTACAGCATGGTTGGTTTGCTATTGCATTTTTACTCTTCTAAGAAAAGGCTCACTTCCCTTGTAGTAATTGTAACAGCAGACAGAGCATCAAAATGAGGCTTCTCAGCACTCATAGAAATGTGTGTGTGTATTATATTTAAATAAAAGGAAATAAAAAACTGCCAAGACACAAAGCAATGAATACAGTGCAAGATATCAAGATAAGTGCTTTGATGTAGTCAAATGACCCTCTCTGACATGCTGATTCAGATGTTCTCTGAGGGAGGGAGCGACAGTTATGGTAAAGAACCTAAAGGGTGTATTTCTCACAGAAATTTGTTACTAAGAAGAACTGAAATACTTGCAGAAAACTACTCGGCATAATAAAAACATGACTTGATTATCATTCATTCAGGAATATTATTTTCATTAAGGAAATGGAGATTTCAAGAGCTTTCATGCCTCAGTCTCTTAGAAAAACTCAGTCAAAGCATGACCCCCAGCTTGAAAGTCAGTTAATAAAAGCTTTCCAAATTGGAGGTAGGCAGTAGTGCCCACCAAGGTGATGTTTGTCACTGTTTGAATTGACCTCTCTATGAAGTCTGAAAACCAATTCAGATGTGATCGTAAAAGCAGCCATTTGGTAATATCCTATTTTATTGACAAAAGGGGATGGAGTCAACTCATTTTCATAACAATATGCTTGAAGAAATCCTAAAGCACTCTATCATTTACATTTGTTTTCTAGTATAGCCTGTGAAAATGTTACTGAGCTTGGGTGGGGATATTTCTTTGTTTTTTAAGAAGAAAAATCTAAAGTTAGTGAGCAAGAATGAAGAAACACTTAAACATGAATTTTTCTCTGTCTATTAGCCTATTCTAGCTTTGAAGGAGTCCTCCCTTTAAAAATAAATGCTTCTTATTGAGAATATTTTTACTTAAATGGAAAGAGACAGAAAAGGAATAAGAGTACAAAGCAAAACAAGCAACAAAATGAAAAAGTGCTGGCACATCCACTACTATGGCAGAATAGCTAGGGGGCCTGGGAGACAGAAAGGGCTTGTTGAGAGGACACAGGACTAGATATCAGGAGAGCTGGGTTCTCTTCCTACCTCTGCCACTTATATTCTGCAGCCATGATAGAATAGTTTATTCAATGAATTAATTCCCTTTTTCTGATTGTGAATTATCCTTGTTCAAGAAGTGATTTTCACTGATTAGTTCATTATGCATAATTGTTGGGTGAATGATTTGTATGATCAAATTGCAGCCTAGCAGTTGTTCATGATTTGGTATTTGAGTTGCAGGAGTGGTTCCCCATATCACACACAAACATTTCTGGTCCTTGGTTAGATAAACTAAGCTTTCTAAACAGAAGTGCCTGAAGAAATAACTGAAGTTTTGATTCTGTTGGGGATTGGATGGAGTGGTGAAGACCCTCATTCTAGGAAACAAAATATAGCAAGCGATAAGCAGTCAAAGGGAATGATAGGAGATTAAAATGTTTCCTTTGCACAAAACAGGACATTATTTTTAGCTACATATATGGATCCCTGGTTTGAAAACAATGGGGTTCCTTCTTGACTGATGAAAAATGTAAGGATTTATTGGGTGTCTAGCAAGACTTTCCATTCAATTTTCTCTTCATACCAAGTAATTGTATGGTCCTAATGAAGCCAGATCTTTGTTTTGCTCATCTAGTTGTTTCTGTGCTAGAACTGAAAGGGTGGTCAGGGGTCTTTAAGATACTGTTTTGTAATTCGTTCATCCCATAAACAATAACACACTTTTATATGACTGCCAAGGAAAAGCATGGATAGAATACACTGGTCTCCATTTAACAGCACGTATGTGCAGAGTGTTTTTTGACTTGCATTAAGCATGTTAGTGCCAGGTCTCTCGCTTGGGCTTTTTGAGTGTGCTGTCTTATTGCTCTGTGAAGAGTAGGTTGTCTGCTCTAGTCATTCCTCTTCTTCAGTACTTGGCTGCATTTAACTCACTCAGCTGAATTACCTGGAGTGCCCTGAAGTACTGCGAAAATGTCTCTGTCACTGGTAGTGGCCTCTGCCACTCCCCCACTTCTTCTGTCCCCTGCTGTAGCTGCTCATTGTTTACTTTGACCTCCTACATCTACAAAAAACTTTTGCCCTTCCCCTTCTGTCACCTAACCTACCAAAAGCACAAAGTAGCTGCATGTATATCCTCTTGAATATTTATTCACACTAGTCTTCACAACACTTTTGCTTTCTATAAACATTTTTATGAATAAAACCGTGGTTGCTGACTGGTTGCTACTAAAAGGAGTTGCAAGTACAAGCCAAGTCACTTGGCAAGTTCTGTTATTTGCAAGAACATTTGCCATTTCTCCTGTGTATTTCTCCAGTTCAATATGACTCCTTCAATAAACTGGTCATAAGGACTTTGGGGGAAATTCTCAGCATGTGTAAAATGGCATAGCTCCACAATTAAATACTGGTTTACACCAACTGAGGATCTACCCATCTATTTTTAATCACCAGTTTTGTGATGATCCCTTCAACAATCTTTCTTTCCAAAGAGACTGATTTCATTAACACGTTTGCCAATTCAGCCTCTTTAAAAGAAAAACAAAAAAACAATCTCCCCCCCCCCCCAAAAAAAAAGTTTTGTTTTAATTAATTATAAGGGGCAAAATCAGGAAAACAAGCAAATACAGATAAAAGAATGCAGTTTCGCAAAGGGCAAGAGGGAGATTAATACATGTATGTGCTCCTGTATAGAGAGCAGCACTTTCAATAGAGCTGTGTGCAGAGGCAGGCACAATGGAATATCTATTCTCACAAATTGTTTTCTGTAAATCTATCTAATCTATTTATTTATCCCCAGATCTTGTGCATTTAGATCAGAGCTCTGCCAGCTGAATTAATAATTCTTATCTGAAAGTAATTAGGTTGGTCCATAAGTTTTCACCACTGTGTTGTTCCACATCATATCAGACTGTGTGATGTCTCATCACATTAGCATAAAATGCATTGTGGTGTAGCACAGCATGGTGTGGTGGAAGACTAGAAATGATGCAGCATTCCCAACTGGAGTGAACTGGTAAGTGTCAGTGGTATTAGGTATTTGGGAACATCACAGTTTGATTACTCTCCGAAAAATTTGGTTTTTTATCTCCCCTTTACATTTAAAGCACTTGAATGTAGATGTTAACTTTTATGACCTGGTTTAGAACAGGAGAAGCACTGTAAGTACCCCAAAAACCATTCAAACCTACCTTTTAGTGACAAAAATGTGCCAGTTCTGAATTTATTGACCATCTGTCAGCCTTCAGTCACCACTAGCTAGCTGTCATTGCTTGTTATTTGATGCACTTCTATAATGACTCACTGCAGGGAGCTACCAGTATCTCCATCGCAATGATTAATGAGGTCACTGTCTATTCACAAGCATCTCAGCCCATAATTATTTCCAGCAACTATAGCTAGTATGTCAGTTCACCATTAAAGCAATGTATTTATACACAGCATCTGTCCCTTTCTTTATTGCTAAGGTTTCTGTTGCTTCCTGATTATTAACATTTTTATAGATAAGACATTTACTCAACTAGCCCCATTCAAAATAATCTCAGGATATAACAGCAAAGACAACAGTTAAAATAGTGGATCACAAGAATTTAAGACAAAGTCCTCTTCTCTTTCATTGTATTGTAGATATCTATTGCATTCCCTATGGCATATTTTGTAATTGTAATTTTCGTTGCTGCCCATGGGCATTCTGCAAACAGAAAGTCTTATTATTAATATTATTTATTATTTTTACTATGGTGGCTCCCAAGTAGCTCACTGAGGATTGGGGCTCCATTGTGTAGTGTCTTACAAGTATATAAGACGACAAAATCCCTGTCCTGAGGAGTTTATAATCTAAAAAGGCAAGACACACTGTGTTAAGGAGGTGAGGGAAAGCGATAAAAATATGTGAGCAAAGTTAGAGAAGAAGGATTGCTTTGTGGTTAAGGTACTACGTTAGTACTTGGGAATCCGGCTTCAATTCCTGGCTTTTACTACAGTTTTCTCTGTTACCTTAGGCTAATTGCTTAGTCTCTCTCTGCCTCTGTTCCCCAGTTGTAAAATAGGGATACTTCCTTACCTCACTAAACCTTTTGTGGGGATAAATTAATTAATGTTTGTGATGTATTTGGACACTATAGTGATGGGGATCATGTAAGTGGATAGTCACAGGAGGCCAGATTTTCTATTGCCACAATGTGTAGTGTAGTGATTGACACCAGTGCAAAGTGATTATAACACTCTACTAAATCAGAATGGCAGAGTTTTGCATTCACTCACTTTACACTGGTGAGGGAACGCAAGGGGATTAAGTTAATGTTGGGCTTATCTTGTGAGTTTCTTTTTAAAGGAAACTATTCCCAGCTGCCCATCAACAAAATGTGTTTTCTTTTCAGTTTTAATTGTTATCCTTTGCCTAATTCTTATTGTTTTTAACACAATCTATTGCCACAACAAGTACTCATTTGCTCATTAACTTTTTTTAAGGATAAAAATACAAAATTTCTCTCTTATACCAAAGACCCATCAATGTTTTGAAATCCCACCCACTTGTTATCAAGATGGCAACCCTTCCTCTCACGTCAAAGGCTCTCAGCACACCCTTCTGTCACAAGAAATGAGCTGAAACATTGAAGTCACAAAAGAGGAGACTCCTAACTCTGTGACGTTGTACGGTTGGGGTACTTTGGGCCTCTCACCAAGTTTGGCCTCACTTTCCTTCAGCAAGAGTGGGGCTTCTCCCCATTCACTCCTACCAGGGGTGCAGCAAGAGTCGATAGGTGTACACAGCCCACGGGAGCCTCCAGCCTGAGACAACAGACCCTGGCTAGCCGAGCTCATGCTAGCACTCTAAAAATAGCTTAGGCAGCATCTTCAAAGCACTCTCTACACTGGTATTTTTAGACTGCTGGTGTGAGCTCCACTCACCTGAGTCTGTTTAGCTGGGCTGGGAGGCTCACTTCCATGTGCTGCATAGACATATCCAGTGTGTCTATTAAGCGAGGTCTGGACTTGCTGAATTTCCCTCTTACCCATTTGGTTCACTGACAGAACTATACTTTGGAGTTACACGCACACACACACACACGCACACACACACACACACACACACACACACTGATTAACAATAGGCATTTCCAGCCTGTGGGAAAGAGGAGGGGAATGGGCGGTGCCCCCAGATTTCCCCCCACACTTTTTGAAAGGCTCGATGTCCTTGATCACGCACCAAGTAATACCTCTTGCTATGGGGGCCAGAATCATCCTACTCCACACATTTTGTAGAGTTAGCAACCATGTTAATGCCACATGCATTGTGGGTGGGCAAGGTAGTTCAACAATAAAAGGACAGAAAAAAACAATATAATCTTAAAAAAATAAATACCTCATGATTTGAGGGCCAATCTCAAACTAAAAATATACAAACAAATTAAATAAATATATTCCAGTCTGAAGAACAACTGCTCTCTTTATTTTACAGCCTATTTACTAGTTGAAGGAGTTTGCTCATTCTCACAATATTACAGAAATGGCACATTTACTTGTAAAGGATAAAGCAGTTTTCACAATTTCCTTCTGAGCTTTACAGTGAAGATAAGAACTGATGCTTTTCTTAGCATCACTAAAGTGCAATAAAAAAGATACTAGTATATGTTATTGAAAAAAAAATACAACCCCTTCCCTGACATTAGCAATGTTATTATTATTCTTTCAGTTCTGTATTGTTTTCTACTCTGCAGCTTTGTGTTATACAGATTGTCAAATTTGTCAAGATTCCTTGTTCTTTGTTTGAAAATTTTTAGGCAGCAATATTATTTTTCTACTAACAGTTCTAAAAATATGTCCTTAGCAGACACTATTTGGTTGATGGTAACCCAGATTGCAAGAGGACACACAATTGAATAATAGGAAAAAAAAATCCAATATTTCCTTCATGTGCATAAATCAACTGAGGATTTTTACATCAACTGTTGGGTCTGAGTGGATATTGTATCTATTGTGAAAGGTAGCAATTAGTCAGCATTCTGATTATACTCACTTAGGAACCATGTACATTTTGGAACATAGAAAATGTTTAGATAAAAGGAAATCTTAGGAGGACCTTGGACACCAACCAGCCTGCCAGCCCATCTGGAAGATTGCAGCTGTAATAGTGCAGCCTCCAGTGTTAGCATTAGTATTAGCACTGGGTTTCAGGCCAAGTACCAGTGTGGGACGGCAATACACATCCTCGCCCCTCTTGATCCCCACCTTCCCCACCCTTTGGTCTGTTCCAGCCACGTGTTATGTTTTGTCATAAATCTAGACTAAGATTTTGGGACAGGAATTGTCTTTTTAGTACATGTTTGCACAGTACTAGCAAAATGGGGCCCTGATCCTTGAATTAGAGACCCTAGGCACTACTGTAATACAAAACTGTATTGTATTTTATCTCAGGGGCAGTAGTGCTACAAAGTGCACCCTGCTATCTTCCCACTGCAGAAATCAATAAAAAGGTAAAGCCTTGGTAATTTCCTTCTGTTCCCTTCCCAAAAATAAATACAATATTATATTAACCCTTCTCTGGGATACAGCTTCATCTTTTGTGTCATAAATTTGTTTCAGTCTGCATAATCTTGTTTCAAAATTTGGAAATGGATTCCACTAGCCTTAGAGATTTCAATTTGCGGAACGTCTAATTACTTGGCTGTTTCTTTCGCACATGGGAAATATGTTGTTATGACAAATTAAATATATGTCAGGACATTATGAACTGTTGAGATACAAGCACTTAATATGAAATTTGCCTTGAAGAAAATCCATGCA
The DNA here is from genome assembly GCF_020497125.1 of Mauremys mutica. Lineage (NCBI taxonomy): Eukaryota > Metazoa > Chordata > Testudines > Geoemydidae > Mauremys > Mauremys mutica. Next base: position 297,022,220 of record NC_059072.1, read on the forward strand.
TTAACCACACCCAGATAGTCATTAAGGGGATTGTGTGGGTTAAAGCACTCTTCTTTGTCTGAAGGTATATTTTAACCTTTCTCAACATCTTTGTGTTGGAGAGCAACACTGTGACTATACAATCCTGGTTGAACAGCTTTGGAATAGCAGTTTACCAGACAAAAAGCTCAGAGGCTTAGACAAGAAAAGTGAACAGAATGTTTAAGCAGGCAGAGTCCAATGGTATGTCTACATGGCATCCCAGAAGTACTTGCAGTAAGACAACAGCAAAGGAGAGCAGATGGCCAAAGTTCCATAAAATAGTGAGATGCACTTACCATAGGAGCCAGTATGAGTAGGTAAAGTAGAAGTGCCCTGTGCTAGGACAGCATTGAAAGTTGAAACATTTTAGCAGTATGTACAAGCATAGAGGAGGATCTCAAAGATTTATACAAGAGGAGGATGACACATGAGATAGCAGTGATGACATCATGATTCTCTCCTTGAGTCTAAGAGCATATCAGATTCAGGTTATTAGGACAGCACCAAGGGACCAATCTCTGTGCATGCAGAAATGTTGATAAGGAAATGCCCTGTGCGATTTCAGCTGGATAGAGGAGCCTCCTATAACATGATTCCTCAGGGTGAACTGGATCCATTACAAAGAGCATGCAACATTGCCGCATGCATAGAGACTGGTATTGCCCATTGGTGCTGTCCTAACGTACAGTGAGAGCACAATGCAGCCCATAGGGAAATGTGACCTCATACTAACTAACCCGGAAACTGACAATACAAACTGAAGTTTGTTGTGGTGGATGGTAAGCATCACAGACCCCTGTTGGGGATTACAACCATATGAGCCATGGATCTAATCATAATTTTATAGCTGAAGGTACAAGAAACAAAAAGGGGAGTTCCATGGACAATGGAGACAATCTTAAAAGCATATGGGAATGTTTTCAAAGGTGATGGGAGCTTTGCAGGAAAGCTGTGAGTGGAAGTAGATCCTGCAGTTCAACCTGTGTGTTTACCAGGAAAGAAAATTCCAGCGGGACTATGTAATGTAGTATACAAGGACCTCAAAGGTCTGCAGAGCAGGGGTTTCATAGCACCTGTAGAGGCCGGTATAGCCTCGGTAAGTAGCATGCTGGTGATAGAGAACATATCAGGTAAATTATGCATCTGAATCAGGCATTGAAAAGAAGTCACTATCCACTGCCTACAACTGACGACATATTGACAGAACTTTTTAAAGCCAGAGTCTTTAGTCTGTAATGTGAGGAATGGGTTTTGGCACATAAGACTGGACAGAGTCCTGTATGCTGATCACTTTTGAAACACCATTTGGTTACTACTGATGGTTGTGCATGCTGATGGGCATGAACTCCGCTCCAGAGATGTTCCAGAGAAGACTCACTCAAGCACTGGAAGGACTGCTTGGGGTGAAAGTAATTGCAAATGATATCCTCTTTGTAGATGAAGGGAGCAATGATACAGAAGCTAAATGAGACCTTGACTGAAAACTTTTCCATAGCGGCGCAGAAACAAGAATTTAAATCTCAGCCGAGAAAAAATGTGACTCAAACAATGTGAAGTGGCATACATTGGATATCTGCTCACAGCAGAGAGTCTGAAAAGAGATCTCAGTGAGATCAAGACAATCAAAGAGACATGGCAGCTCCAGTTGGTATGAAAGAGGTACAATGCTTCGTAAGAATGATACATTTTCTGTCCAAGTTCTGTCCATACCTGGCAACAGTAGCTGCCAGGGTGTCCCCATAAATCTTTCACATGGTGAACATCATCAGTCCCCGTGGAGCCATCCCTGCTGCAGCTGCTGGCCTCAGTGTCTCGCCTGCTGAAACCACACTGCACTCTTCCCCTGCCTTCTTGCCCAGACTGACTGGGTAAAGTGTCACTCCCCAACCCTGAGAGAGGACACAGGCTGCTGGAAGCCTTAGCGTCACAGAAGCACTCTAGACTATGTCAAGTGTAGTGAGTATAGCACTCACTATACTATGTTAAGTGTATCTCTCTATACCTATACAAAAGTTACGTGTTTAGGTCTGCAGTTCTCATCTGATGTGCTTTGGTCATTGGGTAACATTTTCAAAAGCAACTAACTTATTTAAGAGCCTGAGTACCATTGAAACTCACTTGTCTTTTCCTATGCACTGTTCTGTGTTCCCCTGGCTGGTCAGGGTGTCTTTCATAGCAACTTTGTGATAAAAACTTTAAGCTTCTGTTATCTGCCTAAGCCTCTTCTATAACTGAGAAACTGCTTTACAGTTTCTGCTACCTATTTTCCACTATCTCTTATGGTATTATTCCTTCCTTTTTTTCTCCTTCCGAATTCATTGAGGGAATTCTCATTCCAGTATTACTCTTCCTTATACATATGCTCTAAGAGCCTGATCCAGCATCCACTGAAGTTAATGTGACCCTTTCCACTGACTTCAGTGGACACTGGGTCAGGGCCTGAGGGCCAAATTCTGTCTTGGGATAGGTGTACATACACAACTCCCATTGATTTTAATGCAGAGCTGCAGACTTCTTTTATCATATCTTAGGAGAAGATCTGGCTCTGTAACCTCGTCTGTTCTTGCTGGAGTCATCACTTTAGGGTCACCTACTGTCCTTGGATATGTGTGGGACTCTACTGAAGTGATTGGGAACTTCACACATGCATCTTAGGGCAGAATTTGATTCTAAATACTCCATCTATGAAATGTTCTTTCTTTTGAATGTTTTTTCTTGTGCAAATTTGACTCTCCAGATCCACATCTTCATTCTCTGGGTGATCAATAAACCCACCCCATTGGTCACATCTATGCTCACCTTGGTGACATAGGTAATCCTATTAAAGTTATAGTGACCACTTATGTGAATGAGGTTGTCATGGGATCTCACCCCCACTTTGAGCTTGTGGGTTCAAAGATGGGGACCCGCATGTATTCTGCCACCACCCTAACCCTTAGGGTGGGGTTCCTTCTCGCTGCCACCACTCGATTATTTCGGTGAATCGAGACACCCCTCTGTCCCCCCCTGTCTCCCTTCAAAGACACTCCCTGGGAACACAGATCCACTCACAGAGGAGGAACCTTCCCCCTCCCTTCTCTTCCCTCTCTCCAGCCTGCTCCGGAGAGAGAGATACCTTGATTCAAACTCCTTGAATCTCTACACACAGGGAAGCAGCCCACTTCCCCCCTCCTTCTCCTCCTTCCAGAGACTTTCCCTGCTTTCTCTGCTTGGAGACAACCCTTGTCTCCACAGAGTGGCGCCTAGCTTCCTTCCCCTGAATCCACAGGTAAGGAACTTAACCAAGTCCTGAACTTAAAAGAGTTTATTAAAAGAATAAAAAAAAGAAGAGAAAAAATACACAATCTCTATGAATCCAAGATGGACATTCATAGGGTCTAATCTTATTAATCCCTGGAGAAATTTCTCCCTTTTCCTCAGTACAAACAATACAGGCAAAATTACGAATAATCAATACAAACACACAGAATTGCAGACACAGGATTCTTATATGAAATTACCCTGTACTTCTGATACTCACTAGCTTGAATAGAAGAAATTAGTTCAGAGAGATGAGCAGACTTGGTTAAACGTCTGGGCTGGTGTAGTTCCAGACGGCTAAGAACACAGAACAAAGAACACAGAGACCCAAGTTCCCGCTCTCTGGGATTTTCAAATTCTCTTCCCTGATTGGTCCTTTAATCAGGTGTTTCACCAGGTCTGTGTTAACCCTTTACAGGTAGACCTTAACCCTTAACTAACTACTTATGACAGAGGTGAACAAGATATGGCCTCATGTGTGTATCTGCCTGCCATTAAATATTTTCATTTGAGAAGCATGAGAGCTTGCAGACTTTTAGATCACTCGTTTCCCAGATGCATGGGCCTTTACAATCTATACAAAAAAGAAACTGGAAAGGAAGAAAGAAGACAACTCAACACAATGCAAGGACAGATAATCAGTCAGCACGCTCAAAATCAGCAGCAGCTGTAGCCCAATTAAACTCAACAGTTCACAGGTGTTCACAGGAATGACTTTAACATAAAAGCACACTTCTCTTTAGTGCTCCTTTAAAAATATTTTAGAGCTCTTTAAATTTTATATACTTTACCCAACTAAACTAGAAAAAAAATAGCAAGATAATTGGAGATAATTTGAAGATAATTGACTTCAAATTCAACATGTTAATTGTTTGATTTTGAAACCATAGTGAGCGACACATACTAAAGGGGAGATTGCATCATGCCCAGTCATGTAATTAGTTTCTGAGTTCCTGGCAAAAGGCATGCACAATTAAAATTGATATGTGCATGGTCTGAAAGGTATTGGAAAGGTCTGGAACACTAGTCCAGCCTGGTTTCAATGGTGTATAATTATTTCTCAGCAGTATGCGGTGGAATCTGTCATTGTCTTAAAACCTGGACATTGTGCTATCAGCCAGAAACACAACACAAGTGTAATTCATTTTTTTGCAAGCTGGGGCTTGCCTGACTGCTATTTGAGGAGTTTATTGAGGGGAATGGGCTGACAGATAATGCAAACGTTTTTCACGAGTACCCATTGTTACAGTATTAACATTAATTCTTTGCCTTCACCTCACATTGGGATGGCTTTCTCCTGCCCAGGTGCTAGAAGATAGAATTGGACGTGGGAGATAGAATTCCATCTAGTTGTCATATTCTATATTATATTAGGATGTTTCTGTATTGGAAATCAGCTAACACAGATTTTGCTTTAGTACAATTCCTAAAATGACTGATGATTTTTTACAATAGGCCTTAATAGGTTTCTTGCTTGCATACATTATTTGCATTCAGGAGGAGATGCACTGACAAGTTCAAAGAATGTGCTGGAAAGTATGCATGACATTGCCAGCATGAATTGCCTTTACAGTGCAAACCTTACATTATCTGACTTTATTTAACCTGCTCTTCAGTGTTACTTTTTCTCATGCCCCTTTACAGTCTATTTCTTAAGCAAATGAGCTCTGCATAGCTTAATTTGCCCAAACCCTTAAGATCAGGGCTGGTAGTCTCTAGCTTTTGCCTTTATAGATTTGATAGAAAATTACTGAGCAACAGTAATTCTGCTTTGGTACTTGAGAACTAGTGCAGTCATAATATTTCCATAAAATTTATCAATATCTACCTTAGGGTGTGTTTCTATTGCTGAGTTGGCCTGGGTGATGGGCACCCAGTTTAGCTTAGCCTAGCCTGGTGTGAGTAGCCATACTACAAAGCTGTTGTATCAACCAGGCAAGGTACTAACAAACTTCAACAGGACTTTATTTTTATAGTGGAAACCTCTTTACCAAGCTGCTGCTGCTGCACCCTCTATAACTCTCACTCAGCCTCCTCAACTCCTCCCCCATCCTTCCTGTATCCTGTCCTTTCAGACTGCCACAAGCCAGTGCTCCCAGTTCTAATAATTACAAGCAGCATCTATACACCACATTCCCTCCTCTCTTAAGAAACTTTCCCAATTAAAATGAACATTGTTGTTCTAACCACAGGAACAAATATGAAACAAGACACTATACTGCTGGCAGAAATATTACACTGAAAACACTGCAGATACTACATAACATAGTCTCTAGTCCAGGCAGGTGGTCGTCTGGGTCTGACAGGCCGTCTCTCAAGCCCCGGTTCCAGTGCAATGTCTTCTTGTGTTGGTTCTAGGGTGAAGTCATCCAATGCACACTGGGTGTTGGCATAATCTCCTCTTGGTGCATAGGCAGGTGCAAGATAAGACGCATTCCATACCCGCCCGTCAGAAAGTCGATAGGTGTAAGGTCCCTTCTTCTCTATGATTTTTAGAGGAGCTGTGAATTTATGGTCCTCTTTGTGTAAGATTCCAGGTTTTCGTATTCTAATGAAGGAATCACACTCAAACTTTGATTCCTTAGCACCCCGCTGCTTGTCTGTGAAAGCCTTAGGGTTTGCTTGGTTCTGTTCAACTGTTTTTCTCACATCATCCTTGTTTGGGGCATCAGGTCTTGCCTTTAATGATCTTTGCATTGTGGTATGTCATGTAGCCTGGTATGCTTGCAAGAAATCAGTAGTGAAGGATATCCACAATCGCCCTTCCAGTTTAGCTGTTTGCAAACTCTCAAACTTCTGTTAAACTGTTTGATTTCCCCATTGGCTTGAGGGTAATATAGGGATGTTCCTCTCTGCTGGAAGAGTTTCAAACTCCAGGGAAGTAAATTGACTACCATTATCTGAAACCAGTTCTTTGGAGTTACCTTCCCTGCTAAAAACCAAAGAGAGGAACTTAATTACTGTAGCAGAAGAGATTTGCGGTAAACGCTACCTCAGGCCATTTACTGAAATAGTCTATTAAAGTGATGGCATAACAACGGTCAATTGGAGCAGTATCAAAGGGTCCTACAATGTCAATTGCCACTTTTTCCCATGCAGATTCAGAAAGAGGAACAGGCTGTAATGGAGAGGTACATGTCACTGCTATCTTATCATGCATTTGGCAAGTGACACAGGATTTTATAAGTGCTTCAGTTTGAGAGTCCATCCCTGGACACCAACACAGATCCCGTAGTCGTTGTTTGGTTCTGACAATTCCTTGATGAGTATTGTGTGCCAGGTGTATGAGTTTTGACTGTAATTCTTCTGGCACAAATAGCTAGTGTGTACCATATAGCACACAGCCATCGAGCAAAGAAAGTTCATCCCAAACTCTAAAATAAGGAAGCAAAACTAGGTCAAGGTTTTTAGGGTTCCTGGGCCATCTCTTTGTCAGAAATTCCCATAGTTTTTGTTGAATTGGACATGCTAAACCACCAGCTTGAAATTGTTCTCTTGTAATTGCAGTAAGAGTGCTTGTAATAAGCGCAACTACTACATCCTCATCCTCCGGTGGACCATCTGGTGAAGGCAAAGGCAGGCAAGAAAGGCAATCAGCTATCACATTTTTGTTTCCAGGCTTATATTCCAGTTCATAATTGAAAGAGAGTAGTCTTGCAGGCCATCTAGCAATACGATATCCTACTCTTCCCAGTCCTTTCATGGTGAGCTGTGATCTGTGTGCAACTTGAACGTGCTCCCCCACAGGTAAGTTTTCCATTTTACAGTAGCCCAGACACAAGCAAGTGCTTCTTTTTTAACTGTAGAATATTTTCTCTCAGCATTACTTAGTGTCCTTGAAGCAAATGCAACAGTCCTCTCTGTGTTGTCCTCATGAAGTTGTGTGAGGACAGCCCCAAGTCCATAATCAGAAGCATCAGTAGTTACAATTGTGGGTAATGTGGGACTGAATAGTGCAAGTACTGGACAATATACAATCAGGTCTTTCACGTTTCGAAACTAGCTTGTGCATCTGGTGTCCACACTAAGGTTGAACTTCTCCATAGTAATTCTCATAATGTTTTGAACAAGTTTTCTAAGTTCCTCTGAAACAGCTTCCCTGACTGAAAATGGTAAGCACCGTAATTTCTGTCGTACAGGCATCACATTATTCTGCATTTTAACTTTTAACTTGGCTGCAGAAACCCATAAGCACAGCAGAGTTTCTCCTCAACCTGGTGTTGGGTCCCAGCTGAAACTGGTGTGTGTACTTTGCTTTGCTGAGGAAGATCAATTCGTCCATTAACTACCCTGAGATTTAAAGCAGCCAAAAAATCTCTGCCAAGGATAGGAGTCCCTTTGTGGACAATGTAGAACTCTGCGGTTACACAGCAATCACCAAAAGTAACTATTGCTGGCAGGCAGCCATGTACTGGAGTATGGTTTTTCAAATAGCACACCAACTGAAGTTTGGGTTCAGTAAGAGGCACATCTTTAAAGTAATGCAAATAGATGGAATCAGGTAGTATAGATACTGCTGAGTCAGTGTCCAGCATTAGCTGAATAGAGTGTGATTTGCCTGAGGGTATGATGGAAACGTTTACAGTGCACTTTATCTGTTCTGGAATATGTGCAGTAGTTACTTTGTCCACACTCAGCACAGTAACATCTGGTATTGTAACTGCATGCACCTGTTGATTGAACTGGCTACTGTGACATACTTTATCAAAATGTCCAATCTTTTTGCAATGATTGCACTGAGCTACTCTTGCTGGACATCCTGTGTAGCTTGCAAGATGTTGTGGGGATCCACACCAAAAGCATGCTTTTACTGTATTTTGAATTTGCTGATTCAGTGGCTTTTCATTAGTTTTCCTCTTGCAATTGCAGCAAAGAGTCCTGTGGCACCTTATAGACTAACAGACATATATGAGCATGAGCTTTCATGGGTGAATACACACTTTGTCAGATCCAGACTAACACGGCTACCCCTCTGATACTTGACCCCTCTTGCAATTGTTTGTCTGCAGTGATAATGAACTTTTCTGCAAAGGAGTCACAGCCTGGACTGTGCCTCCTGTATCTCTGCTTATTATCTTGGCTTCAGCTGTAGCTGACTCAATCTGAGTAGCAATGGTTATTGTTTTTTCTAGTGTAAGTTGTGGTTCTAGAAGCAAGCGTTCTCTTACAAGAAGCATGGTTGTTTTCTCAATCTTATCTGCCATATTCCCAAAGTCACAAGTTACAATCAGACTCCTCAGGGAAGCGATATATTGCATGATAGTCTCCACTGGTTTGTGCTCACGCTGGCGAAATCTGTAGCGATTAGCTACTACATTCACTTTTGGCATAAAAAAGTTATTTAATGCAGTGAGTGTATTCTCATATTTCTCATCTGCAAGAGGAAAAGTGTAAAATATATGCTGCCCTTCTGCTCCAAGGCAGTGGATTAGCAGAGCACGCTTTCTTACTTCAGAAGTCTGTGTAGCACTGATTGCAAGCAGGTAAGTCTCAAACATATGGACCCAGACAGTAAAAGCAATTGGAGGCTCACCTGGGCTTTGCAGAAAGGGTGCAGGTGGGTTCAGAGGCAGAAGATCCATCCTCGTCGCCAAAATGTTGTATCAACCAGGCAAGGTACTAACAAACTTCAACAAGACTTTATTTTTACAGTGGAAACCTCTTTACCAAGCTGCTGCTGCTGCACCCTCTATAACTCTCACTCAGCCTCCTTAACTCCTCCTCCCTCCTTCCTGTTTCCTGTCCTTTCAGATTCCCAACAGCCAGTGCTCCCAGTTCTAATAATTACAAGCAGCATCTAAACACCACAAAAGCCATACCCGAGTCACTGTGTCCACACTGGTGCGGCACTCCCCCATGTGTGTGTGTTACTAGGACTTCTGGGAGCACATCACATTCTTTGTGCTGCCCCTGCAGTAAGCTGAGCCACTCTATGATTCTTTTCTAGTGAATTGGGGGAGAACTTGTCGGTCCTTCTGGGCACATGGGAGGAATTGTGGGAAGGCACTGGAGGACTATAAGCACTCGAGTGATTTAGCCTAGGGGCTGAAACATCACTAACTTGGTGAGAGGTTTGTGTGTGTAGATAAGAGGGGAGTTAGGAGCAACAGTCGGATAAGGGCTCAGGCTAACTCTGCAGTGAAGATGTACCCTTAGATGTTAGACACCCCCCTTTTATCTTAAATAATTCCAAGATAATGCATGTAATTTAAATGATAACATATGATTAAAGCTGTTATAATAAGATATTATGGTAATAATACATTTTACTGGGCTGGTGAGCCATGTTTTCTGCTGCAGTTATTCTGACAGTACTGAGACCCTTCATGAGTTTTTTGCAAAGGGGGTGTAAAATTCCATCCTGTTAGTCCAGTGGTTACATTAGATCAAAGCAAGAGGGAGAGCTCACCAGTTTGGATGATCATTGTGATGATTGGTTTCACTGTCACATGCAGCTGTGTAATTACATTATTTGTGGGAGTAGATTGGAGCATGGGGAATAGAAAGGAGACAAGAAAATTTATCTGAAAGGAATTAACGTTCCCAAGCAGGCCCATGGCCAGTCAAATAAAAGTTTCCTTCTCCTCATGTTCCCTTACAGAGAGTGAGTGTATGTGTGGACAGGTTGGGGAGTGGGTGGGCTAGACCCACTGGCCAGCCCCCATTCTCATTTCTCACGAATCAAAGCCTGACAACTGCTTCTCAATTGATGAATAAAAATAATATCCTTTATGACTGAGTATTCAATAAATGTACGCCTTTAAAAAAATAAAAAATAAAATTCCCTGGGTGCACACCCTAATGTACTTTCCCCCTCGTAAGGAGCAGAGGGGCCCACCGGTCCCCTTCCTCTCTCCTCATATGGAGTGTGAAGGGCAGCAGGTGTGTCCATTCACTCCCTCCACCTCAGGAATAGTGTTACAGTGACAATCAAATCCAGCTCTGCTCTAATACCCTGCAAAGACTGGAAAGAAACCTGTTGGTGCTTTTCCTCCCTGTTCACCCCCAGGCCAGGATTTCTCTTGCTTCATCTCCATCTTGTCTTCAATCCTGCTTCTTACCTCTGAAGGGACGTTGCTACAAACTAAAGCTCTGACCAAAGGACTGAGGACCCATCTCAGCTGTGGATGTACTCCAGAGACTTGATTTGAACCTGCAGTTTACTCCATCACTGCTACAAACCTGAACTAAGAACTTTGCCATCACTGTATGTAATTGATTCCATTTAACCAATTCTAGCTCTCATCTATATCTTTTTCCTTTTATGAATAAACCTTTAGATTTTAGATTCTAAAGGATTGGCAACAGTGTGATTTGTGGGTAAGATCTGATGTGTATATTGACCTGGGTCTGGGGCTTGATTCTTTGGGATTGAGAGAACCTTTTTCTTTTATTGGGGTGTTGGTTTTCATAACCATTCATCCCCATGACGAGTGGCACTGGTGGTGATACTGAGAAACTGGAGTGTCTAAGGGAATTGCTTGTGTGACTTGTGGTTAGTCAGTGTGGTGAAACCAAAGTCCTCTTTGTCTGGCTGGTTCGGTTTGCCTTAGAGGTGGAAAAACCCCGGCCTTGGGCTGTGACTGCCCTGTTTAAGCAATTGGTCCTGAATTGGCACTCTCAGTTGGGTCCCGCCAGAACCGCATCGTCACACCTCCATGCCCCCAATAGTCAGCACTGCCTGCTAGCGAACTGAATAAGGAGCTCGGAGTTCTAATTCCTGCTGTCCATCCATGAATCTGTATTTGTCACTTAACTTCTCTGCATCATAGTTTTCTCCATCAGCAAAAAGGCAGCTAGTATTTATTTACAAGGGTCTTGTGTCAATTAAATAAGGGCTAATGTTTAGACACTTATCTGAAAAATATAAAGTGCAATGTAGTGGTATCTATTATTACTTATTCATTATTTGTATTTTGTTATCATTTGTAATTTGGAGAGGCGTTGGTTGAATCATGATTCTAACATTTCTGAATCTCAGGTGTATCAGTTAAAGAGAGAAATCTCCCCAGCAACAAACAGCAGTGGGTTTCTTACACCTGCCCAAAATGTGACGCAAAACAATTACTTATGTAGTTACATTAAATATGGAATTTGTTTCCCTTGCAAATAATTTTTTAATTATCAATAATATTATTTAAGTAAATTTAGTGTGATTCTTTAATCTCAAACACAGAGTAATAAATATAATACAAATGAATACATTATTACTTAATTTAGGTACTAAAAATAGGTAATTTTCTAAGTGCTCTGGGGGGTGGATGTTGGCTTTACTGTGGGAAGAACTATAGAGCAGTGAGGTTTGCCTTGTGGGTAAATCCAATGTGCCTGGGAGCAGGGTAGCTGCTTGTGAGTGAGGATTGAAGTCAGGATTTGGGGGGACTTGTGTATCTGAACACTCTGCCTCCTTTGCACCACATCTTTCTGGAGCTGTCACTCCTATTCTGCCATGGAGTAACAGGAGGAGTTACTGCAGCCCTAGCACTGATGTAACCCCTTTACTTGGTTTGTATGAGGGCATCAGACCCCGTGTGCTCTGATACCATTGTTATAAGCACAGAGGGCTGGGAATTTCAAAGGTCCCCCAGGGAAATAGCTACTCAGCTCCTGCTGAATTTCAGAAGGATTGGGTGCCTAACTCCTTTAGGTTCTTTTGTACAATTCCAGCCTGAATACAGAGATAGCTACATAGGTCTAGACACACAAGACTCAATTCTTCAACACCTCAGTTTTAGGTGGTGCCCACCCAAAGCCCTATACGATGCCTGGGGAGAGTTAGGTGCCTAAAAATGGGGTTCCCAAAAGCCAGCATGCCAAGCAGGGAGCTGCCTGAGCTAGTCAATGGGGGATGCTGGTTGGGATGTGGCTTAAGTCCCCGCAAGGGACTTATACGCCTCAGTATGGGCTGGAGGGAGGCAACCCACTCTGTCGGGATTCATAGCCAGGGACCTGCTCCTAGGTTAGGAGTCTATGCCCTATTTCACAAATTGTGGTAGTGGTTGCCCTCAGTAACCTATAGGCCAGTGGTTATAGCACTCCACTCATGCTGGATGTGGGAGACCCAGATTCAAAGCCCCACTCTGCTTGGTAAAGGGCAAGGATTTGAATCCAGGCCTCCCACCTGAGTGCCTTAACCATTGGTGCTATGGGGTAGTCTGAGATAGGTTTCTCTCAGTCTTGCCTGCCAAAGCTATTTCAGTTTGCACAAATACTCACTGGAGTAGGGACTTGCATATGGGTGTCTTGTGTTCCAAGGGGGGGCTAACCCCTGAGTTGTAGAGTCATTCTTGCTTTTTCTCTGGCCCAGTGACTATTTTAGTATTTAATAGAAAATGGCAACTAAGTGGCTTGGAATTGGCCTTTCCATTCCTCCCTAAGATCTGGCAATCTCAACTTATTGCCATTCTGTTGTTCACTACCACCCTTTCAGAGATAGGACAGGTGATACCAAGTGGTCCAGTGGTTAGGACACTAGTCAAGGATTTTGGAGACCTGGGTTTAGTACCCTGCTGTGCCACAGACTTCCTCTGTAACCTTGGACAAGTCACTTAGCCTCTCTGCCTCAGTTTCCCATCTGTAAAATTGGGGTAATAGTACGGTCCTATCTCATGAGGGTGTTGTGAAGATAAATATATTAAAGACTGTGAGGTGCTCAGATAATACTGTGATGGGGGCTATATAAGTACCAAGATAGGGGATTTAAATGGTAATTCTATTAATGTTATTTCTAGAGCCAGTAAAATTTTTTTCAGTGGAACAGTTTTTCAACAGGAACATATCCATTTCACCACAGACTTTGCGGGAAATCATCAAATAGTTTTGTTGTAATGGTGAAAGTGTTTTGATAAGGTCTGAATATTTCATTTTGACTTTATTGCTTTGACTTTTATGGTAATACAATTTATAAAAAAAAGAAAAGGGTAAAATGGAAACAAAATTTTCAACCTTATCTAAATAAAATATTTCAATAATGTTGAACTGAAATATTTTCAGAATATGTCATTAAAAAAACCCACAGAGATTTTGTTTCATCCCAATGCAAGCTTAAACCAATTTTCAAAATCGTGGCATTTCTTGCAGGAAGGAAATTCTGGTTTTTGACTAGTTCAAGTTATATCCCATATAGATTGTCTAATATGCTGCCTCTTGCCAGTGCACCTGCGCCCTGACATCTTCCAAATAGCAGTCAGTGTTGCCAACTATCAGTATTTTATCTTAATTCTTGCACTATTTAGGGTTTTTTTAAGCCCTGGCTCTTGGAATCAAGTAATTATATCTCAGGTTTCATTTAAAAAAGTTTCTAGTCCCCTTGGTTATAGCAAAAAGTTTGAAAATGTGACCCCTGAAAGCTAAACAAAAAGCAAGCAAACAAACACAAACAAATACACAAACAACCAACACAAAAAATAAATAGAACAACAACAGTTTTAAATCTCATGATTTGGGGGCCTAAGTCATGGTTTTTGATCACATGGGGTTAGTAATAGCGAACTCCAACCATGGCTATGTTTATACGATTAGCTAGGGGTGACCCCCCCCCGCTCGTGTACACATACTTGCGCTAGCTAGAGTATATATAGTAGTATAGCATGGGTAGTAGTGGCAGGGACATGGGTGAACCATGCCAAGTATATATCTGCTGGTTTCAGGTAGGTTTGGACTCAGCCATGCCTCTGCTACTGCTACTCATGAGTATGTGTGTGTGAGCAGAAGACTTACATGCCTAACTCACAGTATAGATGTAACCTATGTGCTGTTTCCATTGAGGGGCCTTCTAGAGGGGATGGCAGGGGTGTGTGACAGAAGGGCTACACCCCATTCTGTGAGACTCAGGGTCTTTCTGTCCCATTTTGCATTTATTTGATCCCTTCTGTCTTGCATAGGGAAGGAAACACTGAGGCCTAAATCCTTACAACAGAAAATGTATGAAATCACTGCCATTATTCAACAGCAATGGTCCAGACCAACACAGTACAGTGTACAATAGTGTTATTGCAGTGCTTTGTCTATTGCTGTACAGAGTTATATAGTACTTTTATATAAGGAAACTTATATACAGTATGGTCTTGTTTCCTGCATACTGTGCTTTTAAATTGGTAGGAGCCTGCTGTCTGTAGATAGCATGTTGTGAACTAGCATATATGTAGCATGCTACAGAGGAGATGTATACATGTTGCCATTTCATGGAGACTTTACTTTTGTTCTTTTTCCTTTTAATCTAAAATAATTTATTTAGTTTATGGTCCCTCTTTGTATATGGGAAAACAACAGACACAGAGCCATTGTTTCTATACTTTTTTAATGGGAAGGATTGAGAATTCTCATTACACTGTGGAGGAGCCTTCAAATAGTTCAAATGAGACTTTAGTATGATCACAACATGGTGTGTGTTGACAATATTAATATTGAGTTCTGGGCAAGAGAGAAAAAAAAAAAGAAAAAAGAAAAACAGAGAGAAATTGCAAGAATGAGCAAAGGGAGAGTTGAAATAATCTTCACTTTTGTTGACTAACTGACATTATTTTCTCTTTTCTTATTGCTTCTATATACCTCAAGAGAAAACTGAGCTGTAACATCTAGAACCAAAGTAAATGCAGCAAAGGGATTGACAAGAATTTGCTGTCTTCCAGCCAATCAGTGTAGCACTGAACATAATGCTTCTTCCTCTCATCCTTTAAGTGCTGGCTGATGAGGTAAGATAAGCAGGTTAGTGTCAGGCATGTGAAGGGAACATCTGGAGAGAATGGAAATCTCTCACAGTTCAAAGAGCATCTCTAAGTAAAGTCATGTAAGTGAGTTTCTTTCCAGGTTAATAAACTACATTAAATATGTGTTACTGGCAAATTTTTACTTTGTGTAGAAAATAGAAAATCCTTGCATAACATGGCATCATATATACCAAGATTTTAAATATGCAATCACTTTGCCACTGGCTTGGACAACTGATGTCATCACACATGATTAAGAAAGATCATAGATTCTATAATTTGCCAGTATTTCTTCATCTTTAAACTGAAACTTTGTCCCTGTCCCAAAGCTTTCACACAGCATGTAGAAAGTTGCAGAAGTGAGGCTAGGTGGTGCCTCTAGAAAGAGGCATAGCTGCTGTGCCAACTGCTCCCTGCACCTTTGCCAGGCAATGTAAAGAGTGAGCAAGCTGTGCTGTTCACTGCCATGTTGAGACTCCCAATGCCTAGTGCCCCAAGCCTGCTTAGACCCACTGAGTCTTACTTAGGTGTAAAAAAACAAGGAGTCCTTGTGGCACTTTAGACACTGACTAATTTATTTGGACATAAGTTTTCATGGGCTAGAACCCACTTTATCTGATGAAGTGGGTTCTAGCCCACGAAAGCTTATGCCCAAATAAATTTGTTAGTTCTAAGGTGCCACAAGGACTCCTCGGTTTTTTTTGCTGATACAGACTAACATGGCTACCACAGAAACCTGTTACTTAGGTGTGCCACTTATTAAGAACAGCTCTTGAGTGGGTGGAAAATCTTCTTAACTTCTGTCGCCTCCCCTGTGCTTCCACCACTAAGGGATGGGTCAACTTCCTGCCTTACTTGCAGCTGCAGCCTGGATGCTGTTTCTTCACTGGCTGGAATCTGTGCAATGGTCCACTGAGCCCCTGCTCCCTGATATTGTCTAGACCTCTTGCCTGGAGCCTATTCTCTTCCCCCCCACCCCCACCCCTTTGGTTGTTGCATCATGTCTCTGTTTCTGCATCATCCACACCCAGCCTGTACATCACTTCTTCCCTCCCAGGCTTCCTCTTCACCATTCCCATTTCCCCACCACACAGCCTGCCTGTGAACCAAAGAGAAGGTTGTTTATCTTTGCAAATATTGATGGCCAAATTGTATCCTCGTCCTGCATGTGGAACTCCCACTGACATCAGTGAACAAAGATCAGCAGTGAAATATGGGGCTTGGATTGTGATTTACAACACTATCTCTTCCACACTCTTCTTTTGTAGAGGGTGGCTAATAACACTGGTCTACAATTTTTGAGAAGTCGTCTGCTTCAGAGAGAAAATGTGCTATTTATTATGTATTTTGATGTGCTGAATTCAAATATGACAATTAAAACAACTGATTGGCTACTGTTTCTAAGATATTTAAGTTTTTACATTTTATGTCTATGTATATTGTGTAGATAGTAGAGTTTTAATCATAAATTGTAAACTTAGGTCTTTTCATGTGCTTATGGTTCCTTTACATGATAATATTTCACCTGTCCTGTTTATGTAACACTTTAAAAATCAGCAAAAGGGTTATATAAATAAAATTTATTATGAAACAAAAGGCAAAAAACTATCATGTACATAGTTTAGTCCTATTCAGTGTCTACTCGGCGCTTCTTGGCTGTCTCTTGTATTCATTAAATGGAGCATCTCTTGTCACTGTCCAACAATAGTCTGCAAGCATTGATGGGCTCCATTTGCCCTGTTAGCATTTCTCCATTGTTGCAATGTCCTGGTGAAATCGCTCGCCGTGCTCGTCGCTCACTGCTCCGCAGTTCGGTGGAAAAAAATCTAGATGAGAGTGCAAAAAATGTATCTTTAGTGACATGTTGCAACCAAGGCTTTTGTATGCCTTGAGGAGGTTTTCCACCAACATCCTGTAGTTGTCTGCCTTGTTGTTTATTGCCACTAACTGGAAGGCTTTCCATGCCGTCTTTTCCTTGCCACGCAGTACATGGTCAAATGCATCATCTCGAAGAAGTTCACGAATTTGAGGACCAACAAAGACACCTTCCTTTATCTTAGCTTCACTTAACCTTGGAAATTTTCCATGGAGGTACTTGAAAGCTGCTTGTGTTTTGTCAATGGCCGTGACAAAGTTCTTCATCAGATCCAGCTTGATGTGTAAGAGTGGTAACAAAATCTTCCTTGATTCAACAAGTGGTGGATGCTGAACACTTTTCCTCCCAGGCTTCAATGACTGTCGGAGTGGCCAATCTTTCTTGATGTAGTGGGAATCTCTTGCACGACTATCCCATTCGCAGAGAAAACAGCAGTACTTTGTGTATCCAGTCTGCAGACCAAGCAAGAGAGCAACAACCTTCAAATGGCCACAAAGCTGCCACTGATGTTGGTCATAGTTTATGCACCTCAAAAGTTGTTTCATGTTGTCATAGGTTTCCTTCATATGGACTGCATGACCACCTGGAATTGATGGCAAAACATTGCCATTATGCAGTAAAACAGCTTTAAGACTCGTCTTCGATGAATCAATGAACAGTCTCCACTCGTCTGGATCGTGAACAATGTTGAGGGCTGCCATCACACCATCGATGTTGTTGCAGGCTACAAGATCACCTTCCATGAAGAAGAATGGGACAAGATCCTTTTGACGGTCACGGAACATGGAAACCCTAACATCACCTGCCAGGAAATTCCAGTGCTGTAGTCTGGAGCCCAACAGCTCTGCCTTACTCTTGGGTAGTTCCAAATCCCTGACAAGGTCATTCAGTTCACCTTGTGTTCTGAGGTGTGGTTCAGAGGAGGAGGATGGGAGAAAATGTGGGTCCTGTGACACTGATGGTTCAGGACCAGAAGTTTCATCCTCTTCCTCTTCTGACTCAAGTGAGACTGATTCTGGTGCATCAGGAACCAGCAGTCATTATACCAGTCTCCTAGAACTGGAAGGGACCTTGAAAGGTCATTGAGTCCAGCCCCCTGCCTTCACTAGCAGGACCAATTTTTGCCCCAGATCCCTAAGTGGCCCCCTCAAGGATTGAACTCACAACCCTGGGTTTAGCAGGCCAATGCTCAAACCACTGAGCTATCCCTCCCCCCTTCTCTGTGGGGTACTGGGCGTATAGCTGATGGAATGTTTGGATAATGCACAGTCCACTTTTTCTTCTTTGACACACCTTTCCCAACTGGAGGCACCATGCAGAAGTAACAATTGCTGATATGATCTGTTGGCTCTCTCCAAATCATTGGCACTGCAAAAGGCATAGATTTCCTTTTCCTGTTCAACCACTGGCAAAGATTTGTTGCTCAAGTGTTGCAGCATATGTGTGGGGCCCACCTCTTGTCCTGATCTCCAATTTTGCAGCCAAAATAAAGGTGATAGGCTTTCTTAACCATAGTGGTTATACTGCGCTTTTGTGATGCAAAAGTCACTTCACTACAAACATAGCAGAAGTTATCTGCACTGTTCACACAATTACGAGGCATCTCTGCTCACTTTGGCAAAACAGAAATGTGTCCCTTTGCAAAATCAAACACTGACAAATAAGAGAGCACGACACTGTATGATTTCTAGAGCTGATATAGGGCAATTTGTTCAGCAGAGTGATGTAAGCTTCGTTATGATTGCATCATCCATGACTTCTAGGAATAACATGATGCAATTCATATCATGTATGACGCAATACCAGCTTCAGATTGCATCATTCATTGTTTTGCCTAAAAAGCAAGTACTGTCCAAACCCAGTCATAGATTTATTCATAGATCCAGTCAAAGATATATTTTAGTCATTTCTAGTTTAAATTGAGATCTCTTCCCTTTATAACTCACTTATCCTCCACCATTCCCAAGTCAAGGGTCGTATATACTGACCCAACAGCATAACTTGAAAACTAGAGCCAATCAACAATTTTAAGCATCATTTTCATTCTCAGTGACCCAGAATTAGTAAAGTTTGACTACATTTATTTCAGAAGCATTTTGGCTGTAGAGCTTTGTAATGAATGATTATAAAGAACAAGGTTTATCTCATCATGAGCTGGCTTCTGTGCAGAAGCTCCAATCTTAACCAGAGATGGCTCAAGCAACTTCAGGGAAAATGAAAGAGAAATATTTTCTCTGTTATTGAATAATCCTTTTCATTTAGGACTCAGGAAAAGCAGAACCTTCTATTGTACACTGAAGATATACCGTGTTAGAAATAATTGTACTCCAGTGTTATTCATATTATATATAAAAATGCCAGTTTTCTTTGGACCAGTGCTTCAATATGTCCAGAGAAAAGAAAAAAGCACTATTAAACATGACCAAACTGAGAGTGTCTACATGACAACTAATGTAGCACCATCCTAATGCTGTTTAGATTTTTTTCCGATAAAGGAAATTGGAGAAATGACTTATGTTGACTTTGCAAAGTGCTATGGGACATTTAAACATCATTACAGGAATTGTCCACTGGTTCAAATATTTTAGACTCTATCATTAAAATAAGTAGTATTATTCTGGGTTTTCCTGTATACGCTAATATGCCTACTTGTTTATTAGGCTGGTGTGCATGATGAATGACTGGATGAAAAGGCTTTTTTGTTATTAATAAGAGTCTATCATCCCATTCCTGCTACTTAGCAAAGTTTTTAAGTAACATGTTTGTTGTTGGTACTTCTCTACTGTAATCTGATACATGGGTGTCATTAAAAAGTTACCACTGTCCACCAGATACCATTCCATGGTATTAGATTTAAAATAGTTTTTCACTGTTCTTTGAAATAATAAACTGCAGTGACTATGTGGAGAGGCAACATGTTTGAGTGGATGGAGCAATGGATTGGGATACATGGAAACTATTTCTGCCTCTGACCTACTGTGTGTCTTTGAACAAGTTATTTCACCTCTCTGTACTTCTTTCCCCTCTCAACTTTTGTTGTGTTTATTTAGATTGAAAGCTCTTAGGGGCAGTGATTAACTCTCACTATATGTTTGTACAGTGACTGGTGCAATGTGTTTGTGCCTCTCAGCATTATGGTAACACAAAAAATAAATAATTATAATAATATGTCTGGAACTTGGGCAATGCATGACCTCCAATGGTGACCTCTATGTCTGATCTAGTTTGCTGATTTCATGTCCTTTGGCTTTCATGTATGCTGATATGTTTATTTGCATCAGTTATCTGTTCTCTGAAAAGAATGGGTACAATTTTCTTTTAATTGTTTTACAATGTCGTATGTGATAAAATATTAGATCTGAGATGAAATTGCAAAATTTTGCAGCATGATCATGCATATCAGTGAAATGAGATTCATATTGTACATGTGCCTTTTCAGATATGTAGTGACACACTGTGGCATGCCACAAACTAGCAGTGTCATGGCACAACCCAGGTAATCCATCACAGTCAAAAAGCATTTGTGTAACATCCCTCTGACTCCTATGACATGCATGCCACATGCTGTGAAATAGTACAGTCCCTTTTGCATAATACTGCAGTGCACCGCACTCAAGTGTATAGTTCTGCTGGACTGTATAATTCAGTGTTTGGAAGCCTTACAATTATCTGATGTTGAAATGATTAATGGTTTAACATCAATCATACAGTTCTAAAATGTGGATCTGCAAACTTCTCCCACAAGTCAGATCCACAGAGCGAGTGTCATGTTTGTGAAGGCTTCTAATTTGGCAGAAGTTTAACAGTCATCATATTGAGAAAAAATCTGCTGAAATTTTCATCTGAAGGACTATTTTGATTAAGTCCCGAGGGTCAAATTCTGTTCTTGAGGTGTATGGGTTTTGTCTTTAGATTTCTGAATTTATAATCTAAGGATAATAATTGAATCCTTATATAGCTGTGTACTTGAGTACAAACGTTCATAATATCATGGCCAGTCGCAACCCAAAAAGTACTTATGCTTGCATTGTAATGCAGTTTTTGAGCAATAAGGCTATGTTTTAGTTATGGGTATTTTTATTAAAAGTCCTGGACAGGTCACAGGGCATATCCAAAAATTAATGGGCCCGTGACCTGTCCATGACTTTTACTAAAAATACCCACCATGACTAAAACTTGGGCAGGGGGCCATGGGTGCTCTGAGGGTGGGGGCAGTTCAGGGATGCTGCAGTTGCTGGAGGAGGGGGGATTGGCAGGGCTGGCAGGGGCTTCCTACCTGGCTCCGCATCCCTGCAGCTCCTAGGTGGCAAAGGGGCCAGGGCAGGGGCTCTGCTGCTCCCGCCACAAGTGCCTGCTGCCACAGCCTCCATTGGCCGGGAACCACAGCCAATGGGAGCTGTGGGGGTGGGGCCTGCAGGCACAGGCAGTGCGCGGCGCGGAGACACCCCCCCCGACCCCTCCACTCCCTAGGAGCTGCAATGGGGCCATGCCAGTGGGAGCCAGGGACCCCCCCACGCCGAGTTAAGCACCCCCCCCCCACAGGCTCCAATCCCCTGCCCTTAGCCCTGAGCCCCCTCCCACACACCCAAACTTCTGCTGCTGGCCCAGGGCCTGCCTGGCTTGGGCAGCCCCTGAGCCCGCACCAGCCGCTGCAGAAGTCACTTGAAGTCCATGACTTCTGTGACCTCCGTGACAGACTCTCAGCCTTAGCAATAAGTATCAACAATTCTGTAGCCAATACTTAAAATATCCCCCTGCTTTTTGTGCTTCTGTGGCAATCAGTATAACTGTTCAATAGGTTCCATTTTTTATTGAGAGGAACATGCTGGTTGTTATCACATAAATGTAGCAGTTTTAAATTCTAAGACAAGCAAAATTACTAGCACATGCAAAGTCAGTAAGATGTGAATTTTATTGTGGAAATCCCCTTTGCAGTGTATGTTCCTTGATTTAAGATCTGAGGCACTTCAAAATCATTGTGAATTTGGAGAAGTAATACATCAGCTAAAACCTAGAGGATTACGGTTTGCTCTCCTTCGCCCCATCGAGCTTTGCATGATATGTAATGGGAAATGTCTTTTCATTAGCACAGTTGATAAAGTTAAAACTTTTATTGATTAATATTCTCTTGCAGAAATCAGGTGCTGCTATGGATTTATGCTACGGATGTGTCACAGCGCTTGTAATTTCTTTTGTACTGAAGATACAGCTGATACAGATTTTATTTAATAAGGATAATTGTTGTTGAAGGGTTTGGATGTTTAATATTCCTTAGGTATCTCTACTGGCAAATCTAAAAAATGTGAGAATCTCTGATACTTGACGATGACCTTCAGTGATATTATAGGGATTTATGCAAGTCGTATTCAGGGAAATGGTGCAGGGAATAGGGTGTTCATTGTTCTCATGTTGATACAGGATATAAAGATATAGCAGGCAGGCAGTGTTTATTCTGGGTAACTCTGCATAGGCCAGGACTTTCTGTCTGCCTATCCATTAGGGTCTCTCCACTCCCTTAAAGCTACCCCTTAACCCCTCCTCCCCCAAATCTACATACAAACACTTAGCATATATCTTGATAGAGGTGGTAGGTGGCACTATTTAAGAAACCCTTATAAATCCTATAAAACTAGTCTAAACAACGTTGTTATCAGGCACTTTATATACAGGAACTGCAGAACAAATTTGGCCCCTAATTAGTCTCGAACAACTCTGTTGTCTGCAATAGGATTGCAGGGTTATTACTGTCACTGTTCAAGGGTAACTGCACCAATATCCCTGCCTGCATGGTCCACTTCAGGAATGCCCAGTCAGGTCTCAGGTGTCAAGCAATTATTTGTCTCTGGATGGGGACTTTTGTCCCACATGCTTCTGACCAAGGATTTTAAGTCTGCACAGCTCCCTGCCTTACACTGTGTTATACTCAGCAAGGCAGTCTGCCTAACAGTCAGCACCTCTGGCTTGCTCTCTCTCTTCAAGGGTACCCAACAGTATATTGCCAACAGTTACAAGTTACCACACAGCTCTTTCCAAGCAAGTACATTTATTCTTAAGGTAAAAGTCTTATAAAGAAAATATAATAAAAACAAAAAACAGATTTAAAACACACACTAACCATAGTAGGAGTCACCCATCAGACTTATGGGGCTTTAGTAGGCCAACAACTTTCCAACCCTTCCACAAGAATTGCCCCCCCCCTTGGACAGAAGTTCCTGTCCATTTGCTGACTCAAAAGGAAGACTCTGAGTCAGTTCATATGCAGCTCTTTTATGCCAAAAAGTAATTTCTTTGTCTGTGGGCCTCTGGAAAACCTAGTTTGAACTGTTATCTGCAAACTATCCAAGGGAAGGGTACCTTTTGGGAGGTGTTACAAACTGAGCGATTCACCTTAATCACCCCACACTGTTTTTTGGTTCCTGGAGGAGCTGTGATAACCCTCTGTCCTGGAGTTGCATACAATCCCTGGCCCACAGTGATACATAAAACATACATTAATTTAATACAACATGGTCCTCCAAAGATATTGTGATACTCGTCACAGTTATAGAGGGGAAAATTTGCCGTAAGGTGTCTCTGAAAAGAAAACCAGGAAGTAAGGGGAGAAAAGAGGAAGGTCAATACTACATTAACACAAATGTATAATTTCAATTTTCTGTTAATAGGAGGTAAATGGGCAACCAGACATACACCCCAAATATATAGACTGTTGTAGTTAGCAACACAAGTCCCCTGGGGACCAATTCTGCTGCTTCTACTCCAGCAAAATTACTTATAGAGTAATTTTGCCAGTATAGGGAACTCTTAGGGGGCAGATCCTCAGCTGGTACAAATTGTCATAGCTCCTCAATTTCAATGGGGCTATGACTGTTTTCATCATCTGAGAATCTGCCCCATTAACTTAAGTGGCTAAATCCTATGGAACTGAGGGATATTTTTCAAAGCTGGATTGGATTTTTAGAAATTGTTCTTCGTGTCTTGAAAGAAAGTCTTTCCAAATCTGCCTTTTGAGAGACATCAGCAGGCAGTATTCTCACCCTGTGAAAGTTTGCAAAGGGAGCAGAAGATCACAAGGATCTTCACCACTTCTGCCCCTGTGCAGTGATTGGACATGATCACAGACTTTGTGCTCAGGGATGCACTCTAGTGTCAGCACTAGACTCTTCAGAGAAGGTGGGAAGAAAGAAGGCCTTACACCCTGTACCCTGTGCACCAGCAATCAGCAAGATGCTGCAGCCTATCTAAGGATCCATTCCTTTTGCTCCCTTCACATGAAAATAAAAGAAAAATATATATCTGAAAGTCTTGTGGATAGCTCCTCAGCTGCTACAAATCAGAGAAGTGTAATTGAAGTCAGAGGGAGAATTGAAATCAAAGGAGCTACCCTTATTTACACTAGCTGAGGTTCTGGTCTATTATCTGTGTGTTGCTATCATTCTCCACTGTGGAATCTGAATTAATATTTTGCAGCAGGTATAGGGTATCCATGGTAATTTTAAGGGTTAGCATTTTGCAGCTGTACATATTCATTAACTTACAATGTTTGTGTTCTCCCCCCTGTAGTCTTTCTTATGGTTAGCTGAACTCCCAGGGTATTTCATTCTATTTGAGAACTTTAATTGTATTTTAATTCCGTAATGGTCACAACCTCCACTAATTTTAGCTTTTTTTCACTCAGATTTGTAATTTTATCTGTGAGCTGGATTTGGGTAATATTTAGAGTGAAATATATTAGAAGACTCAGAGGTATACTCCTATTCTTCCAGGGTATACCTTTTCTAGAAGGATCTCTTTTTAATACAGTAGAACCTCAGAGTTACAAACACTTCAGGAATGGAGGTTGATCGTAACTCTGAAATGTTTGTAACTCTGAACAAAACATTATGGCTGTTCTTTCAAAAGTTCATAACTGAACATTGACTTAATAAAGCTTTGAAACTTTACTATGCAGAAGAAAAAATGCTGCTTTCCCTTTATTTTTTTAGTAGTTGATGTTTAACACAGCACTGTACTGTATTTGCTTTTTTTTTTTTTGGTCTCTGCTGCTGCCTGATTGCATACTTCTGGTTCCAAGGGAGATGTATGGTTAACTGGTCAATTTGCAACTCTGGTGTTTGTAATTCTGAGGTTCTACTGTATCTAAAACAGCACAGTCTACAGTAACGGATCAGAACAATGATCCAGATTTCATTTCTGATCACTTTGGCACTGATTTAACATTATCCTTGCCCTACCAGGTATAGTATGATATGAAGTGTTGTGTTCATTCATCTTTTAAAAAAGATGAATGCATGAGACAGGCTTTAAAAGCTTTTTAAAGAGCAAGGTGATGGAATGGCATTCTCAATCTTCATCCTTTCATGCTGTTTTATGGGAGATATTGAAACCGTGCCTTTTAGAGGTCAGATCATTTTTTTTCTCCCAGGTAGGGAAAAAAATAAGATCAAGAAATTAGGGTTAGTATATTCCAAATTCAGACACTTGAACATTCCCTTGAACATTCTGACTCATCAAAAGCAAGAATTAGCTTGAGCTGTAGAGATGAAATCTAACTTAACTCTCACACATTTGAGGATTGGGCTTTACCAGTTACAATAAAATAGAGGAATCTTTGGTCTGTGAACTTAGAAGAGAGAAAGGAGGATAACCTTTTGGAACAGAAAATACATGGAGGAGGTCTTACCTCATCTAGAGTGTCTATAAAGGCTTTTATGCCACACTTTCATCTTTTATTCTCTTCTAAATTACAGGCCAACGAACAGGAATATGACATTTTTCTAACCAACTTCCCATTGTCATTTTTATCAGTAAAAGAAGGGTCTGGTCTTGAAAGGAAGAAAATAATGAGGATATTAGCTATTTGGGAATGGGTTAAGAGGCATTAAGGGTGACAAAAATCAGCATGGTAAAACCAGTACATTTGGAATCTGGGCAGATCATCTAAAGAGTAAATGTCCATTAAAATATCAGAAGCCTGGAAGCTTGCTGGGTGGCCTCAAAAAGACCTCTGTGTTGTAAATTTGGCACACCTTTCTCCAAATGGAGGAGAGAGAAAAATGCTCTGAGATGTGCTTCCCACTGTATTACCTCTTCTCTAAATGTCACTCTAAGCATATTTTCCTAAAATAATGGCAGGGGATCTTGAACTTTGGTTGCTAAAATTAATTTATTCCGAGGAGGCAAGTTTAGTTTGAAATCACTTCTTTGTGGACAATATTAAATAACGTTTGAGAAATGGAGAGATTATGCTAAGTAACATTACCTTGATCCTGTCACTATCCTTTCCAGGCACTACGAGAAGGTGTTTTTTAGACAGATGTACTTGTACAATACATAGAATGAGGAATTCACATTACAGTGTAATGTCGAATTAATTTTGGCACTTGGATTTAGGCCTTTATTTCCAACTCTCCTCTGGCTTGCTGTACAAACTAAGAAACATGTGTCAGATCCTTTTCTGTTTTACAGAGGTTTGTGACAGGGATGAGCCCTAGTCCTTTGTTATTCTTTTAAGTTGAAGACTCAGTGATACAGTCTTCTACTCTTCATTAAAAGGTGCTATGCTATTTTCCCCATTTATTCAGTCCTGTATTACCTCTAGTTTTCTCTTGCTTTATCCAATGTTACGTTTGATCACAAATCTGATTAGAAAATTCCCATCTATCTTTTGAGACCTTCCGCCCATGCTTTTGAGTACTTTGGTTAGTCCTTCTTAGTCAGTAAAAGCTAAACAGGAATTCTGTGTAGGGAAAGTCTTCTTCCATTTACTTTAATTAAACATGCACAGATTATACTTATTATTGATAGTCATGGTACAGATTTAAGGTAAATTACTATTGTTACCACGATAAATATGACTAACCTCCCTTCCCAAAGTTCATGCAACAATCTTTGAGAACTCTGGAAAGAAGTTAGTCCTAATTGGGCCTTCTTTATTTTGACCATTTAAATGGCCTTCTTGATGTGGAGCATGGCTGTTTTTATTCAGTGGAGGACATCACAGAGTGTAATCATCCTGCAGTAAGTGTACTGTCCCAAAGTAAATGCAGCATGTTGTTGTGTTAGTGAGGCAGCAGATTTGCGTTAAATTTACCATGGAAAGATTAGTGGTTTAAGCAGAATGGAATAGAAGATGTAGCTCACCAAGTGCGACAGTCATCTTGGGTTGCAGAGTTATGTGGTAAGAGAGTGTTGCACTATAGCGTGATCAGGTACAACAAAAGGCAGAGAATGGGAAGAGAAAAAAAAAGATTTGTGTCCCCAAACAGGCTTCTAGCCAGCCAAGCAAAAGTGTGTGTGTAATGAGAGAGAAGGGCACATATCTCATGCTCCCCATCTCCATTCTTACAAATGCCTGGATTTGACCAGGATGGAGAAGCTGTACAAATATAAAAGCAAATTAAAAAGGATGTGAGGAGTAGGCTGTGGATTCTTTTTCCCTGGCAAATTTTGATCCAATTTCTGACAGAGAGGATTTCAAAGTATTTCAAAGATGAGATGTTATGCAAAATCTATGTATTATGTACTAATCTATCATTGGAAGGGGAGATAGAGCAGACCATGTGGATGGGTGGGGGAAGAGAATCAGGTCACAGACTGTAATGGAGAGGGTGAGCTGATCTTCCTTAGATGAATGGGGGACTCACAGATGGGATGCCTCTTCCCCATCAGCAGCTGCCACTGCTCTGCCAAATTAGCAGTAAAGACGGCTTGCCCCAGGAATATATACTTCAGATTGCTTTGTCTGGTGAGTCTTCACCTCACTCGACAAGGAGGAGAAGCTCTGGAAGAGTGGGACTCCCTTGAGCCAATGAAAGAGGAAGTTATGTTCTGTGTTCTTCTGGTATAACATTTCTTGCTCCGTCTGCTATCACTTGATATATGGCACATTCACTGGTGAATGACGAAAAGTTTTCATGGCTGATTGATTTAATTTGAAATCCATCATTAATTATTTTAAGGAATAAGCTTGCCAGTTCATAAACTGAAGGTGTGCTCACTTTCCTGAAACACTTGTTTTGCACTACCGAAAAATGAAATCACGCTATTTCTATTATTTCTACTACGCGTGTACCAAGTGCCTCAGCCTATTGATGGCATACAATGAATTCACATTTGCTCTTTATTGTATTATGAAAAGAAAAGTAATTGTTTCCTAGGAGCAGCTAAAGTAGGTGATATTTTTAGAGTTGAAATGTGAATAATGAAGGTTTGAATGACATGCTGTTACTGCTTTGGGCTGTCCTGGTTGCAATAACGAACTAGTTTCACCTCACGGTTTATGGTATCATCGCACATCTCTTTGTTTGCTATTCTGCAACTATACATCAGTGGAATATGCCTCTGTACTTTTTCCCCTGAGTAATTACATAGTGAATTCAGGATAGCATATAATAGCTGCTATCATAATGCCAATACGCTTTTCTGAAGTCTTTTTGTTATCTTGTTATTTGTAGAGAATATAGGCATCCTTACAAAGAAGTAAATCCCCTAAATAATGTTATTCTTTCCTCACCCAATTATGAAAAATAGTTCAAGCATTTAGGAGACACTGGGGGATTATGGATCCATGTATCCTAACTGAGGAATATTCTCCTTGCTCCAGGGACAATGATCCAAAGGGGGGTGAAGAAAGACAAACAAAACCCCAACCTACTTTGCAATTTCATTTTCCATTAGCAGTGTGAAGAAATGTGAAATATTGAGCCAGACTCAGAGGGATGTAAGTGGCAGCGTAAGGTATATGGATCGGTGCAAATTTTAAATTCTGCACAGCTGGTGAAGTGTAAGGTGACACCTTCTGCTTTATCACACACCTTCTTACATGCCTTTGTTGGTAGCTTTGTCTACTTCCTCAGGCCCTGATTCTGGACTCCTCTGAGGCCTCTGCATGCCAGCTCTTCAAAACTGACACTCTTCCTGCCGGAAAGCATGCCTGGCATAAGGCTGGTAGAAGAGACTCTGACCCAATTGCACTGCACTTAGACTATTCTGGGTTGCACTAATGGCCCAGGGAGGATTCTTTAAAAAAGTAAGCAGTCATGGGGCACGAGGGAAGGTCCTTTCATGGATCTGTAACTGCTTAAAAGATAGGAAACAAAAGGAAGGAATAAATCAGTTTCACAATGGAGAGAGGAAAATGGCAGGGTCCCCCAAGGGTCTGTCCTGGGACCTGTGCTGCTCAACATATTCATAAATGATCAGGGAAAGGGAGTGAACAGTGAGGTGGCAAAATTTGCAGATGATGCAAAGTTATTCAAGACAGTTAAATCCAAAGCTGACTGAGAAGGGTTACAAAGGGATCTCATTAAGCTGGGTGATCGGAAAACAAAATAGCAGATTAAATTAAATGCTGATAAATGCAAAATAAGGCACACTGGAAAACAAAATCCCAACTATACATTTAAAATGATGGGATCCAGATTAGCTGTTACTACTCAAGAAAGAGAACTTGGAGTCATTGTGGCTAGTTCTCTGAAAACATCTGCTCAAAGTGCAGTGGCAGTCAAAAAAGCTAACAGAATGTTAGTAACCATTAGGAAAGTGATAGATAAAAAGACAGAAAATATCATAATGCCACTATATAAATCCATGGTACGCCCACACCTTGAATACTGCATGCAGCTCTGGCTGTGCCATCTCAAAAAAGACATATTAGAATTGGAAGAGGTATAGAGAAGGGCAACAAAAATGAGTCGGGGTTAGGAACAGCCTCTATTCAAGGAGAGATTAAAAAGACTGGGACTATTCATCTTAGAAAAGACACAACTAAGGGGGGTTTATGATAGAGGTCTGTAAAATCATAAACGCTATGGAGAAAGTGACTAGGGAATTGTTATTTACCCCTTTCACAGGTTTAAAACAAACAAAAATAAGTACTTCTTCACACAACACACAGTCAACCTATGGAATGTTGTCAAGGTTAAAAGTACAACAGGGTTAAAAAAGAATCATGTATGTCCATGGAGGATAGATCCATCAATGACTATTAGCCAAGATGGTCAGGGATGCACCCCCATGTTCTGGTTATCCCTACATCCCTGACTGCCAGAAGCTGGGACTAGACAACACAGGATGGCTCACTTGATGATTGTCCTATTCTGTTCATTCTCTCTGAAGCTTCTGGCATGGGCCACTATAGGAAAACAGGCTACTGGACTAGATAGACCATTGGTCTGATGCAGTGTGGCCATTCTTAGGGCTTTATCTGATTTATTTCAGGGACAACATTGCTACCCAGCTGGCCCCTGATTCAAGGAGGTGCAAAGGTGGAATAAAACACTGGACGACACTCAGCGGTGACCTAAGAAGTGGTAGGAATTACAAGTGAATTACTCGATCTTGTAATTTCTGCCATCATTAAAACCCCAGGGATTCTGTCCAGTGAATATATGTGTGTGGTTGGTCCTGATGGTAGTACATTAGGTTGCATTTTTTTAACTTTTTTTAACACAACAAAAAGGTGTGCGTTTGAATTTTGCCTTCTGATTTTTGTGTTCCTTTCACTATGACCAGAATTTCCTGTACAATAAACAGCTTTTCCTGTACACATTCACAACATTTTTCCCCATGGAATAATAAATTATATGATGACACCTTTTCATTAATAAAATATTATACTTGAATGTACAGAAGATAGATACACCAATGCTTTAGAAACTGATTTTCTCATGTGATGCAGCACAAATCATGTGTTCCTGCTATACCCAATTATTCTTCTGCACCTCACTGACCTCTGAGGCCTTTACGTTTAACCCTGGGGTTCTCCTTGCATCGCAGAGAGAGAACTAATCATCCTTCACAAAACTGCAGATCACAGATCTGTCAGACTCAGTTAACAGTGTGCGTATAAATGTAGTTATTGGGAAAGGATTCAACAAAAAATTTAAAAGGAATTTCATAGAAGGTTGGCACGATCCAATCTGAAACCAGATCCAGCGTCTCTGAAACCAGATCCAGCATCATACATAACATAAAAATCTCTCACATAGCACTCATTTGTGTGACAGGGAGCTTACACGAGCAATTATCAGTGACCCTTTTTTTGAATACACAAATCCAATTTGCATTTCTCAGGACAAAAAGGGGGCTTTTTACAACAATAAAAAGAAAAATGAAATCTTCTCTTTGAATAGAAAGCCATAATGAATGAACAGTATACCAATTGAAATGTATTAAATATTTTCGGATGTTTTTCTACATTTTCAAATATATCCATTTCAAATACAACACAGAATACGAAGTGTACAGTGCTCACTGTATATTAATTTTAATTACAAATATTTGCAGTATAAAATTATAAACTAAAGAAATAGTATTTTTCAATTCACCTCATACAAGTACTGTAGTGCAATCTCTTTATCATGAAAATGAAACTTACAAATGTAGGTAATTTTGTTACATAACTGCACTCAAAAACAAAACAATGTAAAACAAGTCCACTCAGTCATACTTCTTGTACAGCCAATCGTGAAGAGAAACTAGTTTGTTTACATTTATGGGAGCTAATGCTGGCCATTTCTTAATTACAATGTCACCTAAAAGTGAGAACAGGTGTTCACATGGCACTGTTGTTGGTGTTGCAAGATATTTACGTGCCAGATACACTAAAGATTCATATGCTTTTTCATGCTTTGCTCATTGTTCCAGAGGACATGCTTCCATGTTGGTGATGCTTATTTTAAAAAATGCATTAATTGAACTTGTGACTGACTTCCTTGGGGGAGAATTGTATGTCTCTTGCTCTGTTTTACCCACATACTGAAATATATTTCATTTTATAGCAGTCTCGGATGATAACCCAACACACATTGTTAGTTTTAAGAACACTTTCACTGCAAATTTGACAAAATGCAAAGAAGATACCAATGTTAAATTTCTAAAGATAGCTACAGCACTCAAGCCAAGATTCAAGAATCTGAAGTGCCTTCCAAAATCTGAGAGGGATGAGGTGTGGAGCATGCTTTCAGAAATTTTAAGAGAGCAACACTCTAATGTGGAAACTACAGAACCTGAACCACCAAAAAAGAAAATCAACCATCTGCTGGTGGCATCTGACTCAAATGATGAAAATGAACGTGTTGGTCCATGCTGCTTTGGATCATTATCGAGCAGAGCCCGACATCAGCATGGACACATATCATCTGGAATGGTGGCTGAAGTGTCAAGGGACATATGAATCTTCAGCACATCTAGCATGTAAATAACTTGCAACGTCAGCTATAACACTGCTATGCAAATGCCTGTTCTCACTTTCAGGTAACATTGTAAACAAGAAGCAGGCAGCATTATCTTCTGCAAATGTAAACAAACTTGATTGGCTGAACAAGAAGTAGGACTGATTGGACTTGTAGGCTCTAAAGTTTTACATTGTTTTATTTCTGAATGCAGGGTTGTTGTTTTTTACATAATTCTACATTTGTAAGTTCAACTTCCATCATAAAGAGATTGCACTATAGTACTTGTATTAGGTGAATTGAAAAATACTCTTTCTTTTTTTACAGTGCAAATATTTGTAATAAAAATAAATATAAAGTGCGCACTGTACACTTTGTATTATGTTGTAATTGAAATCAATATATTTGAAAATGTAAAAAATATTCAAAAATATTTAAATAAATGGTATTCTATTATTGTTTAACAGCACGATTAATTGTTTCTGAAATCCTGTTCCTGAAAGCCTCAATAAGAAATGGGTGCTTACTTTTGGTAGGACTATGACTGATGTGTGAGTCATAGGCAGGGGGTGGGAGAATGGCAGATGCAGACAATTCAAAGTTTTCATGTCCCTTACAGAATGAGTTCTCAACCTGGGGATAGCAAAAAGTGTGTGTGTGTGGGAGGTTGTGACCACTTTCCCTTTTTTATGGCTGCATGTGATAGCATGCCAAAACATGCTATTACAGGGGTACTCCGGTGTTTTTTTCTGTTATAACATGGGGTCATGGTATGGAAAAGGATGAGAATCACTACCTTAGAGGATCTCAGATTCCCCATGTAGGAATGTGTTGGGGGGACAGGCTTATCTTCCTCCATTAGCCAGCCAGGAAGGGATGAGGGAACTAATAGGCTCTCACTGCTCACTTCCTCTCAATTTTAAACCTTCCCAGGCATCCAGGGGCTATCTTGCCATATTGCTGCTGCGAAAACTACAGCAATGCCCTGAAAGGGAGACTGCAGGAGAGCTTATGGCTGCAGCAGCTGGGTCAAGTCTGTCCCTCACCATGGCTAGGAGAAGCTGAGATAAGGCAGCAGCAGCAGTGAATAGAGCAGAATCTACCCCTCAGCGAGAGTTAGGGGTGGGGTGGCAGCTAGAGTAGATTCTATCCCTAGGGCAAGAGGTAGGAGAAACGCTGCAGCAGCTTGGGATGAGCCAAGACCTCCTCCAGCATGTACTGGTCAGTTTGCAAACAACCTCTGAGACATTAAGAGTCATGGCAGCTTAGGTGGGCAGTGATTCTTCCTTGGACCTGTGTGGGGTGGATTGTAGGCTTGAGAGGCACCCACCAGGATTAGATAGTTTTTCAGCAGCCCCAGGAAATGGAAGGGGCTTCCCCATGGATGTGGTGTAGGGTAAGAAGAGTCTATGTTGACCCTACTGATGGATAACTGGAGAGGGTAAAGACTGCGAACCAGCCCCGTTTCTCTGTAATTGCAGAAGACAACAGATACAAGCTCAGTGTCTGGACTCTTAAGTGCATTAGCCCCACCAGTAGGCAGCCAGGTCACCAGGTGGATTGCAGCGCAGCTTCAGGGCTGAGGAAAAGGGGCATGTTTTGGAATCAGCCCATGTCTCTTCTGCATTTGTTGAGGGGTCGACTACATAAACCCAAATGTTCTGGTTATAGCCTAGAGGAGAAAGATCTTGTGGCCTGGCCTGAGGTAAATTTGAGAGTTAGGATTCAGAGGGATGTGGGATAGGTTAGACAGTCATGATCAAGCCTGAGATTAGTTTGGTCAGAGATGGCTGTGAGGTGAGTATGGTGGGGAACCGTTAAGCCAGCCCATGAGGATAGGCCCCAGAAGAGCGTAAGCTGTGAGGTTGTCTGAGTCTTTTTTTTGGACATAGGTGGCTCAGTGATCTCACACACAGACACCTGCTAAAATGTGCCTGAGTTTTTGTGCTAGACAGACTGACATTTGGGTAGGACTTTTTAAGGATTGATTAGGCAAGAACTTAAACCAGGCTGTGGAGTGGGGGGTGTGACCAAGATAAATGTTATTGCCTCAGTGTCTAGGAAAGATATAGGCTAAAGGGGCCTGCTCCAAGTGGTAAATGAGGTTTTTTAGTAGTGTTGCTGTGTGCTGTTGAAAAGCTGCAATGTTTCACCCCAGTGGTGGGCTGAATTTTAGTGTGAATAAAATTATCCCTTTTTTCCCTGTGTCACTGAGGTTTTGTAAAAGGGCTAACTGATTGTTTAATGTGGCTTTGCAAGCCAGTTTGTTTTTGTTTTTGGCTACTATCTTGTGCTCCAAAACCTAAGCTTTCATTTAAACAAACAAACAAACAAACAAAGTCACTACATCTTATGGTGATGAAGATGCTATTCTGCACTATACAGGTGTGACATCCCCCAGAGTACAAACTGGACTTTTTGAACAGCGGTGTCCCCTTAATTCTCCAGCCTAGTGTGTGTCTTACACTGCTCTGCTAGTGAAAAGCAGCCTCTCCATCTGCTCACACAGCCATTAGCATGTAAAGACACTTCCAGCAAAGTGACATGAATGCTCTCTTAGCCACTCATGAACTGTATACAGGGTGGCACCTGCAAATCCCCCAACCTTGCACCCCAGAAGTCTTACGCTGCTCAAAACCCCCTTCATCAGAGTAAGTTAATAAATTAGTTCATCATTTCATCAAAGGAAATGATCATGCCACAGCTTTTGTTAACCTGAGTAGAGATTCCTCAGACACCTCAACCAAAACCACACTGGTTTAGATAGAAGAATAAAATAGTTTATTAACTAAGGCCCGGTCTACACTACAAGGTTAGGTCGAATTTAGCTGCGTTAGGTTCGATTTAAAAATGAATGTGTCCACATAACCAACCCCATTCCGTCGACCTAAAGGGCTCTTAAAATCGACTTCTGTACTCCTCCCTGGTGAGGGGAGTAGCGCTAAAATTGACTTTGCTGGGTCGAATTTAGGGTAGTGAGGACACAAATCGATGGTATTGGTCTCCAGGAGCTATCCCAGAGTGCTCCATTGTGACCGCTTTGGACAGCACTTTGAATTCCGATGCACTAGCCAGCTACACAGGAAAAGCTCCGGGAACTTTTGAATTTCATTTCCTGTTTGGTCAGCATGGCAAAATCAGCAGCACAGGTGACCATGCAGTCCCCCCAGAATTGTAGTGTGTAGAATGTTTCTACGCTCCCCCTATCATCTCCATCTCTGATTAGAAGTAAAAAAAACTGCACTCTCGATGACGTGTTTTCCGAGCTCATGCAGTCCTCCTGCATTGATAGGGCACAGCTTAATGCATGGAGGCATTGAGTGGCAGAGTCCAGGAAAGGACATAATGAAGCGTCTGTTGGGGGAGCAAACGGACACGATGAAGCATCTGTTGGAGCTGCAGGAAAGCCAACAAGAGCACAGAGCCCTGCTGCTATGTAACTGCCTACCCTCACCTCCATGTTCCATAGCCTCCTCACCCAGATGCCCAAGAACGTGGTGGTGGGGGAAGTCTCTGGGCACCCAGCCACTCCACTGCAGAGGATGGCCAAAGCAACAGAAGGCTGTCATTCAAACAGTTTGATTTTTAGTGTGGCTACAATAAGCAATGTGGCCTTGTCCTTTCCTCCTCCCCCACCCCACTCGGGCTACCTTGTCTATTATCTCATTTTTTTTTAATTTATAAAGAAAGAATGCATGGTTTCAAAATAATAATTACTTTATTCCGAAGGGGGGAGGGTGGTTGGCTTACAGAGAATTAAAATCAACAAAGGGGGTGGGTTTGCATCAAGGAGAAACACACACAGTTGTCACACTGAAGCCTGGCCAGTCATGAAACTGGTTTTCAAAGCCTCTCTGATGCGCAGCATGCCTTGCTGTGCTCTTCTAATCGCCCTGGAGTCTGGTACAAAATGATTGTCTGCCGTTGCTTTCATGGAGGGAGGGACGAATGATGAAATGTACCCCAAACCACCCATGAAAATGTTTTTTGTCCTATCAGGCATTGGGAGCTTAACCCAGAATTCCAATGGGTGGCGGAGACTGTGGGAACTGTGGGATAGCTACTCACAGTGCACCGCTGCAAACTCAATGCTAGGCATGGTAGTGAGGATGCACTCTGCCAACTTAATGTGCTTAGTGTGGACATACGCAATCGACTGTATAAAATCGATTTCTAAAAATCGACTTCTATAAAATTGACCTAATTTCATAGTGTAGCATACTCTAAGGAAAGATAGATTTTAAGTGATTACAAGTGTTTAAGGCATAAAAGTCAGAATTGGTTACAAAAGAAATAAAACAGAACTGCAACCTAATTCCTAAACTTTACCAAGCTAAGCAAGACTTGAAGAGAGCAACACAAAGTAATGGACATTGGAAAACATAATCCCAACTATACATATAAAATGAGGGGGGTCTAAATTAGCTGTTACCACTCAACAAAAATACCTTGGAGTCATTGTGGATAGTTCTCTGAAAACATACACTCAGTGTGCAGTGGCGGTCAAAAAAGCAAAGAGAAAGTTGGGAATCATTAAGAAAGGGATGGATAAGACAGAAAATATCATATTGCCTTTGTATAAATCCATGGTACACCCACATCTTGAATAGCGCATGTAGATGTGGTCGCTCCATCGCAAAAAAGATATATTGGATTTGGAAACGGTTCAGAAAAGGGAAACAAAATGATTAGGGGTATGGACAGCTTCCTTATGAGGAGAGATTAATAAGACTGGGACTTTTCAATTTGGAAAAGAGATGACTAATGGGGGACATGATAGAGGTCTATAAAATCATGCCTGGTGTGGAGAAATCAAATAAGGAAATGTTATTTACTCCTGCTCATAACACAAGGACTAGAGATCACCAAATTAAATTAATAGGCAGGAGGTTTAACACAAACAAAAGGAAGTATTTTTTCACACAACACACAGTCAATTTGTGGAACTCCTTGCCAGAGGATGTTATAACAGGGTTCAAAGGAGAACTAGATATGTTCATGGAGGATAGGTCCGTCGATGGCTATTAGGCAGGATGGGCAGGAATGCAAAACCATGCTCTGAAGCATCGCTAGCCTCTGTTTGCTAGAAGCTGGGAATGGGCGACAGAGGATGGATCCCTTGATCACTGCCTGTTCTGTTCATTCCCTCTGGGGCACCTGACATTGGTCACTGTTGTAAGACAGGATACTGGGCTAGATTGACCTTTGGTCTGACCTAGTATGACCATTCTTATGTTCACATAAGGAAAAATGAGAGGCAGTTATTTTATGAAGCTGTGCACATTCTACTGTGACTGATACTTCATGCTGGTGTTGTTATTGCTTAAAGATTAGTTTTTCTTTTCACTTTGACCTCTGTATATTCGAAGGTTATTTAAGATATGTTTGTGCAAAAATGCAGATAAACCTCTGATGAAAAGTGCAGCTGAAATGAAAAGCAGTGTTACATGTTATTAAATAAAGTTTTTAGGGTCATGTTACTCCTGGCAATGACTATGAATTCTCCCTGTTGCAGACTCCATCTCCTTGCCAGATGGTAACTAGTTTTGGAATGCTCTTTATGCTGCTACAGTGTTTTCCTTCAGGCCAGATTCCAGGGCTCAGTGTTGAGTGAGGAACTGGAAAACTGGACCCAGTGGTATCGAATCAGCATAAGCAAACACTGGACCCTCAGTCATCAGTGGAGTAGGAAAGAAGGAAGAGGCTGCTCATGATGGAAGGTCATTAGAAGATGCACCATGACCGTAAACGTCTAATTTTAAAAAAAATACCGTGGTAATTTGGGACCCTCTCTTCCAGCACATGGATTCCTGAGATTTCACCCTTTTGCTCTCCCATCCCTCCTCAGTCCTCCGGACACCACAGCTACTTGTGAAAGGATATTCTCTGCCCTCCCCGCTGTGGCCTTGCTCATGACATTTACCGTTAATCCAATAAGAATAAAAATGGATTCTGACCATTTTACTGACAAAAAAATGTCCTTGACAAAGTCACTTTGTTGTTGGCTGGTGGCCCAGTTCCAGAAGCTAATGAGTTGATATTGAAACCAGACCATTTATTCTGTAATGAACCCCTCTTGTCTAACCCCTCTTGTCTTGTCCTTTTCAATTGCCCAAACAAGAAGAATGCAAGAATAGTAGAATCACAGACATATAGGGCTGGAAGAGACCTCAAGAGGTAATCTAGTCCAGCTCCCTGCTCTGAAGCAGGACCAAATAAATCTAGACCATCCCTGAGACGTGTTTGTCCAACCTGTTGTTATAAATCTCTGATGATGGGAATTCCACAACCTCCTTTGGAAACCTGTTCTAAAATTTAACTACCTTTATAGTTAGAAACCTTTCCCTAATATCTTACTTAAATGTTCCTTGCTGCAGATTAAGACCATCACTTCTTGTCCTGTCTTCAGTGGAAGTGGAGAATAATTGATCACAGTCCTCTGTATAACATCTTTTAACATATTTAAAGACTGCTATGAGGTCCTCCCCCCAGTCTTTTCTCAAGACTAACCATGTCCAGTTTTTTAACCCAGGGGTCGGCAACCTCTGGCATGCAGTTTGCTAGGGTAAGCACCCTGGCGGGCCGGACCAGTTTGTTTACCTGCCGTGTCGTCAGGTTCAGCCGATCGCGGATCCCACTGGCGGCAGTTCGCCGTCCCAGGCCAATGGGGGTGGCGGCCAGCACATCCCTTGCCCATGCCGTGGTCAGCCGAACCTGCTGACATGGCAGGTAAACAAACTGGCCAGGTCCGCCAGGGTGCTTACCTTGGCGAGCCGCATGCCAGAGGTTGCCGACCCCTGAATTACCCTGTCCAATTTGGATTGCACAAAGATGGTTTAAGACTGAATTAGAAAGTAAATCAGAAATTACCCTAACATATTGTAAGCTTACTGGCTCTGTTATACTATAAGAACTTTTGTAATGGTCTCAGCATATTCCATATTGTGACTCACTTCAGTGCTTTACATTGGTGCTCTTCTCAGCAAACAAGTTCTCCCTTTCTACAGAAGCAGCAGCAGCTTTTATTATATCACTCTGTTTTTTCAAAATGGAGCAAGTCTCCCAATTAATGTAATTATCCTCTGCCTTCTTTTTTTAAGTCAGTTTTTTTTAAATAAAGATTAATCAAAATGAGGCTCTGTTTACTGCTGCAGAAATTGAATCAAATTCTACCTTTAGCACAGTGTGTGCTGAGCTCTCTGAACAAGACGTCATGTTACATCATTTCCTGTGATTCTATTTAATGGAGTTAAGGATCTGATAGGCACTCAAATATTATGGTGGTGGGAGCCATATAAATATTTAGATTGGGTACAAGAGATTTTTTTTCAGGTCAAATTAACAAAATGTGTTTTATTTGTTTACAGTAGACTACTGCCACTTTAAAACAAGAAAATGAACAAAGTACATATTATATTACTTGCAGGGTCCCCCATGAATGAAATAGTGACTCAATTATTAGCTGATTGTCCCACTTTATTTGGCACTGGTAAGGCCTCAGCTGGAGTACTGTGTCCAGTTCTGGGCCCCACACTGTAGGAAAGATGTGGATAAATTAGAGAGAGTCCAGAGGACAGCAACAAAAATGATATAAGGTTTAGAAGACCTGACCTAGGAGGAAAGGTTAAAACAGGGGTCGGCAACCTCTGGCATGCGGCTCTCCAGGGTAAGCACCCTGGTGGACCGGGCCAGTTTGTTTACCTGCCGCGTCGGCAGGTTCAGCTGATCGTGGCTCCCGCTGGCCGCGTTTCACCGAGCATATCCCTCGGCCCGTGGTGCTTCCCGCCGCCCTCATTGGCCTGGGATGGCGAACCGTGGCCAATGGGAGCCGCGGTTGGCTGAACCTGCCAACGCGGCAGGTAAACAAACTGGCCTGGCCCACCAGGGTACTTACCCTGGAGAGCCACGTGCCAGAGGTTGCTGACCCGTGTTCTAAATACTCCTAAATTTGAATCACAAAATTTGATTTTCAGCCAGTTTGCGGTTTAGATTAAATGTGATAGCTATTAAATGCCACATAAAATCAATTCCCCAATTTCAGAAACTGTTCTAGGCATCAGTGGGCAAAACCATATTGATTTTTGTGAAAATCAGAAAACCAGAAGGAGGAAATGAAGATGCTTGGAGCCCCATGCATTTGGTTAGTAGATCCTTCAGCTTCAATC
Source organism: Mauremys mutica (assembly GCF_020497125.1). NCBI lineage: Eukaryota > Metazoa > Chordata > Testudines > Geoemydidae > Mauremys > Mauremys mutica. The sequence goes on from NC_059072.1 coordinate 297,062,463, forward strand.
AGGTGTGAATTGTTTATAGATCAAAGAACCAGTTGGTGGCAACCATTAACATCTACCAGCATAACATCCTCTCCACCAGCATATCAGCTCTGCCTGTTTTCCCAATGCTGGCATTTGGAATGACTTAGCTTCCAGAGAGAAAAAAAATATTGGAGGAGAGGGGGTACAGGGAGCTCCTGGCATGAAGAGGGAATGGGGGGGTCCTGGTATGGAGTAGAGGGAATGAGGACATACAGATCCCCTGACAGGTGGCAGAGGGGCTAATGAATGGCACACACAACCTCTGGCATAAGAGGAGGGGAGGAATGGGGGACACAAAGAGTCCTTGACCTGGGTGGGGGTGTGGAATAATGGCCCTTTTATGGAAGATGGGTAAAATAGGGGGTACACAGAAACCCTGGCACAGTGGGAAATGGTGGACAGCGAGAGCTCCTGCATGGGGAGAGGAGAATGGAGGACAGTGGTATGGGGTAAAGTGAGAAGGGAGGGGTACATATGGTACAACCCCCCCCAAACTGTGGAGAACAGCCCTCAGGAGGGAGTAATTATTTCACAGAGATCAGATTTACTGAGCTAATTAGTTTCTCACATTTCTTGTTGGTTTAAGAATAATTAGTACTTATACTAATTCTAAATTCTTTATTAGGAGGCTTATCTTTGAAAGATAAAAAGAGGTTTGCGAGATCAGTAAGTGGTTGACTGATTCATAAGATGAAGCTAAAGCACCTTAGCTAAGGCCCATCTCAAAACACTTAGTAACTGGTCTCTGTTAAAATCTTTTAGCACTTCTACTAAAGCACTTCACAGAGGTTAATTTAGTCCTCCTCAGGCTTCCCTCCAAATCTCATTCCCCAATCACCCCTCTTAGGGTTCCTGCTTGCTCCTCAGATTCCTCTGTAATCAAGGGAACTGACTGTAAGGCCTTCAAGTCCAAGGATGATTATCTAAGTATCCAATCATGGTTTACTCTGTCCCATGCAAGACCTTCAGGTAACTATATGTATGTGTGTGTGTGTACACATATACAATTATGTGGTCCTTTAAAGGTCAATGCTTTTATGCTATCTTGGGTAACATAGTTAAGACATTTACAGTTTTCCCCAGACACTGGCTAACTAGGCATACAGACTTTTCTAAATTACTTTCTGTTATTTTTTGTCCCCTGACTGAAGTGCACTTTCTGTGATACTTAGGCTAGAAGTTTTAGTAACCTTGACTGATCACATTTAAAAGGTTTCTCGCTGGGTAAGAGGTATAATGAAATAGTTATCTATTTAAGCGCAATGACACATGAGAAATTATATGACATTACTAGGTTCTGTCACAAATTAAGAAAATTATGAGAAATTAGATAGCTCAGAAAACTGGTAATGGGACACACAGCCTTTCTGGCTGGCAGGATTTTAAAAAACACTTAGCATTGGGCTAATTCTATTCCCACTGAAATAAATGCTGAAACTCCCTCTGACTTCAATGGGAACTGAGCTAGGCCAATACTAAGCGATATTGTGTGCTTTTGAAAATCACATCCTAGTTTCTAGAGACAGGATTACAAATCCATCACCACCACGTCACTGTTGCTGGTAGTCAGGAAGCAGGAAGGCCACAAACTCAATAGGTCTGGAGACCAAACTACCTTTATCTCGTCATATGTGGTCTCTGCCGGCGAATGCTGAAATACATTGTGTGGACAGTGTAGGAGAGCTTTCTTTGGTGCTGCCCATGCTGTACTTTTCTATTGGCTGTGTACAGGAATACAGTGGTCCCAGCGGTCTATCCAACACTTCTAGTGAGAAAAAAAAAGAATTTTCACAGAAAAGCAATATATATATTAAAAATCATATTGCTGCAAATCCTCCCACAAATACAAATCCCTCCAAACTATTTGAAACTACTACTCAAACTTTTAAAAACAACTTTTTAAATTTAATTCTTTTTTCACCAAATTCCACATTAAAATAGGAACTAATATTAAATATTAAGTAGGTTACATAGCCCTACATTATACTTTATCAATAAAATATAAATAGTGGTACAGAATGCAACAGATGCCATGATGTTATTGACAAACAATCCAGTTTTACCTATAATTTTCTCAGTGGTCAAGAGTAAAGGATAAGCATGAAGCAGACACCAGGATATAGAAAACATAAACCCCATCAAATGTACGTAAGTAATTTAATAAATAAATTAAAGAAGAAAAAAATTGGAGAAAAGAGCCATGATTGTTCAGTTGCATGTACACATCAAACATGCAAATGAGCAGACGGCTCCCCCACAAAGACAGCTAAAATCTGAAGTCCAGGAATGGTTTCCAGATGAAGTCATAGTTCTGCTGTTATTATTTAAAGAGCAGTAGTTCCCAGAATCCCGGATGGCTCTTTTGTGAGAGGCACTGTGCAAACATGGAGTTAGAAACTCTCTCTGATTCTGCCAGCGAAGGATATGACAAGACTTAGTGTTGCCCAGAATAAGAGCTGTTGGGTTCTTTTTTATATGTTAGTTTCCAGTGTCAAGACAATTGTTCTCAAAAAAATATCATTAAGGGGACCGTAAGGGACAATCCCAAACGATGTGTCAAATCACAGCTTCATCCAAAACACATGGCCCACATTTAGCCGCAGGTAAAATACCCAGCTGAGTGGAACCAATAAATTTTTTGATTCAGTTTATTACTTTCCCTCCCATGAAGTTGCCATTAGTACTTGAGGTAAAAAATGCATGTATTCTTCAACCTTGTTGGTAACCTGCTGGTTTTCCATACTCTGGTGTGCTCCCCTGCTTATTGTCTATTCTGCTTTAGCAATTTTAGCAGATACATGTGGATCAGCAAGTTGGCTGCTTTCCATGGGCTCTGTTATACTTGAGGAGGTGGTGTGAGTGCGACAACAGTTTGTTTTTCTAATGATAAAAATGGATTATTATACTTTTCATATAATACAGTTATGGTGTTAAAAATGTCACCTGGAGATGATAGCAAATGAACTTTATAGGTTGTCTTGCAAGGAATGGATGGAAATTCCAATGGATGGAAATTTGCAGTTAAAGATAAAATCTGAACTCAACAGGGCTCCCTGCAGGTAATATGAAAGCTGTGCCTCAATGTGATGAGGTAGTGGAGCTCTGATTTTCATCTGTGAGCTCTTGTTCACTTTAGTCAGCAGTGTAATATTCTTGTCAAGCAGTATTTAATTTGAATGTTCCATTTTTAGTTTGAATTATTTTTTTTTACTTGGGAGGAAACCTTGCTGTGCTTGGGACTATATACTATCCCACTGCTATTTGATGTTAAATCTGCAGTTTCCTTTAGTGTTTTTTTTTTAATAGTTTGTAATGTTGTGGAGATTACTTGCCTCAGATCCTTAAGTACAAGTAGCCTCACACATGCTCCATGCTGGCCAGATCTCTACCCAGTTAATAGTCCTCTGTACCACTAAAGAGTATTTAAGTTAAGGGATTTTATGGTAGTATACATATTTTAGGAAGGCTCATAACACCCTCTTAGAGTCTCCATTAACCAGTTCTTCTTATGCTCTTGGTAGCAGAGGGACAGCTGGCAAGGAGATAGACTGGGGCAAAACAGGGTTTTAAAAGCCCTGCCACTTTATATATTAGGGGTTGAACTTCTCATCTCATTCCCCACTAATTAATTCTGACTTCATAAAGATCAGTGATTCACGAAGGGAAGATGGTACCAAGGTGATTTTTATTAGTCGCTTTGCAAATCTATGAAGGCTTTGCCTGTCAAAGGCTCCCATTGATTCATACTAATAATAATCTACTATGCATTAAGCAGTCCATTTGGATGAGTGGAGGTCATTAGAGCTCCTATGAAAATCTAGTGGAAGAAGAATTGGATGAGTTCCATTTGAACATGTTGTGTTATCCCACATAAGACATTTCAGAGTATTGTTTAAGAAAAATGTTTATGAACCTGGGGGAAGAAGGATAATGTTGTAGCACTCTCTCTAAACTTGTAAGTCATTTTGTTATACTGTTACTGTAGGCACTTTTCTTTTTTATTCATAATGCCAGGTCCCTGTTCTCATTCTCCTAATCACCAGGGTTGAGATTCTGTGCCAGGCCTCTAAGAGGTTCAGCACAGGATTCCCAGCCAGGGGAGATAAATAGTTTTAAGTCATCTTTGTTCGATCCGGATTGTAGGCTACTCCAAAAGCTGGTTAGTCCCCTAGACTAACTAAGCCCTGAAGGCCCAGCCTCCCAGGGCTACCCAGAATCTCCATAGCACTACGTACATCAGCTTAAACCCCAATATGCTCCTCCTTCACCCAGCCTTCCCCCTACATTCCCCCTACAACTGAGTTTATGAGAGAGCGGTTGGAAGGCAACCTTATGGCTATCTTCCTCAGATCCTGCACTGAGGGAATCCTCCCTTAGCTGGATACAGATCATTTAGAACCCCTTCACACTGCTCTACCCTCTGACCTTGCGGAAAGTGGCAGGAGTAGGGGTGAGAATCACCCAATGGGTAACAGAGACCATCAAATTGCAGAGCAAAGGGCCAAAGTTCAGAACAGTTGTTTTTTTGGATAGCAGTATTTGTAAGTGTTATTTTTGTAAATCAAGGCCGTAGGTGTTAACTAAGAACTGACAAACTCATAGCTGGAAACCAAACCAGTTCACCCATATGTTAGTTTTGTTCAAATTAGGTATTAGTCTTTTAAGAATGTGTTTAGTGTTTAAGATCTATGAAAGGCTTGTAAATTGCCTCCTGCATTAATCTCACTTGTAATGCTTGTATTCCATGTTATAAAGAAATATGTAAGTTTTGCTTTATAATTTTAAAAACGTTTGCTCTGATCTTGTGAATCCAGGCATGACAATTGTCATTTCTTCCCCGCCCGCCTGCCCTAAAGGACTATCAAGATTAAACAGGCAGGGGGGCGGGGAAGGAACAATGATTGTCATACCTGTATTAAGAAACATCACAATACAAAGGATTGGTGAATGGCCCTATCACTCCTTGGAAATGCTATATGCAAGGGAGCTCATCTCACGGACTGGAAGGCAATATGTAAAAGATAAAACAGGGTCAGAAGAAAATTTTTCATCTCTTTGCTGTTTGAATGCTCACAGAGCCAGAGACACTACACTGAGGCAGAGAGCCCCAGGGGTTACCCCTGGGTCCACCCTGGGAGACATCTTGAATTGACAGATTACCACATCTCTGTCATTGTTAGGAATCATAGATGGTAATACCTGTGTATGTATACGTTTGCTTGATTTAACCTGTAAATAACTCTTATTTCTTTTTTACTAGTTAATAAACCTTTAGATCATTTATTAAAGGATTGGCTACAGCAGGGGTCGGCAACCTCTGGCACGTGGCTCGCCAGGGTAAGCACCCTGGCGGGCTGGGCCAGTTTGTTTACCTGCCGCAGCCGCAGGTTCAGCTGATCGCGGCTCCCACTGGCCGCCATTTGCCACTCCAGGCCAATGGGGGCGGCAGGAAGCAGCGGCCAGCACATCCCTCAGCCCGCGCTGCTTCCCGACTCCGCCATTGGGCTGGAGCGGCGAACCGTGGCCAGTGGGAGCTGCGATTGGCCGAATCTGTGGACGTGGCAGGTGGCAGGTTTCTTGATCTCACACCAAAGAAAACACTGGCAGCCAGTTTCTCTAGTAAACTAAATTAAAGGTTTATTAGCTAAGAAAAGGAAATGAGAGTTATTGAGAGATTAAAGCAGGTAAAATACATTAACAGGTGAATCAAAGTTTGTAAGTCCAAAATGTTAACAGAGTTGTAGTAATCTGCTAGATTTCCAAAAGTTCCTCAGGGTCACCCAGAGTAATTCTGGGGATCTCTGTCAACTTTTTCAGTATTCCATCCTGTTAGAATCCAAAACAGTTCAGAGATACAAGGTCGATCCCTGGATCCAATTTTATAGTGCCGTTCCATAAAATGCAATTTGGCAGGTGTTTTCATTCACAGCATGGGCTCTTCCTTTGTGCATTAAATGCAAATAGAGTCTGGCAATGTCCATTAATGAACACGATGCCCCATGCTTTGAAGTTAGCAATCTTTTACATTTCCAAGGCTTCAATCTCGAATCATGGGTAAATGTAATGTAAACACAATGTGATAGCCAGAAACAATCCTTCATTTGTTTTCATGAAGTTTACACATTTAGTATATTCACATTTGAAAACTAACATATACTTTAATCTAGGGTTATCTAATTACTGGGTATACATAATGTAATACAGTAGTAAACGACAGGTCATAGGTAAGTGATGACAATAACGGCTTTGATCCGAGCTGGCCTGTCAGAGTCACACAACTAATGGCTATACTACTCCAATGTTCCAGTCTCCATGGGGCAAATGTTCCATAATATGCCCATTGGAGGTATGGGGAAGAGGCTGGGCTAGAGGCAAATGCAGAACAGGATTGTTGGCAACAAGAAGGAGGCAGAACTCAAAGATTACTGCTGAAATTTGGAACATTCTACAAATTATGCAGCAAATGAGAGGTCTAGTTTAATAACTAGGCCTCTGACTAAATGGCTCAAAAAGGTACATATTATAGATTTAAAGATAAAGTCTCTTGTAGCCTCTTCTGTGCCTATTATTCACAAATTTAAAGCTATAGATTAAAGTGGATAATATATCGTCTATGAATGCAGGAATTGCTCTTTGTACTCTTTTAAAAGGTAGCAGCACACTGTCAATACCTGGATAACCATATACATTAGACAAAGAGATTCCTATTAGAAGAGGTCATCTATTCCACTCCCCTACCATTGTAGGACTTAGTTAAATTTGGGAAAAAAGGCATAGATGGTTCTGTGAACAGCAAGTTGTTTTGTTAAGACAATGAATGGGATTTCTTTGTATTTGTCTGCAAACAATTATGATTTTATAACTTTCATCACCTTCATTAACACGAGGGCCATCAAGAACTTCAGTAGCATTAAAGAACCCTCAGTGCACTCCAGAACATTTTGTAAAGCAGCACAAATTAATAATCTATTTAACTGTCATTTGCTTTCTGTGATTCCTTTATCACCATTTCTGATTGCCATGATACGTGGTCAGTGTTGAAACCTTTCTATTCAGCCTGTTCTTACTGCCTGATTCATTTGTGATGCTACAAGCTGGTGTTTATGACAGCATAATCACTTTCATGACAGAAAATTGTAATGTCACAATTTGTGATGGCAACTCTTTTTAAGATTGATTCCACATATCAATGCTGAGGAGTGTGCTGAGGCACAATGATATCCCATTTTAACACCCCATAATAAACATTTAGTACACTAACCAGGATAGAGCAATGTTCACATAAATAATGTGATTAACTTCAATGAATCCTCCTTGGTTTTGTCTCCCACTTGATGAACAACTTAAAATTGGCTGCAGAAGGAGAAAAATGCAAGAGTTGCAGAACTGGATTCACAGGGCTTATGGTTTTTCCTCTAACTGCAACTTTGCCCCGTTCTGTACAATGATAATTTATCCAAAGATTTGACATTTAAGCCTGCCTGTTTTGATAGCCTTATTTCAAATTTGACGTAGTGGTGATGTTACTAGCCAATTCTCCCAAGCCCCATGAAGTGATAAGAGTAATAGGAGAGAATGATGAATGAGTACAGAGGCAAGGATCTAGCTTAATTATAATTTTGAAAAGATCAAGGAAGAAAAGTAGTTCTTTGCCATCAGGGAAGGGGAGAAATATGAACATCTTTGAATCATGCAGCTCAGATGACTTAAAGCAATTCATAACCAACTATATAAATAGAATATATTGTCAGCAAACAGAAGTACAGAGTATTGTAACTGAAAACAGGTTTGTCAATGTATCATTTGTAGTTTAGTAGGCTTATAAAATGCATGTGTTAAATTGTATGATATTCAGAAATATAGGTAAAATGGATCTGGATGTATGGCACTACTGTAAAGTAATCCTGCAGAGAGCTGCTGATCTGTATCTAAGGAAATTTTATTTACTGTCCTCCCCCACCCTTGATTTTTTAAGATATATCACTTCGAGTTCAAGTGAATCTTGTCTTACACTCATTTTGTTTTATTTACTTTGAAAGCTACAACACAGCGGCCCTGAGTATCTTTCGCTGTGGTTTGTCTTCATAGAATCACAGACTTTTCATTGTGCTATCTCTCTTTCCCTTGTGTCTGTATTTTCTGCTGAAGTGTCCTGGTTGCTGTATCAAGTGAGACCCGGAGTGCTATCTTGTATTAATATAGATAGCCTGAAACTGTGCCCCTTTGTACTATGATCCTCAGGGATATCACAAGCTTGACTGGGTCAATAGTTGGAGTGAAGTCCTCCAAGGAACATCCAGATACCATTGACCAACTGGGTGACTGTACTTCTAAATCAATATTGATCAAATGCCTTATCTTGGTGGCAGGGAAAATTGTGTTGCTGGAGGGATTTCTGATGATGTGGTGCTTAGATAATATAGTGATGAGCATATTAGAATTGTATAAGATAGGCAGATGTAAAACCAAAGTCCTGAACACTTACTTACATTCCATAAAAGCCCTATGACACACTTTGCAAGAGAACGGATGTTGACTTTGCCATCTCAGCCAATTTCCAGGACCAGGACTAATATTTACTCATTACATTCCCTTGACAGTGCCACTTGGATAATGTGTACTTCATATCTCATCCAGAAACTGTGGTTGTAATGTTGTGCTCTGTTAAACATTTGCTGTGTTTCAGCCCAAAGATGGCTGCACTTCATTGGTGGATGAAATTATCTCTTTGTGGGTTTGCAAAGCACAAGGAATAGGAAATAACCAGTCCTGGATCAGTGACAGATTTAAGGTCAGATACCTGACAAACGACCAAGTCTAGAGATGGTTTATGTGTACCATTGGGAAGGGGAGATTCCCACCACATTTGTCTTGCAAACAATAGCAATGGAGGTTTTAGGCTTTGATGGAATGATATAAACATCAGTAGTGTGGTTTAAGCTTGGATCTGAGATAGACCATAATAATGGGATGGTAGTTTGTGCTTAGATACCATGGTAATGGGCCCTGTAGAAAAACCTGTGGTAGACAGATGGAAGGTAAGCTGTCAGCTTCCATTTCCACCTCTGTGTCTCCTATATCTATGTGCCGTCTCTCACTTTCTTTAAAATTCAACTTCTCTCTTCACAGGGAATCTGTTTTCCAAACATGATTCCCACAATGCCTCCCATTCTCTTTCAGTTTAGAGCTCTCGCAACTCTGTGAGAGCCAAGGTTCTGAATAACTCGTATCATGCTTATCACAGTATACACGATAACTGTATATTTGTTGTTCTCTGCTTATCCTTCTAAAGCCATATTATGACACTGTTTCAGGAAGTGTCATTGTGACAGAGTGCAGGGAGCAAACAGGTGAGCCTGCATTCTGATCACTCAGATATTTATTAGTTCCTCTGGAGGAAGCTGACGGGGGTAATTAGCCAGTCAGGCCGGTGGGCTGAGCCAATTACCCCATTAGCCCAGGGCTGATAAGAAGAGGCACAGGAGGGAAGCAGAAAGGGGAGAGGGAGGAACGGGGGCTAGCTGAGCCTAGCCACACAGAGACTTAGGGTATGTCTTCACTATTCGCTGGATTGGTGGGCAGCGATCGATCCAGTAGGGATCGATTTATTGTGTCTAGTCTAGATGCGATAAATCAACTTCCAAGTGCTCTCCCGTTGACTCCTGCACTCCAGCGCCGTGAGAGGCGCAGGCAGAGTCGACAGGGGAGTGGCAGCAGTCGACTCACTGCAGTGACTAACCACGGTAAGTTGATCTAAGTACGTCAACTTCAGCTATGTTATTCATGTAGCTGAAGTTGCGTAACTTAGATCAACCCCTCCCCCCCAGTGTAGACTAGGGCTCAAAGTAGGGAGACTTAAGTTCCCTTAAGGCCCTGTTGAGAGGGCCAAAAGCTAGGATAATATTGTAAATAGACTGTTTCATGGGGATTATTGTGGAAAGGGTGGAGGAAATTTAAAAGAACACGGTAAAGGCACAACCAAGGGAGTCTGTGCAGTTTCTGGGAGGAGAAGGCTGGAGAGGAGCCATGCTCCATGACAGTCATGTAGAGCTTCCAATAAATATGCAAAATGTGACTCTTTGCTATAGATGCTAGCATTTTCAGGGCTACCAGTGAATATACTGATGTGACCCATCTCCAGCTCTTTGGTTATGTAACTATTGAAACTATTTCTTTTTCAATTCCATTCCTTCCATTTATTGCCATTATAGTCCCCAGATTTCCCTAGTGACTACACTAACACACCACATCTCTATTGCCATAGCTTCAATAGAGTATGTACCTTGCTCTTGTACAGACGTTACCTTGAAGAAAATGTTGCTGGAAGAGAAAACTGTAATGTTACTATTGAATGTCAAACCCAGAAACTCAAAGGTTTAAAGTTCCTTACTTCCTCCACTGAGCCCTAAGCTTCTAATAAGTTTTGGTTTAGGTGTTGAGATGGATTCATGATCTGAAAGTTACTGAGCATATGAGAACGCTGGGAACAGCTCTCCCTGATATAATATATAAATAGCAGAATTCCATGATTAGGCAACTATTATACATGACCTTGTTATACGTGGATGTGGCATCCATGTACAACAATTTGTCCTGCCAGTCAAAAATCTTGTCAAATATTGATCTGACATCAGATTCGTGTATAACAAGATTTTTGATTGACAGCTGAGCAACTGCCCAGAATGAAAACAAAACCCCCACTGATTTTAAAAGCTGAAACTGCCAGCTGGCAAGTTGGCTGGCCATAGAATATACCCACAGATGCACTATCTTATAACTTTAATTTTATATTGAAAATCCCCATATTGGGAACATTACAAAGACTGGATTTAACTTCGTAATAAAATTTTAAAGATAAAAGCTAAAGTAGCTTGTGTTTAAAACATGCCATAGAAAGCTATGTCTGGCAGTTTCAATTTTAGCACAGAGACAAGGGGTATCAAATCAGCAGCAAGATTGTGGAGAGGCAGAACAGAATTAGGGTGACATAAGATAGAAAAAATATTTAAAAATATGAGATTTTAGAATCCAGGTTTTATCATAAATAACAAACATCGTCATGACTTATGAAGTTGGCAGACACTGGACCAGAATAAAAGCCTTGTCATTTTTGGTTGCTTTTCTATTACAATATTTATGCTACTCTGAAGAAAAGCTTTCTGGATTCTAGTGATTAGCAAGAGGAAGCAGAGGGAAGAGCGATGTCAGCCTTTGGAGGAATCTGTGCAAAGGAGGTGGTGGCAGGCAAGAATAAGAAAAAACAAGCTAGAGTGAAGAGATTAGGCATTCATCATTGAAGCTGCCACAAAACCCAAACCGGTCAAGATGAATATTCGGCAACAGAGAATTACTCATGCAGCATCAGTCATTGAAAGCAACCAAAGCTATGGCTGAGAATTTAATTGCTGAAAACCCATCCGCAACATAGGGATAGTTATAAGTTTACCTTTAAAATACACAGCGGCTACCTCCTTGTGCTGTCTGTTGTGTTTCCAGGCAACAATGAATGGACTCATGAATGGACTCAAGAGACCTTCAGTCCTAAGACATTGTTCAAGGCCTGTGAGAGGTTCAGCAGAGAAAAGGCTAAAGAAAGCAAATCTTCAGATCACCAACACAGTGGGAAATGCCTGATGCACTCCAGTAAATTTGACTAATTGTGATCAGCAGTTTACTTTCACTGACATCAGCGGGCTTTGGATTAGGCCCTAAAGGATCTGGTGTACTAGATAAACACCGTGGCTGCTTTGTGTTACTCCGGTGACCCAAAGCATCCACTACCATGATGTAAAACAGCCATTAACCTAGCTTAGCTTGTTGGATAAGCCAGGTTTATGGCTGCTTTGTGTTGCTGGAGTAACACTCAGCACCCAGAACATATCCATAAATCTGGTTCTATAACTTTTAAACACATATAAACATGCACGATCAGTTCATTCTGTCTTTAGCTTCAGTTTATCCCATACCTCAGATCACTTTAAAAACATTAAGAGAGCCTTAGACTACCTCTGTGTGATATTTACTGAAGATGGGTTTTATATCTTTCAATTTGGGTAAAGGATGGCACAGAGACCTGATGATTAGGGTGACCAGATGAGAGACGTGAAATATCGGTACATGGGGGGGGGGGGGGAGGGATGTGCCGGCAGAGCAACAACAACACAAAAAAACAAACACCCCCCCCCCAAAGAACCGGTGGCAGAGGAAAAAACAAAAACAAAAGCAAAAAACAAACAAACAAACAAAAAAAAGAGCTGCCGGACCACAGGAAAAATTGGTGGGGGCTGAGCTCCCACCGGCAGCTCCACATCCTGCCCCCGCTCGTACCAACTCGCCTTCGCTCTGCCTCCACCTCTCCTGAGCTGGCTGCCGCGTCCTGCTTCTCCCCGCTCCCTCCAGCGCTTGCGCCGCCCTACAGCTGATTAGCGCAAACCTGGGAGGGAAGGATGAGGAGGAGGAATGTGGTGTTCTTGGGGAAGAGGCGGGGTCAGGGCGGGGATTTGGGGATGGATCAAATGGGGGAGGGAGGGGCAGAGTCAGGGTGGGGACGGGGTGGAGTTGGGGCGGGGGGCGCGAGCCCCCTCCACCTGTGCGCCGGAGGGCAAAATATCGGGACAATTCGCGTCCCGACCGATGTTCAGTCGGGACATGGGACAAACAAGTAAATATCAAACAAGTATGCATCCGACGAAGTGGGTATTCACCCACGAAAGCTCATGCTCCAATACATCTGTTAGTCCATAAGGTGCCACAGGACTCTTTGCTGCTTTTAAGTAAATATCGGGACAGTCCTGATAAAATCGGGATGTCTGGTCACCCTACTGATGATTAAAAACTGATGCCCTCTTGTATATTAAGTTTTGTGTGTGCAACTGTACTTCTACATTTTCACTTCCAGTTATAGTGATTGCCCATATTAATAGGTAGATGGATGCCACAATAATCTACTATGTCCAATTGCAAACATAGGCTTACAGAAATGCACATACACTCAATCCTCTCCTTTTGAATATCAAGTCCAGATATGGTATCTAAAGGACTTGCCCCGTGTCAGTCAGTCAGTCAAGTGCAGAATTGGGAATAGAACAGGAGTTCAAAGTACTGACTTCTAGTCTTCTGCTTAAATAACTAGCTACAATGGTGCTCTGTTATGAGATAATAATTAATGAATTGGAATAGGAGTTACATTTGTCTCCTGTACACCTCCATATCCAAGGAAAGGGGGAAAATAGGAAACACTCTTTGAGCGTGTGTAGGGTTTTTGTTTTTTTCAGTGTAATCCACTATTAACTCCAGGAAGCCTAGAACCTGCAGTGTTGTGTTAACTAACACTTTCAATTTCAGCCTGAGCCATGGCATCTATTAAGTGATGGCTTTGAAATCTCTACATTTGAAACCACTCTCAAATAAGAGACTGATAAATCTCTCCAGGCTGTGTATATAGCTGCAAAAGGCTTATTTTAAAAAAAAAAAGAACTGATGTTTTCTATGAGTTGAGGGTGGCTTCACCTCAAGTTGCTGCTATTCCAGATGCTTCAGACTACAGTCAAATGTCAAATGTGGCTGAACAGAATAGAGATTTCGGTTCCTAAAGCATGTAGTTATATCCAAACACATTTTAAATAAAAACATCAACTGTGCAATTATATGGGGTGAGATTTCGGACATTGAGGATGGAGGGAGGCAATTAGTATGTGACACTTGCTGAGCTATTTCAGAATGCACAGTTACTAAGGGGGGAGACTCTCCCATCATCCTGGAATAACTTGTCAAACCTGATTTATTTCAGACAGGAGAAAACGTTACAGCACAAACCAAGACAAGAATTATGCTAACTTTCTGATATATATGCCAACATCCTGATCAGACAGGGACAGTAGCTGCAATAACTTTTGTCTTTGGATTATATGGCCCACATATATTGGAATATGGACAGATGTATTGCAGGAGTTGCCACTATATGAGTTTATTTGGGGTTTCTTTTGTTTTTCCGTACTGTGGGACTTTCTCTTTCATTTTTTGGGTTATAACATCTGTCAGTTCTGTTTTATGGGTTTGTTTGTCTATAGAAAATGGAAAAAAGTAATGATTGTGCCAAGAGACCTCTTTTTTGAATCAATATCAATGTATCATTTTATATGATCATGAAGAATAGTCTTTTGTGACTTGCTTACAATAAAGACAAAGGGCCCAATTCTGATCTGGCTTACACCATTGCAAATCAGGATTAGCTCCACTGAATTTCACTAGTATGAAACGAGTGAGATCAGAGTAAGGTTCAGAGTTTTTCAAGGCCAGACAGAGTATAAAAGAATGAACTCATAAACTCCAAATATTGTTTTAACAGCCAGTTATTTAAAAACAGGTTTTAAATCTCTGTTTTCCCTCAAAAGCTTTTAATTGGCTGTAAGTGGAATAACACACTCTAGGCCATGCAGCTGTTGTGAGAATACCAAGCTTCTCATGCCTCCCTATGTATCCAAGCTGTGCAGTTATCTCATACCAGCTGTGCACGCTGTCTCATGTTATCAACTCCGGTAGGAAGCCTGGGGAGTTGCTGAGTGGCCTCTACTTCAACAGGATCCTTCTGCTGGCTTTTTCAAGGCCTTGTGCATTAAGTGGACACTTTTGAAGCAAGCCAGTCTCTTAACAGAGAACCTCTGGCAACTCAACTGAGAAACAGAAAGGGTGGCCATTCTTCTCCCTATCCTACTCAAGGCTCATGCTGCACCGAGAACAAGCTGGAATAATCAGTGTAGAACAAGCTGGAATAATCAGTTCAATGAGAACATCAGTTTTGGCCTCTTTAAGAGGGAGACTAACCCTATGGTTAGGATGCCAGTCTGGACTCAAGAGTCTTGGGTTCAATTCCTTGCTCCCCTACAGACTCCTCTATAACTTAAGGCATGTCTACACTTCAAGCTGGAGTAATAAATCCTAGACATACCCGCACTAGCTGTAATGATGCTAAAAGTGTAGGTGTGGGAGGACTTAAATGCAGTCTGTACCTCTCTATGATGCTAGGAATATACTTGGGTCTGTCCCTGCCAGCAGGTATATGGGATCTTGGGGAGCAATTACCACACGGGTGGGGTGCAAAATAAACTTTATTAAGCAAATACAAAAACAGGGAAAATTCAATAGTGAGGGGTATGGGGTTGTTAAGGTAGACAATTGGGGAGGGGTTTCTTTTTTGGTGAACAGTAAGGGGGTTTCAATAGTGGGGTACAACACAGTAGGATACAATACAGTGGGTAATCAGTTAACACTGAGGTATAAATGTAACAGGTAGCTAGCGATTTCTATGTAAAAAGGTGTGTCACAGCAGCATATAACCAACTAACAGTTATGGATAAAATGTGTTAAATAACAAACAATTTTAGGTAAAAATGTGTCACAGTGGTGTAAATGTAGAATGTGAGGGGTATCAGAGAGGAAGAAAGTAACCAATGGGGTTTTATGCTAGAGATTTAAACTTAGTGAGACAGAACAAACAGGCTGCAAGCTTAAGCAGCAGAGAGAGTGTAACAAGGTAGAAAGACACAGAGAAGCTGAGAGGGGGGTGTTTGCAGTGGGAAGACAGACAATTACAATTATACAGAACACAGCAAAATCTTATCTATGAGCTAACTTAACCAAGACTACACAAATTAAAACACAATGCAACAATTCTCTAAGCCTAACTTACAAAGTAAAATGTTAAACGTAACTTAATGGGTGCACCTTATGCTAAGGATAGTTCCAGAGGGCTGAGTAGTGTGTATCCAGGACACAGCTCCAAAGAGGGGTGGGGGTGACTGCAGCAGTGGATACAGCTGAAGACAGTCCAAGGCAAAGCCCACAGGAGCAGAACTTAGCAGCAGCACAAACTTATTTTCAGTGGCAGAGTGCCACGGGGTTTAAGAGAGAGGTTTTAAAACACAGACCAAGGTTTAGCTTGAGTCTGTGTGCTGGGGAGACAGAGCCAGCAGCCAGGATGGCGGGGGGTGGTGGTAAGAGAGGTTTTAGGACACAGACCAAGGTTTAGCTTGAGTCTGTGTGCTGGGGAGACAGAGCCAGTAGCTAAAATAATAAAATAAAAGTATAGAAAGTTTCACAGAGGGATTCTTACCATCCCACAAGGCAGCAGCAGAGGCAGAAGCAGCAAGAACATCAGAAGGCTCGGTACAGTCTTGATAATCAGGAGATCTCTCAGGCAGCAATTCGTTCTTCGTGGGGGGGGGTTCAAAAACAGGGATACGCTCAAAAATAAAACAAGAGCGGAGAAAGGACCCCCAGGTTGATCAGACCAGGCAGCAATGCAAGAACCTTTCTGAAGTCTGTTCAAAAAATGTCTGTTTTTAAAGGCAAACCCTGGCAGCTTCCCGCCAGTAACTCTGATTGGCTCCCCCTCTTACAGGTAGGAGAGAAGGCAGAGGAAAAAAAAACTGCAGGCAGCCACCAAGACATGTTTGGACTAGTCCTGAGCCCAGAGGTATGACTCATGCCCAGGATCTTAAAAACACAATAGTCTTGCAGCTCTGGATAGAGCCTACCCTACACCAAGCCCAGGTTTTAACAAGGTGATAACAGGACTAACCCTTTGAACAGGGCAGTGGTCCCACTTAGCATAAGTGGCCATCCCTTTTTGAGAAGGGCAGAGGCCCTGGTAAACAACTTAACAGCCAGGGAGGGGCGGCCACAGGAGGAAAACAAGAACAAAATGGAGTAAGGGGACAGCTGTAAGAACAAAATGGAGCTGTAACAGACAGGGTCAACTGCCTTTTCTGGCTACCTCTATTTTTAACATGGTAGCTAGATCAGAGCTGGAGTGGGTATATCTCCTCAAGCTGGAATTTATATCACTGATTTGAAGCTAGCCATACCCCAAGTCTCTCTGGATCAGTTCTCCAGCTATGAAATGGGTATAATAATACTTCTCTATTTCACAGGGGTGTTTTGATGCTCCATACATTAAAGACTGCGAGGTGCTCAGAACCAATGGTAATGGAGGTCATGTAAGTACCTAGCGAGGTGCGCAGAACCAGTGGTGGTGGAGGTCATGTAAGAAGTGTTCAGTATTTAGAATTTGCTATTTGATCTGTATGACTGGTCAGCAAGTCATGGTTCCCCGATTAACTGACCTAACCTTTATAAAGAGAAGCAGTGTGTGACAAAAACATTGGGGTGTTGAATCTCCCAATGAGAGCGTGGAGAGAACTTTAGGGTGATAAATCAGGAAATAAACAGGCCTAGGAATTGTAAGGATAGTTAAAATCTTTTCCTGGGTTTGCATAGGAAAACATTGTATTTGGCTATGTACGTTGACTCTAGTTTTAAAAAGTATCTGGTTCCTTTTCTGACTGAGGGAGAGAAAAAGCAGATTTATGAGCTGTCTAACAGACTTTGCAAACAGTTTTCTATTGTCATGTTCATGCCAAGTAATTGCTATGGCTATTGCTGTGGCACCAAATTTATCTTTGACTTTTCTGTCAGCAGCCCTGTTGCCGTGATCACAGACACCTATGTGACCACAGGATTGTACGCACAACCATTTATGATATGGGACGTTGTTGAATACAGTTGAAGTTGTCCACAGGCACTAAAGTGTCTATTTTAATATCTAGCTATGCTGCTCACATCTTGCTCCATGTAGTGGGGATGGAGTATTTTCAAAGTGCAGCCTGTTTTCCTGTCTGTTGCTTATGCTGAGTGTTCCCTTAGTTGTATTTAGATACATAGTTTGAAAATCATTGACTTTCTCACTCTCCTATTCTCTTCCCACCTCTAACATTCTTGTTCCCAAAATATCCAAAGCCAGGTGAAGATGTCTGTATGAATACATTCCTCCATATGTGAATGCTCTTTTTTCTCCTAAATATTTGTGTGAATTAAATTCTGTTGGCATGAATGTTCTCACTAAAGTAAACCTGAAAGAGTACTTCATGGCTGGAATGAAACATGGTTTGAATTATGTGAAAATGCTTTGGAATGATTTTCCCCCACTATTTGCCTGTATCTGATTATATGATGGTTGCTCTGTTTGTCTACATAGTTACGGCACTACTGAGCCTTATCCATTAGTTTGTAAAGTGCTTTGAAAATTCTTGACCATGAACAGCACTATATAAATCGAATTCCATACTGCTATGGACAAGACTGAATTAATACCGCTGTATTGTTGAAGACATATGTTGTGAGTGAAAGCCTGGTGCCAGAATTCAATGGCTAAACTCCTATTGACTTCAATAGGGTCAGGATTTCATGCTCTGTGTGTATATTGGTTAGGTGTTCCTTCAAATTCAAAGGCAAATTCTTCAGTCACTTTATACACTTAAATACCATTCAGATGATGGGAATACACTCATATATTAAAGGTAGAAAAGACATACTTTAGGGATAAATGGCCTTTTTGTAACCTTAATTGAATCATGTAATATGATTCAAAATATATGTAGAGATCATGTTTAAATGTTCCAGAAATATGTTTTATTGTATATTTTAAAAAGCATAGAAAATAAAGAAGACAATGATTATTTTCAAAAGCTTGGGCCTAATCCCTACTCCTATTAAAGTCAATGATAAAACAGCATTGACTTAAGTGGGAGTAGAGTTAGGATGTGAGATGTTTGGGTCTCAACTAGGCAAGTAAGGGTTTCCATCACGGCCTGCCCTGTCAGCTGGATGCCTTTCTGCTATGCCACCTTGGTTCAGAGCCCTGACACCAATAAGTTTGTCCACAAACACAAGGCCTCACCCTGGCTTCCACCAGCCTTTCAAGGTCACACTCACAGCCCTTCCAGTCCCATGTCTCCCCAAATCTGTCCTCCTTGAGTTTTTAACTACCAGGCATCCAGATTATGTCCCCAAAGGCATGAATAAAGAAGAAAATGATTATATCTAAAAGCACTTAGCATTTGCCTAATCCCTGGTCCTATTAAAGTCAATGGTAAAACAACATTGACTTAAGTGGCAATAGAGTTAGGCTGACATTGAGCGCTTTTGAAAATTCCATCCTAGATGGTATCAGAGGGGTAGCCGTGTTAGTCTGGATCTGTAAAAGCAGCAAAGAGTCCTGTGGCACCTTATAGACTAACAGACGTATTGGAGCATGAGCTTTCGTGGGTGAATACCCACTTCGTCGGATGCTGCTTTTACATCCTAGATGGTTTTATGAAGCATATGCCAGGTATATAAGTAGTAGAGAAGGATTTTGAGGTGAATGGCATTCTTTACTATGGGCATTTCATGTACAATTGCCTCGTCTCAAAAATTACACAGGCAAAATAGTTCAATATAAAACGATGTACCAACTCAGAGCTTGCAATATGTTTTCCCTTCCTCACTAGTGAGCTTACATCTAGATGAGAAAGTGAAACAGGTTTCCTGTACCTCTCACTGACATTCACAGAATTGGTTTTCTATTCTGCACTGTTAGTTTTACCAGTGGGCAGAAGTGGAATAGGCTTCCTGCTGCTACTAGTGAGTTTCCAGTGGAATGGGCTTCCTTTGAATATCAGGGTTGGAAGGGACCTCAGGAGGTCACCTAGTCCAACCCCCTGCTCAAAGCAATACCCAGACAGATTTTTACCCCATTCCCTAAATGGCCCCCGCAAGGGTTGAATTCACAACCCTAGGTTCAGCAGGCTAATGCTCAAACCACTGAGCTATCCAACCTCCTTCCCTGCTCTTGTTTGCTTGCATGTGAGTAGAGCTAGAGATCAGCTATGAGTGAGTGGCTCTTGAAAGTGAGTTGCTGAGGCACATAAGCAACTATTAGGATACCAGCATATCTGTGATTAGGGTCCTGACTACTTACAGCTTATTGGGTTTAGAAAGAGACAGAAAGAAAGGAAAGGTGGCCTTACCTTATCATATAGATACCTCAGATGCTTCAATATATTTGATACAATCATCTCTGTGCTGTTCTGCATCCAATTATTCTTTACTGTGGAAATATGTACAGCTAGTGGCATTGTGATGTAGAATGCAGAAATGGTGCTAATGGAATCTATTATGGCATTTGGCACAAATGATAATGGTTAAAAGAGGTGAAAAATGTCTGCTGCCCAGCTAATGAAAAGCAATTTATGATAAAAATTAAATATCTGCGCTCTAGTTATACATTCTGTAATGTTCTGGGCAATCGCTTTCAGACTTTAGAAGACTTGTGATCCAGTTTTGAGATATAAAGGTTGCAGACATGAATATGCCAATCAAACCCTATAACATGGAATAATTTTATTTTAATAAAATATCTGCACTATTAAAACTTCCAAATTTTGTATAACAAGTGTTTTTTTAAAAAACTAGTAGAGAGAGCGAGAGGTCAGCAATAACTAAACCATAGGAAGGGGCTAACTCTACTTCATTTATCTTATTCACCTACTATTTTAGACTATTTTCATTGTGTATAATAAGGGTTGCTACAAACCACTGACTCCCTCAAAAATAAGAAATTGCCACCTGCTGAACATGTGGTTGTTCTGTCAATACTGATTATAAATTAGGATTAGAAACATGCAGAAATGAGAATATCTACTACCTGCTTAATACTCACATTGTAACTAGTGAATACTCACTTGCCTATTGTAACCTAACCTAATTACCCGTAAAGATTCAGATAGATTTCACTTGACCCCCAAACTTAGTACCGTTAGCTGCTTCTTTGCTCAATACTACGTGAAAATGCAATTAGACAGTAGAGCACAAAAAGTTTGAATCCTCAGCAATATGTCAGTGTATTGCATAATGTCGGAAAAGCTCAATTGTTTCGGTGCGATCCCATTAAATTTTTTAACAATCTGTTAAAGTAGAGCGCTAGTATGACATTTTCGTCTGTCGCACTATTGTTCTGCAGAGTACATCAATGCTCTACCCTATCCAAATTTGATCAGTAACAACTGTAAGAAAGAGAAAATAGAAAAAGCAACCAGTAGGCACATACAGGGGAAAAAATCCTTCACAGTGTACCAAACCTTAAAATTCATACCCATTTTTTTTCTCAGTCCCTACTAAGACAAAATCCCTGAAGTCAATTGGAGATTGTCGGAATAAGGAATGAGTAGAAACTGTGTAAAGACATCCTAATTTGGTCCTAGCTTGTTAGTATTGTGATGCCTGAGACTTTTAAAAAGAGAGATAAGGTCCCAAGAAGTAAAATGATCTGATGCCAGCAGCTCCCTCTGAGAAGGATACATAATAAACAGAATCTTCATGACAATCTTATGCAGGAAATTGTATTTCCAAATTTTCTAAGGAAGGATTTCACTGCCCCA
Source organism: Mauremys mutica (assembly GCF_020497125.1). Taxonomy (NCBI): domain Eukaryota; kingdom Metazoa; phylum Chordata; order Testudines; family Geoemydidae; genus Mauremys; species Mauremys mutica. The sequence goes on from NC_059072.1 coordinate 297,083,741, forward strand.
TTTAAATAATTTAAATTTGTTTCTGCATCAGTACGACTTCTCTATACGAGTCAAATTCTCTGTAAAAATTGAAAGTGGGTGTGGAGCACCATGATTGTTTTTGTACCCAGCTCCACTAACTGTTCTCTCTCTCTCTCTCTCTCTTTCTCTCTCTCTTTTACTGTGTGGGCTTGATTAGAAAGAGGATCTTTTTGGATACTTTTCTTCCTGACCTGTTTCTCCTGCTGACTCCCAGTACCACAAGATTATGCAATGCCCCAGCACACTTTAACAATGAGAGTTGGGGCAAATCCAGAATTCGTGGCTTGTTGCTCTTATTTTGATCAGTTTAAACACTGACCAAGTGCCCTCCTACCCTGTTGACAAGTGAAAGAATCTGGTTTTGGGCCACCTCTACCAGCAAGACGTTGTAATTTCAGAACTTTGTTTCCTTGGGTCCTCTCCATTTGGAAGAATGTAATCCATATGTTCTATTGACAGGGACAGTCAGTGCAAGCCATGCAAGGCAGTTGGTGTATGTTCTGAATTCTTATCTCAATGAGCAAACATGCTACTTTGTTCTGCACTAGATGCAAGTGACAAAAATGCTTTCCTGGCAACCTACACTAGAGGGATTTACAATAGTGAAGCTGTGGCATGACAAATGTCTGGCTGGTGTAGGTTTGCTACCTCTGAGGTACAAAGAAAGGGACATGGGAGTGGTCAGTCTGGACTCATTCTCGGAGGGACAGGGCTCAGTGCTGCTCACTCCCTCCAGGCCCCGCATATTCTACCGATTAAAATGGCAACACTCTGAAAAAGCATGAGGTGGGCCTGGCCCCACTTTTCCCTGCCAACATTCCCCCTCAACCCAGGCCTGAGGAAAATGTCTGGGTCTCTTCAGCACTCACCAGCCCCTCAGGCCCTGCTCCCCAGCCCCCAAGCTGGGCCATACTTCCTCCTTCTTCCAGGGCATGGATCAACAGGGGACCAAACCTAGGGCAGCCTCTTGTATGGAGGGGAAGCCTGGAGGGAAAGGCAGGCCAAGGGCTAGGGAAGGGGAGGTGACAAAAACTGGGAGTTTACTGTCTTGGGAAGATTTGCAGATTCCCTGGGATGCCAACTTTAAAAAAAAAAAAGGATGATCCTGGGAAAACCTGGATAACCCTAGGCTGGCAGAGCGAACCTAACTGCTACCAAAAAAGGGAGGGTGTTGAGAATAATGTTGTTGAAGTAGGGGGATTTTTCAGTTCCTTGGAGGGGGCCCAGGATTGCTGTCTTTCCAGCTCTCCAGAGATTGGGAGGGAGGAAGCTACCAAACCTGAGGTTTATTGGTCCTCAATAGGCAGCAAGCTCAGGTCATGAGTGCCAGGAGTCTGGATAGGTGGGTAGGTGTGAAGCTATTAGGCCTATGACAATTGAGGTGTTGGAGGGCGAAGTGGGCCCACACATCATCATAATCAGGAAGCAGCAGCCAACATGTCTCTGTTGTGCTTTGCTCACAATTGCGACTGATGGAGGGAATGGTAGACTGAAGGATGCATAATCAGAGCATGGTTGGTGTCCAGGGGTGCATGAGAGAATGGACCAGATCTATCCTATAGACCCTATATATTGGCCTATTCAGCAATTCTTGTTCATCCAGCATTCAGTATGAGTAGGTCTGGAGAGCAAGGTGAGTGGGGAGTGTCAGGAGACACCTTAGTTCCAGGATACCATCTTACCTTTCCCCATCACTCTAAAGGGGCTCCTGAGGTGGGAAGGAATGGTAATTTTGAAAAGGTTAGTCTGGTATCATAAGCTCTGTATGTGGAAAGGCATGTCAAAAAATGGGAAAGGTAAATGAATCATTTTTCTTGAACTGTTAATTGTCAGCTAAACCTGCTTATCTATCAGTTGAGAATTTGGGGAATAGGACACTACGGATAATGAGTCATGGTCTCTGGTTGCTAAAGTTAATACTGTTAGAAACATTCATAGTTAGCAACATCTCTAAAGATTATGGGTCAAATGCAGCCTTGGTGGAAGTGGGCACAACTTCCATTGCCAGTAAGGAAAACAGCATCTCCTTATTCAAGACTGAATTTTGCCCTGTAAGTTTCTTTGCTTTAAAAATGAATAACTAGGAGAATTTTCAGAGTACCTTCTGGGTTTGAAGAGACTGCTGTGACATTCTGTTGGGCAATTTATTGAGAGAGGCTTTTGGCATGTGGATACCATGTATAGAGTATCAACAAAGATACACTGATCTATAGTTAAAATAGGTGTGAATCAATCTACTTATAGAAGAGAGGTGCCTACTCTGATTATTTCTTTTGTATTAACTTCACAAAGTGACACTGTTCTCTCTGCAGGCAAACAAAAACAAAAAAAGGAAGAAAAAGGAAGTTAATATTTCAAGGCCTAAGATTTTTTTCCTGATGTAGCAAAACCCATCTTAGACTATGTAGATTTATGCACTTAACGGAGGGATTTATAGGAAAAGGTGTTAAGATTGCTTCTCTTTTATTAGCCAGCACAAATTAAGGCTCCAAATGGAGGAGAAAAGATATCTTTTTACTGATTGACAATGCCAAGAAGTTGTTTGATATTCAATTTGGAGCACATAACCTATCAGAGGTGACAGAGGACTCTCCCTCCACAGATTGCCTTGCAAACTGAGCTGAATAAATCCCACGGGATACATCTCTGGAAAATACCATGCTTTCTTCTCCTGTGTGGTATGTTTCTATTTTGCCATGCTTCATTTTGTCAGCGTTCTTTAGGGTTATTTCCAAGAAACCCTGTAACATTATGAGCTATGAAGTAAGAGGGAAATTAGCTGGTATAAACTGTTATGCTGGTACAGTAACCCCCTGGATCAGCCTGCTGCAGAGCCAGCACCTACAGCCATGCAGGGTATGTGCAGTTGTGAAAGCTGCACATATTGCATTGTATTGAGTTCTTTAATGCAGGGGTTCTCAATCTTTTTCTTTCTGAGGCCCACCCAACATGCTATAAAAACTCCACGGCCCACGTGTGCCACAGCAACTGTTTTTCTGCATATAAAATTCAGGACCAATATTGGGGGTAGCAAGCAGGGCAATTGCCTGGGTCCCCATGCCACAGTGGGCTCCCACAAAGCTAAGATGCTCAGGCTTTGGCTTCAGTCCCAAGTGGCAGGGCTCAGGACCCTGGGCTTCAGCCCCATGTGGTGGGGCTTTGGCTTTCTGCCCCTCCCCAGCAAGTTTAACGCTGGCCATGTTTGGCGGACCCCCTGAAACCTGCCCCCGAACCCGTGGTTGAGAACCACTGTCTTAGTGCATGTGCAAAGCAGAATTATTATTGTCAACCACTTCCTTGCTTTTGTTAGGTTTAAAACAGTGAAAAGAATATTGGACATGCCAAGCTTTTTACCTGAAATTATATTACAATTTTATCTTTTTTCTTTAGCTTATTGGTCTATTTGTACTGCATAGTGTTTGCTATGTTAGTGACAGAAGCTAATTTAAGAATTGGAGTCTAGTGTGGTAGAGGCATGAGTGGGTAATGTACAAGGGGAGGTTAAAAATGCTAGGGCCATTTTGTTTGGAAAGGAGATGTGGCAGAAGTATAAATAGCATAATAAATAGGTTAGTGACGGCCAATAGCAGGTTCCTGTTTACTTAGTCACATGGTACAAAAGCAAAGGGATGTTACATGAAATCACAATACCATAAAGCTTAAAATAGATGAAAGGAAATATTTTTAAGAAAATAACCCAGGGAATTTACTGCCAAGATCAGAGACTGGACACCAGAGGTAGTACCAGTTAGACTCAGGAGGTAGGAATCAGGGTCACAATCGGGCTGGAGTTAGAGACTGGAGATCACGTGAAGTCTAGAGTCACAGCAGGCCCAAAGTCTTTGTGGTTGTCCAGACAGCTTCTTGGGCTGCCCTCCAGGGTTAAATAGGGCAGTTGGCCAATCAGAGGGCTGCAAGGTACCATCACTCTGGGTCTTTTGGCCAGTATTTCCTACAGTGCCTGCTATCTAAAGTGCTCCTTGGGTGTGGCTCTGCATGGCTTCCTGGTGGTACTGTGAGAACATCAGGCATCTCAGGTGCTGCAGACTGGGGTTCTAGTCCATGGGCCCTTATACTTTCAGCTTTCTGATATACACTGCATTAAAAAAAATCCTACTATCTTGATCCCTTTCCATTTCCTGTATTTTAATCCTGTCCTCCTACCCTTGTTCACTACATTACCATCGCTGAGAACAACCCGTCTGCCGGTGGCAACTCTCTGAAATGTGAAACTATTCATCTGCCTCCTTAAAAAGCCTACCTTAAAAATTCTACCACTTAATCCCTGACCTTTATTTTCTCATCAAAGAGCTTGAAAGAGGGGCATCTCATCTCTCCAGTCACCAATCAGAGAAGCTTCTTTCATCACTCTCATCTCATTTTTCACCTCTCCAATCACCAACCAAAATAGCTCTTCTCGTCTCTCCAATCACTATTCGTGACAATATCTGCACTGATTTCAGTCTGAGTACAGTTCTGTGGATAGTACAGAAACTGCTTATCTTCATCTAGTTAACAAGCTCCTTCTTGCCCTTTTTCCTCATCCTTCTTGACTGCTGTTCATCTTTTAATTCTGTGGCTCACTCTGTCCTCCTGTCCATAGCTAGACAGACATCTCTGATTCTCTCCTGTCAGACCTTAATGTTTTCCAGTCAAAATTTGCTTTTTCTCTGGTGGTGCTTTGCCCTTTGTGCTAAGATGCTTTCTCTGTACAATTCCACAATGGGAATTTCTTGTCATTCTCTTTTCCATATACCACTACCACCTTCATTAAATCATCTTCTTTCTCCCTTTAATAGCTTACTATGGTTCCATATCTATCTATCTATCAAACACAAAAATCCAAGTTAAAAGAACATGATTAACATAGCAAAGTAAAGCATTCAGAAGTTAGCAAATACCAGAATTAAGGTTGCCTTGCAACCTTAATTTGGCCATTTTTTGCATATGCATTATGATATAGTCTTTAATTACATGATTACATACTATTTTTTCTACATGACCCCTACTTCATTCAGTGAACAGTATAGTTTGTACTTATTTAAATGAGCAGCTACTCAATATTTTGCTTTATCCTCATTGTTCAATGTGGGTGCCGCAGGCCTCATTTACTGCACTCTATTCAAACCCTGCTCTGAGGACAGAATTATTAATGTTCTCAATGGCTTTTCAATGACACTCATCACTATTGTATCTGAGTGCTTCACAAACATTATTTAATGTATCTTCACAACATTCCTGTGAAGGGTGGGAGTGGTATTATTCCCATTTTACAGATGGGGAGCTGAGGCACCGAGAAAGATCAAATGTCTCCACTAATTTTGTGTGCTCTGAGTCTTCAGAATACTTAGCATTATATTGCATTTTATATGTTCAAAGCTAAGTTCCTATTGACTTCAGTTGCTGCTTTGAGTGCTCAGTCCTTCTACAAATCAGACCCCAGTGACTCAAGTTGGGCACCTAGAAGATGAGGAGCACACTACTATTGGCCACCAGTGACAAGGTTGGTTTAAGTAACTTGCCCGGCATCATATAGGAACTTTGGGACAGAGGCAGGGATAGATTCCGATTTTCCAGGGCAACATTGCCCTAACCATGGTTAATTGCCTTAACCATGAGACCATCTTTTCCCTTCCTGCAGTCCCCCACCATATTCACTACACACCTTCCAACTTCTGCAACAAATGAGGCAAACAGCAGCTTCTTTAATACACAACCCTGATTCATCAGAGCAATTCCATCCTGTATACTGAATGACGCAGAGGTTCTGTGGAAAAAAAAATAGTATCTCAGTCCCCATCTCTCCCCAGCTCAATCTCAGTCTCCTTGCTCAACCCGTTCCAACCTTCCCTCCTCACTACTGTCTCCCAGTTCCTGCCTCCCTTTCCCCTGGCTCCCAGGCCCAGTCTCCTTGCCCAGTCAGTCCCAGTTCCTCTCCCCCACACATACAGTCCCAGTATCACCAGACTTCTTGTCCCAATCTACTCCTTTCCCTCTCCCTGGTCTGGTTTTTCACCTCTCTTCATTCAAATCAGACAGCTTCCTCCTCCATGATGCCTGGGTACCAGGAGTGGGGCCAGTGAGAGCACAGGAAAGTCAGGCTCCCTGCTCTTAGTTCCAGTGCCCAGACCCACTCCATTCCAAAGCAGCTTGAAGCAGCTACTAAAGGGAAAGTCTGGCTTTGTCCTGTAGTCCTGGGCTGCAGCATTCTTGGTCGCTCTATGGCAATGGTGGGCAACCTGCGGCCCGCAATCAGATTACCCTGATTGGCCGCATGCAGTAATCTGATTGCGGGCCACGAGACATTTTGCTGATGTTGACCATCTGCAGGCTCGGCCCCCCGCAGGTCCCAGTGGCCGTGGTTCACTGTTCCCAGACAACGGGAGCTGCAGGAAGCGGCGCAGGCCTCAGGGACGTGCTGGTCTGGCATGCACTCTCACTTTCTCTTTTTCTCTGTGAATTGGGAAACCTCTGGCTTGGCTTTCTGGTGATAGCCATGAGGGTTCAGGGGGAATGGACTACTGGGACTATTTCCTGGGTTTGAGGGAATTCATGAGGATGTGGAGCCCAACTCAGCTCTCTCTTTCTCCTTCAGTGGAAGGTGGGGTGTTTCTTCCTATACAGTGCCCTAGAGGTAGGGTTATGGGACTATACACCTGCCTGGAGTGTGGAGCCCAGACTGCTCCCTTCCTTCATCCCCTCCAGCTGCTTGTACGGCTCCCAGGCATTCTCAGTACTCTGTGTGTGTGTGGCTGGTGGTGCTTTGGTAGCAGTCCAGCCTTGGAACATTAATGCTTAGTTATTACTTTGACAGGCTGCCAACGTTTTCCTGAGGAAGGGAAATGGCAATCAGCAAAGGCTGGCATGGAATTTCATCGGCCAAAGAGAAGGCCCTTATCTAACCTGAGATCTTCCCCTCAGCCAAACATCAAAGACCTACTGCATGCAGTGGAGGTATGAGAACTGCTGAAAGAAAATATCACAGCATCTTTTATAATGGAAGGCAGGATAGATTTGGTAGGTGGCACTACCAGTTCCCCACTGTAAAATACACACAGACACACACACACGATTTGCATAAGTTACAGAAGTCTTAGGGCTGTTACAAGAAGTCAAAGAGGCTGTTACAAAAGCCTGGGATCACCAGTGTACAGAGAAGTCTAGTCATCCCCCCTTTCACCTGCCCATGCCTCCTATGCCTGGCCACAGGAAGAAATGAAGGTGTAAAAGTTGTTATATCTACTCTATGCTACCTGGGCTGGGGAGAATCTCCCATGGCTGGCTATAATAGGTACAGCACAAATTGGCCCTCATTCAGAGGAGTGTTTAGGTTACTGTCTATCCTTATAGCTATGTATTTCTAATGACACACACTACCATGGTATTAAGGCACCTCCCTTATTTCTGTGTATTATTAGTATATTACCTTTGGTATGTGATTGGTCACTTAAGTCACACGGCACAATCTCTGCTCCCTGATTGGATGACTGAAATTTTTTAAATAGGAGAATAAATAATGACAGAGTAAATGAACTTTTGGATGGAAAATCATTTGTGCTAAAATTCATGAAACCTTTAGGATTTGCAAACATTTTCACAAGTAAACCAGCTGTCATCAAAATACTCATAAACAAAGAATAACAGAATAACATATGGAAATAACAGCAAAGTGAACTCACCATATTTATCTGTAAAAATATTCACAAATCACGCTTTGGATTATTCTCCAGCACTAGTTCTGGCTTTGCTGCAATAATTCTAATATTAGTTGCAGAATAGTCCTGTGACCTGGCTAGAAACTGCTCATAGACTTTAAGATCAGAAGGGACCATTGTGATCATCTAGTCCAGTATTTCTGAAACTGGGGTTGCCACTTGTGTAGGGAAAGCCCCTGGTGGGCTGGGCTGGTTTGTTTACCTGCCCCGTCTGCAGGTCCGGCCAATCACGGCTCCCACTGCACGTGGTTCACTGCTGCAGGCCAAGGGACTTACTGGCTGCCGCTTCCAGCAGCTCCCACTGGCCTGGAGCAACCAACTTCCAACTGCCAGCCTCAGCATATGGTCCTTCAAACAACCAACCAACCAGACGGACAAACACAAGCTCAGCACACAGTGAGTAACCCCCCAAACACAAACACACTCACTTACCCCACGGGTGTTGTATTTGCTCCTCTTTCATGTGGAGAACTCCCTTGTGAAACTCCCTGTTAGCAGTTCCTGTTGGCAAAGCCCCCTCCTTCACTCCAAACCCCTCATCCCTTGCCCCACCCCAGAGCCCACACCCCCAGCTGGAGCCTGCACCCCCTCCACACCCTAACCCCCTCCCCCATCCCGGAGCTCCCATCTTCACCCCAAACTCCTCATCCCTGGCTCCACCCCAGAGCCTGCACCCCTAGCTGGAGCCCGCACCCCTTCCTGCACTCTGAACCCCTCCGCCACAGCCTGGAGGCCCCTCCTGCACCTGAAACCCCTCATCCCAGGCTTCACCCCAGAGCCTGCACCCCCACCTGGAGTGCTCAACCCAACCCCCTGCTCCAGCTCAGAGCCCTCTCCTGCACTGTGATCCCCTCATTTTTGGCCCCACCTGTAGCCCCCAACCCCATCTGGAGCCCTTATAGATCATAGATTATTAGGGTTGGAAGGGACCTCAAGAGATCATCTAGTCCAACCCCCTGCTCAAAGCAGGACCAATCCCCAAATGGCCCCCTCAAGGATGGAACTCACAACCCTGGGTTTAAGCAGGCCAATGCTCAAACCACTGAGCTATCCCTCCCCCCCTCCTGCCCCAGCCTGGTGAAAGTGAGTGAGGGTGGGGGAGAGTGAGCAATGGGAAGGTGGATGGAATGAGCAGGGGTGGGGCCTCAAAGAAGGGGTGGGGCATGGGGTGGGGCATCGGGGAAGAATTGGGGCAGGGGGCAGGGCAGAGATGTTCAGTTTTGTGGGATTAGAAAGTTGGCAACCCTAGGCCCGTCAAGGACCCAGGAACCCAGGGTCAAGGCGGGGGCCACGTGATCTGTGCGCAGGTGCCACGGGGGAGCCCAGCTGCCTGTGCGGCAGCCATGAACCCCTGACCCAGGCCTGCCAAGCCCCTGCCCCAGCTATACCAAATGGTATGAGCTGCAGGGGAGAGGTGGGGCCGAACACACCACCCTGCCTCCTGCTCACTGCCTCTGCCTGCTCTGCTCAGGGCAAACAGCTGCTGCCCTCATCCCCCACACACACACACCCAACCCAGGATTATGGGCCCTTCCCAAGTGTGGGTCTGGTGCCATGGAGCCACTGGCACCATTATAAACCCGGTATTGCCCAGGTATGAAGGAAATTTCCATCTAGGAAACCTAAATGCCTCTCACAGGTGATTTGAGGATCTTCCTAAATATATGACAAAGAACATAGGGTTCTCAGTTTATTACAGCCAGATCCTGGCATCCAGGTTTCTTCGCTCTGCAGAGATCACTAAGGTGGCTGTTAGCCATCTTTGTTTTCCCTATTCCTGTGGCCACTAAACTGGTTTCTTATAATGTGGACTAAAGGCTGCTCTATATTAGGCTTGTTGCCCACAACTTCAACACTTGTTCTAGTCACCAGGGATCATGGCAGTGCAGAGACACTATTGGCCACACACTCTCTCTCTAAGCAAGGGGTCGGCAACCTCTGGCATGCGGCTCGCCAGAGTAAGCACCCTGGCAGGCCGTGCCAGTTTGTTTACTTGCTGCGTCGATGGGTTCGGCGGATCGCAGGTCCCACTGGCTGAGTTTCGCCATCCCAGGCCAATGGGAGTGGCGGGAAGCTGCAGCCAGCACATTCCCTCGCCCGTGCCACTTCCCGCACCATAATTATGATGCCAACGTGGCAGGTAAACAATCTGTCCCAGCCCACCAGGGCGCTTACCCTGGTGAGCCACATGCCAGAAGTTGCTGACCCCTGCTCTAAGCCATGCCCCTTCCTGATCCTGTGGCATCACTTCATGGGCTGGATGGAAGAGGATCTTGGAGCTTATATAATATTTCAGACAATATAATTTCACCCCTTTTAAAAAAAAGTAATTAGATATCATTAACATTTTACTTTATAAAACACAGTAAGTGTAGAAAATCAAAGTGTGCCTTTGAAACTGTCCAATATAATCACCTTTGCACAGTAGACTTTTCATGCAACTACAATAACTACCAAACAGAACTGTGCTCATTATTTTAATCAAATTACCTTTCAACATTTGAAGCAACATCTTTTGTCACTGATTTCCCAGCTTTTAATTTTGTTTTAAATTCAGTAGCAAGACTGTGAGTCTTTTCTTGATCATAGGTGTCTTTGGTTCCAGAATAGGATTATGACCAGAAAGTATAACAAGAGTTTTTGAAAATTTAACAAAGTATCTAAGGGGGAATTGGAGCAATTGCAGGTTTAGTAATGAGATATGGTTTCTGCCTCTAGATTGTTGGTATGAATCCAACCTACATAGGTAAAACTACAATAATTATGTATTCAGTGGTGACCCTTAAATATATGGCATTATTTCCTACAAAACTGATAATCCTACTGTGACACTACACCTCATATTCTTCACAGAAATATTATTATGATGTGGTTGTGGCATAATTATGATGCAAGATGGGGCATGTAAGGTGTCACTGGAAAAGTTATGATTTGCTGAATATGATTATCCTATTTATATGCATGTATCATTTTTGTATCTGAAGTTATAAATATTGCCAATGGATCTGTATTTCAAATGGGCTTACTCTGGAAAACACCCACAGCCAGTCTTTCAGGTACAACAATGAAGAAGCCAGACAGTACTAATGGTTCATCAACAAAGACTGAACTGGGGGAACTGATGGACCCAGGCCAAAGGGATTTCTAGCCTGTTTATGAAAAGCCTGGGGATTCCAAGCTGTAAAGCAAGTGCAACTTGTACCTTAAGAATCTGCCAGCCTGCTTGTATCATTAGCCAGGGTGAGAATTTGCTAATTCACATCCTATCTTTCTAGTATCTTAGGCTTAGTTTGCATTTTTGTTTATTTTCTGGGTAATCTGCTTTGATCTGTTTGCTACCACACATAATAATTTACAATCTATATTTTTGTAATTAATAAACTTATTTTATGCTTTAATCTAAACCAGTAAGTTTGGAGTGAAGTGCCTGGGAATCTTAGCTCAACGGGGGGGTGGGGGGGATGTTGCATATTCCTTTCCACATTGAGGGAGGGGCAGATTGTGAACTTACGCAGTACAGTTTTCTGTGCAGCGTAAGACAGAATACTTTGGGGTTTATACTCCAGTGGGTGGGGGAGGTGCCTGTAGAGCTGGGGTTATCTTGGCTGTGGACTCTCTATTGTTGGTTCATGCAGTGGCTGGTCAGAGAGCCTTCAGTAACTGCAGCTTGGTGTGTCCCTACCTCTGAGAATGATGGTATAGAACTGGAAGCGTGTCTGCAGCTTGTCACAGCACCACAGTGTGAGAGGGAGCCAGAGCTGGTGAGTCGGAGGGCTCAGTAGCACCCCAATTCCAGGGGGGAACCCATCACACCTACCTACTGAGTATTTGAAGTATTTGCTTTTTTAGTGCTGAATGCTTAGTGTACGCTGGAACAGGAACACTAAATGCATGTATTGTTTAGACATCTAAGGTCATTAGTAAAGATTACCACTATAATAAAAATGTTTAGCACTTACTGTGACTATCATGACAATGTTAGGATCATATACAGAATATCTGTAATACCACAGTAACATTAATTTATCTCAGAGACTAAAGTGAAATATTTTAATGGCTACCATTGTATATCACCTTCCATCCAAGGATCTCAAAAAACTTTATAAAATTAATGAGTTAAGCTTTACAACATCCCTGAGAGATAGGGTCAGTGATTAAATATTAGCTTCAGTTGGCTGTTCATTTATCTTTTGTGAACTGAGTGGTAGTCCTGGCATAGCTAAAGTGGCCACTTAACAAGTATCACAATTGTCACCTTTGTTGCCAATCTCAGCCACCAGCTGAATCAGCGTTACCCTCTTACCTGTACAAATGGTTCTACCAAATCAGCGTTAAGGCATATTTGGTGGAACAAAGTGGGGAAGTTTGCGTTGCCTCGATCCCTGATGCATCTGTTCTGCATATAAATAGAAGACATCAGTCTGCTCAGCAGTTAAACCCATACCTTTAATCGTGAGTAATTAAAAAAAAACCACAATTAAATAAAACAGTTACATTTTCCAAAAATCAAATAGAAGATGACATGTATTGTAAACAGAGCAATACAGCATTTCCACTATATGTTAATTGAACTGTAATCTAGCCAAAAGGAAAATGTGGCATTAATTATAGCCATGATTAAAAAGTTCTGAAGTGTCAAAAGGCTGATGACACTGGTTTATATCCAAGATTAACACTTTCTTTCTATTTTCCACAGTTGCTGCAATCAACAAAAGATTTTTGTTTTAAGACAGAGATCCAGGAGGACAGAGTGATCCATCCTAAGACCTATGCGCTAGGGAAGTCCTCAAAATAAGGTTTGAGTGGGACTTAGGTGGTGCATGACCCTCTGCACCAAGGGGGAAATTCACCTCAAATGCTTCTTATCTAAAGAGTCACTGCAGAGCAATGAATGATACAGCTGGTTTCTACAACATGCAGCGTTTTGGTACTATTACAGCAACAGGTGATACAATTCACATACAACTTTAATTTCAAATATTCATCATTCACATGCTGTTTATTGCTTAGTTGTTGCTTATTAAATTATGAGTTGCTGAAAAGCTCAGTAGTCTGGAGCTCAAAAGAGGGCCCTCAAAATGTTGCAGGAAATGTTGTTCATATCACTCATTTATTGCATTTTGAAAACATGTTTCTGTGGCTTCCTATTATTTTTGTAGACTTTTATTGGTTATTTCTTTTATAGACTAGACAGATCTGCAGGGTTTATTGCCAGTTATGATTTGCAGCAATAGGTCTACAATATTTTTCTACTTGAATTCAGTGGACGAAATCATGTCCTGACCACATCCATCTGAGCCCAAGAATGTTGCTCAGATAACCCAGTGATGAGTTTGATAGATCCAATTTGACCCTTTTGTTAAAATGTATATTATTTCCAACAGTACAATCTTTATTTAATGTGAGATCTTGCACATCAGTCTCTCTTTGGCCAATGTGCATTGGTACTTCCTGTGATCCTCATGCAGCTCACTCAAATTTGTTGGTGATCATTTATGTTATCTGTGTGTAAAAGTCACACTATGGCTACTACTCGGTCTGCTTTTTAAAATGGTATATTCTTAAACAAACCCATTAAAAGATGGCGTCACACTGCCAAGTATGTGGGTCCTGGACATCATCCCATGTTTTTCAATTTTCCAATGTGATAAACTGGAATTGCAAAATATCCCATACTAAGAGGAACGACAGCCCTGCAAAAATCATGATAGTGAGAAGTATTTATGTTGGCAAAAGTTGCAGAATCAACAATTTTAAAAAACAGGTCTTTACTTTCCCAAGGGCAGTGATTTTTTTTATAAACTAGTTAATGGGACAGAAATATTCATTTAAAAATTTCATTTCATATAGTTGTTGATTATTTATTATTAGTTGTTTGGTTTTTAATTACTATCATTTCACATCTTGAGTTGGCCATAAGCAATTCACTGTAACACATGCTGATTGTTAACTGTAGTCTTCTGCAAACGATTAATCTTCTTGTGATCAGGATTATGCTAGTTAGGATTTAGAAAAACATCCAAGGGCTTTGTATACATACTGCTTCAAATATTCATGGAAATATGCAAGCAGACATTCTGTACTTAGTATTAAGAGGATTTTCACTATATTGTATGTGGATTTTAGACATTATTTCTCACATATGACAGACTATTTTACCCCATTCTAGTGAGCTCAATTCCTACCATCAAGTATAGGATGAAGTTTGCAGGGCTGTGTGCACAGTTCAATGGCATGAACCTGCAAATACTTACATACCACAACAACTTTACTCAGTGAATAGCCCCATAAAATTACTCACATATGTGTTTGCAGGACCAGGACCTTCTTTATGAAGAAAGCCCAACATATAGTGTAAAAAGGGTCTGTTTCAATGGTGAAAACAAACAAACCATCAATTGACTCCTGGACTGTGGATACAAATGTTTGAAAATTACTTATAACAAAAAGATCAAGAATTTGCTGAGTGTCTTATCTATGGCTTATCTGGACAAGGAAGTTAATGCAGATTAAGGTAAAGTGTGAATTTAAATTGTGTGAATCCTGATTTACTCCCTGTGTGGATGCTCTGGTACCAGAAAAAGAGTGCCTTAGTCTGAGGTTATGGCTACATTTGTAGATGTAGAGTGCCGGGGTTAAACCAGCCCTCAGAGACAGCAGCAGGGAAAGCGCTGCCATGTGTTCACACTGTCGGCTGCAAGTACAGTGACATGGCCACATTAGCAGCTCTTGTACTGCCACAGAGAGCAGTGCATTGTGATAGCTATCCCAGTGTGTAAATGGCTGCAGCGTGCTTTTCAAATGGGGGATGGGTGGAGTGTGACAGGGAGTGTGTTGTGTGTATATGGAGGGGAGAGACAGTGTGTTTTGGGAGGCAGAGAGTGTGTCAGCATGTTGTCTTGTAAATTCAGACAACGGCAGGGGGAAGGGGGAAACCCCAATATCAGTCCCCACACCCTGCCTCTCTCTCACACGCACACAAATGCCTGCCTCTGCAGCAGAAGCATTCCACAGTAATGGTTTGCTTTGTGTCCCAGATCAGACAAGCATGCCGGATGTCAGAAATGGTGCTTTGAAAGGGGATATCTGCATACCTGCAGCCAAGACCAAAACAATGACGAGAGTGG